>NC_057806.1:206047309-206403220 GCF_018294505.1 Triticum aestivum
TCCGACCTCTGGTGACCCTCCGGCGAACTTCGAGCTCCGTGCGCTACAGTAACTCCGGCGAGATCCCGATCTGGATCTGAGATCTAAATCCCCACGGTTGACTTTTTCCCTACTAACCCTAGAATTTTTGCAATCTTCATCATGTTGTATCTCTGCATCCGTAACTCCGATTTGCGCGTGTAGCATATCAAAATGTTCGTCTCAACGAGTACATAATTTTATATCATTGCATCATTTTCATTTGAGCTCATCTTGATGCCCGAAATGCTGTTGGAAGAGGACTATGTGGTGAATTTGTCAGATCTGTTTCATCAAATGGCATTTTGTCATTTTTGCCATGATTAATGTGTGCATGCTATGATCTTGAGCTCTACATGTGTTTTGTTATATGCCATGCCATCTTTACAGAGGTGCTTACCATGTATTTTTGTGATATTTGTGATGACTAGCACAAGCTTGCAAAATAGCATAATCGGTAATGCTGATTTCAGGGACTTAGAATTTCACTAAGTCCTTGTTCTGTTTTTGTCGTTATGCTATATGTTCATGTTGTTTCCTAGTGATCCGTGCCTCTTTTGAGGATGGTCAGTAAGGATGATTTTGTTAACATTGTGGTTCTCTATCCATACATGTCTTTGTTTGCTTTTATGGAGCACCATAGCTTGAGTCAATCGAGCTCTACTTTTGCTATATCGTGAATCCTGGCAGATTGTTGACTTGTTAGCGATTTTGCCGAGGATGTTGCTATTGATCCGTGCATGCTATTTTGTTGTTCTTGCCTTGTCTAGCTTCTATGCCATGACTTCTTGATGGGTGTATGCTTAGTTTGTCATGCCATGCTCTGTAGTAAGTGCATCGAGCTCGTTAACATGCCTACTCGTTAACTGATTTGCATGCTCCAGTTTTTCACTAAGTCTGAGATCTGTTTATGTTTTTGCCATGTTCACATGCTTGCAATTTTATTTTATGATCCCTTTTGGATCAAGGTCACTAAGGGACTTTTGTTAAGTTCTTTGAGTAGCTTCATGCCATGCCTTTCTTTTCCATGTTAAATTACTGTAGCATGTAGTTTTCATGCTCTAAAGTGTGCTTCCTGATGATAAATTCCAGACTTGTGTTAATTTCACTAAGTCTGAAACCTGTTATCATTTTCTCTTTTGTCATGCTTGTTTGAGCTTGCTATTGAGTGAATTAGCCATAGCTCAATGTTCATCTTTTGTCAAGCATCATGAGTGGATCCCTGACATATATTTTGTTTTCATGTTTAAGTGCTGTAGCATATTTAACTTGGTGCATTTAGTTGGTCACATGCTGTTTATCGTAGATCGGTGCCATATTTGTTTTGCTTGCCATTTCCAAACCGTGCATCCGATTCCGGTGATATTTATATCAATTTCAGCCAAAATCACCTCACCTTTCTAGTGGCACTCTTGGATTTCCAAATTGAGGCCAGGTTCAATCACTCCTTGTCAAATCTTGCATATGCATCACATATCGCGTCCCGCATAGCATACCATGTTTGCATCATGTTGTTTGAGCATTGCACGTGGTTGATTGTGTTCCTTTTGCTTGTTTGTCTTGTTTGGGTAGAGCCGGGAGACGAGTTCGCGAACGAGGAGCCCGTTGAGTTTGCTTACGAGGATCAAGTCAACTCTGACAACTTGCAGGCAAGATGATCATACCCTCGAAATCACTTCTATCTTTGCTTGCTAGATGCTTGCTCTTTTGCTATGCATATGCTACGATACCTACCACTTGCTTATCATGCCTCCCAAATTTCCATGTCAAACCTCTAACCCACCCTGTCCTAGAAAACCGTCGATTGGCTATGTTACCGCTTTGCTCAGCCCCTCTTATAGCGTTGCTAGTTGCAGGTGAAGTTTGGAGATCGTTCCTTGTTGGAACATTGTTTTATTGTTGGGATATCACTATATTATCTTGTTATCTTGACGCACCTATATACTTGGTAAAGGATGGAAGGCTCGGCCTTTTGCCTAGTGTTTTGTTCCACTCTTGTCGCCCTAGTTTCCGTCATATCGGTGTTCTGTTCCCGGATTTTGCGTTCCTTACACGGTTGGGTTTTAATGGGAACCCCTTGACAGTTCGCCTTGAATAAAACTCCTCCAGCAAGGCCCGACCTTGGTTTTACCATTCGCCACCTAGCCTTTTTTCCCTTGGGTTTCGCAGACTCAAGGGTTATCTTTATTTTAAACCCCCGGGCCAGTGCTTCTCTAAGTGTTGGTCCAACCCAGAGCACCGTGCGGGGCCGTCCCTTGGAAACTTGGGTTACGCTGGCTCCCGTACGCTTAGCTTTTCCGGTGTGCCCTGAGAACGAGATATGTGCAGCTCCTATCAGGATTTGTCGGCATAGCGGGTGGTCTTGCTGGACTTGTTTTACCATTGCCGAGGATGTCTTGTAACCGGGATGCCGAGTCTAATCGGGTCTTCCCGCTAGAAGGAATATCCTTCGTTGACCGTGATAGCTTGTGATGAGCTAAGTTGGGACTCCCCTGCATGGATTTGAACTTTCGAAAGCCATGCCCACGGTAATGGGAAGATGGGAATTTGTTAATGTCCGGTTGTAGGAAACCTGAAGTTGACCTTAATTAAAATACACCAACCGTGTGTGTCACCATGATGGTCTCTTTCCGGCGGTGTCCGGGAAGTGAACACGGTGTTGGAGTTATGTTTGACGTAGGTTGTTCTAGGATCACTTCTTGATCATAGTTTCTCGATCGTGCTTTGCCTTCTCTTCTCGCTCTCATTTGCGTATGTTAGCCACCATATATGCTAGTCGCTTGCTGCAGCTCCACCTCATACCTTTACCTTACCCATAAGCTTAAATAGTCTTGATCGCGAGGGTGTGAGATTGCTGAGTCCCCGTGACTCACAGATACTTCCAAAACCAGCTTGCAGGTGCCGAGGTTACCGTGCAGATGAAGCAACCAAGCTCAAGGAGGAGCTCGATGAAGATCTTGTCCTTTTTGTTGTTTTATTCTAGTTGATCAGTAGTGGAGCCCAGTTGGGGTCGATCGGGGATCTGTGTAGCATTTGGGGTAGTCTTCTTTTATTTTGGTTCCGTAGTCGGACCTTGATTGTATCTGGATGATGTAATGCTTTATTCATGTAATTGTGTGACGTGGCGAGTGTAAGCCAACTATGTACCTTTTTCCCCTATTATCTATTTACATGGGTTGTTGTGAAGATTACCTTACTTGCGACATTTCTTTCAATGCGGTTATGCCTCTAAGTCGTGCTTCGACACGTAGGAGATATAGCCGCATCGAGGGCGCTACAATACCCAAGGATGGTGTTGTACGACAATCAAATGTGGGCCAACTCCAAGTCGATGAGCTCTATGCGGTAGTTGTCACGCTTACCAAAGGTGACAGGGAGGCGGATCTGCCCTATCGGGGTGGTGGAGCCATCGGTCACTCCTAAGAAAGGCTTGGTAGGCAGAAGCTAGTTGTACGGCACCTGGAGCCTGTCCAACATCTCAACGGAGAGAACACTGAGCCCAGCGCCGCCATCGATGAGTGTCTTGGTGACGAGGACGTTGTTGATGGTAGGCGAGCAGAGCATCGGGAGGGCGCCAGCAGTGGCCGCTCACTTGAGATGGTCAGTAGAGTCGAAGGTGATGGCGTACTTAGACCACCTAAGCGTACGCGTCGCCTCAAGCTTGGGGAGGGCTGCGTTCACCTCACGAGCAAACTGCTTGAAGATGCGATGGGAGGCAGGGCCTAAACACCACCCAGGATGCAAGCAATGGCATGAGGCTCTTAGAAGCCCCCAGCCCTGTCATCTTGGTGGTGGTCCTCGTTCCTTCTTGGGGGCGGTGGCAGAGGAGGAAGGCTAGCGTTGCCCTAAGGTCGGTCCTCACGAGGCTTATCCGTCTAGGGGCCCTCACAAGGGTGGCCTTGCCAACGGTCCCCAAGAGGCTGATCACGACAGTCCTGGCGGGGGTCGCGATTGTCCCATCGTCCTCCGCCTCGGCCTCCTCTAGGGCCGTAGCCTAAGTCGTTTCCCTTGGGGCAATGACCGAGGCGCCCGTCGTGGATGGACCTGAGCTCTTGGCAGTCATTGGTGTTGTGGATGTGCACGTATGGAAGGCGCAGAACGGGCGGCTGCCCCTGGATGACTACGAGCTCAGCTGGACCCTTGCGCTTCAAGTCCTTGGCCTTGGCCTTCTTATCTTCTGGGTCAGCCTCCGGAAGCTCAAGGAGGGAGATGCGACCTTCCTCAGCTCTTGCACACTTGGTTGCCATGTTGAACATCTCCAGAGCCGACCACAGGTCCTCATGTGTGGCGAGCTCTTCCCTCATCTTGACGTCGCGGATGCCAACCGTGAACGCTGAAAAGATGGCTTCGTCTGACACCTTGGGAATCTTGAGGCGAACGTTGGTGAAGCGCTGGATGTATTTGTGCAAGGTCTCCCACGGCTGTTGCCTGATGCGTCACAGGTCGCCCATGGTGGGGGCGCAGTCACGGGTACCCTGGAAGTTGGAGATGAAGCGCTCTCGCATTTCGTCCCAGGGGGAGATTGATCCCGCGGGAACGTTCAGGAGCCACAAGTGCGCGCCATCCTTGAGGGCAATGGGAAAACAGTTCGCAATGACATTTTCGTCACCTTAGGCCGCCTTGATGCTCAGTTCCTAGAGCTACAGGAACTCGGCAGGGTCGGGGGTGCCGTCATAGTGTGGAGGCAGGTCCGGCTTGAACTTCCATGGCCAGACGACGCGGCATAGCTCCTGGGTGAACGCACGGGAGCCTGCCGCACTCACCGGGGCCCGTCATGGAGGTGGAGCATGATCTTGGTGCTCGTGCACCACTGCCTCGGGCGACACGCGGTCCTGACGCGGCGGTGCTGGGAGTGCACGCGCCTCTCCTTGCGGCTGCTGCACTATATGGCAGCTTTCCTCGTCGTGTGCTGGCGCCCTGCGTGGGGGCGTGCCGTGGAGCCTCACGCCTTGGCTCGGGGACAATGTATTGCCTGGGAGGTGGAGGAGGCGCAACGTGGCCCACGTCACCCGCAAGGGGCAGCGGGTGAGGCAGCCAGTGGGACGACGCAGGGGCCTCTCCCGCGGCGCTGACGAGCTCGGCGATGCGGTCCAGCCAGTCCTCATAGAGGTCATCGGTCGGGCGATAGCGCAAGAGCTCGCGTGCCATGAGCAACACATCCCACACGTTCGCTGGCCCTCGGTTGGCATGGGACGATGAAGCGGCCGCCGGGGTCAGCGATGGAGTGGCGGTGCGCCCGTCACACCGCACAAAAGGCTGCAGTGACGAAGCCTGCTGCTCACAGGTCGCAGGGACGGTGGCAGCGTTGGCCGCAGGCGATGGCGAATGACGGGGAGCGCAATCGCCCGCAGGTGCCATATGGGCAACGCATGTGGCGAGGGCGGCCTGGCGCTCAACACGAACTCGACGAGCATCAGTCATGGTAACGGTGAAACAGTGGAGAATCGACCGGAGGAAGAGAGGCTCCATTGCACCCCTACCTAGCGTGCCAAATGTCAGATTCAGGGCTCCGCAAACCCAAGATAGATTCGAACTCTAGGCTGTGTGTGAAGAACTCAACCTCCTCGGTCTGCCTACTCGTCGATCTTGCGGCCTAGCTCAATGAACTGGAAGGAAATGGAATAAGGCGGTTTACCTAGGTTCGGGCCACCTTGCGGTGTAATACCATACTCCTGCTTTGTGGTGGATTGGCCTCGAGGTGGGCTGAGGATGAACTAGTACAGTGGAGAAGAACCTTAGGAGGTGTGTTTTTGTGCTGGTGACGGACAGGATGGTCTGAATGATCTGTCTAGCCGATCGATCCCCCTCTATGGTGGTGGCTAGGCTATATTTATAGTGGCCTTGGTCCTCTTCGCCCAAAATGAAGGTGGCAAGGGATCCCGCAATGGCGAAATTTGAAGGGAGACAACTAGTACATCTTCTCCTGACGAAAGTTGATCTTTGCCTGCAAAGCTTATGGTCGTGACACCATGGTGGGCTCAGCGATGACCTCCATCCTGTCGTCCTTGCGGTCTTGGTCTTGTTGCAAAGGAATGGAAACCTTTGGTTGATTCCTTGGGATTTCGCGCCTGCCTCTTTAGCACCAAAGAGGAAACCTGTTGTGCTACGCCCACTGGCACCCGATTGGCCTAAGTCATCATGGCTTGCGTCATCTTAACCTCACGAGGTGAGGACTTGCATAGGAATCTCCGCTCCTCAGGAGCCAGCCAAAGGAGACCGCTCCTTCTGGAGGTCGTGGCGTTATCCGCCTCACGAGCCTTGGCCCCTCGCGAGGTCTCATATTGTTGGTGCTGAAGATAGGCTGTTCCAGGCTGTTGATGGTGCCACTCCGTGGGCCGTAGGCAGGCATGTTTGGGTACCCCCGTTCCTATAACGCCGACACACACCTAAGTCCTTTCACAAGGGCATATGCCGTGACAAAACCACGAAAGTTGGCGTCCACCGTGGGGCCTACGCACGGTGGTTTCGAGTCCTTGAACGGCTCCTTCCCAGGGATCGAAGGGTATGCCATTGGCAGCATGACCAAGAGTCGCCATGGCAAGCTCTACATGGACGACACTTGCTGGGGCCCCGAGGCCGACTCAATCGAGTACGGGTACCGGGTCCCCTTCGTAGGAATCCATATCTTCATCGGCAAGATCGGTGAAACTGAGCCTGAGCCAGACATCTGCACCGACATCATCGAGCCGGCTCGGCGTGCGCGACTGATACGTCTCCAATGTATCTACTTGTCCTAATGCTTTTCCTCTTGTTTTGGACTCTAATTTGCATGATTTGAATGAAACTACCCCTGAACTGATGCTGTTTTCAGCGGAACTACCATGGTGTTGTTTTTGTGTAGAAATATAAGTTCTCGGAATGGAACAAAACTTTGCAATGATTTTTTATGCAATAAATAAGAATTTCTGGAGCCAAGATCCACCGAAGAGGGGCACCTGGGTGGGCACAACCCACCAGGGCGCGCCCTCCTCTCCTAGCGCGCCTAGGTTGGTTGTTCCCACCTGGTGGCCCCGCAGACCCTGAAACCATGCTATAAAATCCTTATTTTCTAGAAAAAACAGGTAGAAAGAATTATCGCTATCCACAAGACGGAGCCGTCGTCACCTCCTGTTCTTCATCGGGAGGCCAGATCTGGAGTCCGTTTGGGGCTCCGGAGAGGGGATCTTCATTCTTCGTATCACCAACCCTTATCCATCTCTAATTCCTTGATGCTCCCCACCAGGAGTGAGTAATCCCTTCATAGGCCCGCTGGCTGGTGAGGAGTTGGATGAGATTCATCATGTAATCGAGTTAGTTTTGTTAGGGCTTGATCCCTAGTATCCACTGTGTTCCTAGATTGATGTTGTTATGACTTTGCCATGCTTAATGCTTGTCACTTTGGGTCCGAGTGCCATGATTTCAGATATGAACCGTTTATATTATCACCATTATTTCCATGTTCTAGATCTGGTCTTGCAAGTTATAGTAACCTACTACTTGTTATGATCCGGCAACCCCGGAGTGACAATAGTCGGGACCACTCCCGGTAATGACCTTAGTTTGAGGAGTTCATGTATTCATTATGTTTTAATGCTTTGTTCCGGCTCTCTATTAAAAGCAGGCCTTAATATCCCTTAGTTGCCAACATGGACCCTGCTGCCACGGGAGGGTAGGACAAAAGATGGCATGCAAGTTCTTTCCATAAGCACATATGACTATTTACGGAATAGATGCCTACATTATATTGATGAACTGGAGCTAGTGATGTATTTCCCTAGGTTATAACTGTCTCATGATGAATATCATCCAACAAGTCACTGATCCAATGCCTACAAATTTATATTATATTGTTCTTGATAAGTTACTACTGCTATCATCATTGTTACACTTGCTATAAAACTGCTATCATTGTTACCATTATTGTTAGTGCTGTTACTACTATCAAAACTATAGTATTACTTTGCTACTGATTACTTGCTGCGTATAATTAATCTCTAGGTGTGGTTGAATTGACAACTCAGCTGCTAATACCTTCAAATATTCTTTGTCTCCCCTTGTGTCGAATCTATAAAGTTGGGTCTAATACTCTACCCTCGAAAACTGTTGTGATCCCCTATACTTGTGTGTTATCAAGACCTTTTTCTGGTGCCGTTGCCGGGGAGCATAGCTATATTTGTTGAGTCAGTTGGGATTATTATCATATTATCACTATGAAGAATCTGAAGGATGCTAAGACCAAGATATTTCCCTCAAAGACGAGGGGAGGTAAGGAACTCCCATCTAGTTCTGCTTTAGATTCACTTTCTGTTATGAGTAAACTTGCAACACCACCACATGCTATTAATTCTGATATGTCGCAAGTTATTGATGATGCTACCTCTGCTATGGATAATGCTTATGATGATGCTAGTACCTTGCTTAATGGTGACGTGCCACTTGGAGACTTTCTCGATAAACAAATTTCTAGAGTTATACAACATGATGTTGTTGAATCTGATGATGAGCTTGAAACTAAAACTCTTGAAACACCTACTAGAACTAGCCCTCCTAGAAATGAATTGCCTAAGGTACCGTAAGGTTATGTTATGAGTGAAGAAACAACTAGAGATATTCTTGCTTGCAGAGATAGAGATGATCTAGAGAAATTATTATGCAAGTATAAAGAAAAATCTCTGAATGCTAGAATGAAATCTGATCCTAAGTTTGCTACTTCACCTATCTTTATTGATGATAAGGATTATGAATTCTCTGTCGACCCAGAGTTAATTACTTTGGTTGAATTTGATCCTTTCCATGGTTATGAAACTAAAACTATTGTGGCACATCTTACTTAGTTGAATGACATAGCCACCATTTTTACTCATGATGAGAAAACTCGCTACTACTTTATTCTCAAATTATTTCCATTCTCATTAAAAGGTGATGCTAAAGCTTGGTACAATACTCTTGCTCCTGGTTGTGTGGATAATCCCCAGGATATGATTTATTACTTCTCTGAAAAATATTTCCCTGCTCATAAGAAACAAGTTGCATGCCTTGCAGGAAATATCTAACTTTGTTCAAATTAAAGAAGAGAATCTCCCACAAGCTTGGGGTAGGCTTTGCCAATTACTTAATGTTTTGCCTAATCATCCTCTTAAGAAAAATGAAATACTCGATATCTTCTATAATAGACTAACCGATGCTTCTAGGGACTTCCTAGAAAGTTGTGTTAGTTGTGTTTTTAGGGAACGAACTGTTGGAAAAGCTGAAGAATTATTGAATAACATATTGAAAAATTATGATGATTGGACTCTTCCTGAACCACTGGTTAAACCCACTCCGAAGAAGAGGGGTATATTATATCTCAGTCCTGAAGATGTTCAAGAGGCAAAGAAATCTATGAAGGAAAAAGGTATTAAAGCTAAGGATGTTAAAAATTTACCTCCTATTGGAGAAATACATGGGCTTAATACACCATCACTGCCTAAGGTGGTGGAGGTAAATTCTCTTATGAAATTCAATGATAATGATAATCCTCACAATATGCATCCTAGCCAATGCCTTTATGAGTTTGAAAATTATACTAGAAAACAAGATCACTTCAATGCAAATGTTATGAAACAATTGAAATACAATTCTGATATGATTGCTCGCTTAAGTGACTTGTTATTTGGAATATCAAATGATGTTGGAGGTGTTGGAAAGCATGCTTCTGTGGTTCAAACTCAGTTAGAACAAGTTGCTAAATCTCAAATAGAATTTCTTGATGAAATGAATAATAATATGCATGACTTTGCTGTGAGAGTTGCAACTAGAGGAGGTAAAATGACTCAGGAACCAGTTTACCCTGAAGGACACCCAAAAAGAATTGAACAAGATTCGCAAAGAGCTAACACTAGTGCACCTAGTTCTTCTAGAAAGAAAAAGAAAAAGAAAAAGAAAAATGATAGGACTTTGCATGCTCCTAGTAAAGCTGAAATAGAGAAACCTCTTGATAATGATAATGAAACTTCTATCTCAGATGCTGACACTCAATCTGGTAATGAACACTCACCTAGTGATAATGAAAAAATAATGATGAGGTTCATGAAGAAACTCAACCAAATAATAAAGAACCAGACAATGATGTTGAGATAGAACCACCTGTTGATCTTGACAACCCACAACCTAAGAACAAAAGGTGTGATAAAAGAGACTTCATTGCTAGAAAACACGGTAAAGAAAGAGAACTGTGGGTTTAAAAACCGATGCCTTTTCCACCCAAGTCAATTAAAAAGAATGATTATGAATAATTTGAACGCTTTGCTGAAATGCCGAGGCTAGTCTTTTTGCGTACTCGCTTGACTGATATCTTGAAAATGCCTCCTTATGCAAAGTATATGAAAGACAACAACACAAATAAAATAAAAATACCGGAAGCTGAAATCTCCACTATGCTTGCTAATTATACTTTTAAAGATGGAGTACCTAAAAAATTTGGAGATCCGGGAATACCAACTATACCTTGCTCTATCAAAAAGAATTATGTGAAACTGCTTTGTGTGGTTTATGAGCTGGTGTTAGTGTTATGAATAAACTCACACCTACTGAAATATATTTGCAAATGGCTAACAAATCAACTGCCATACCTATCGGCATCTGTGAGGATGTGCCCGTTGTTGTTGCTAATGTTACTATTTTGACTGGCTTTGTTATACTTGGGAGGCCCAAGGACGACAACATGTCGATTATCCTTGATACACCCTTCTTGAATACCGTAGGGGCTTTTATTGATTTCAATAAAAGCAAGGTCACTTTTCATATCAATGGTAATGAGCATACGGTGCACTTTCAGAAGAAACAATTCCAAGTGAATGGTATTAATGTTATTGAAAAATCTCCGACAATCACTATTGGAAGTTTTCAAAAACCTCTACCTACTATTAAAAAGAAATATGAAATGCTTATTGTTGGGGTCATTCATATCCCCATTGAGGTAACTTAGTGATTTACCAAAGTTCTTTGGTTTCATGCTAACCGAAAGTGGTTGTTAATAAGACTTGATCAACCTTATTAATGGATCATTTTTTGAGGGGTATGAAGTTGATAAATTTAGTAAGCACTACCTTCTATCCCTACTTTTTGTTTTTTGTTTTCATTAGTTAAATAAAATAAAATGCCATGTTTTGTCTGTTTTCTGAATTTCCCATGCAATAAAAAGTGACCCAAAAATAAAAGTTCTTGGAATACCCTAAAAATTTAATACGATTTTTTCTGAATATTTCTGAATTTTTGGTGCAAATAACATCAGAGGGAGGTGCACCAAGTGGGCACAACCCACCTAGGCATGCCAGGACCCCCAGGCGCGCCCTTGTGGGTTGTGGTCCCCACGTGGGTCCCCTCACTTATCTCTTCATACCACATCATCACTTACCTCCAAAAAAAACTCCATTGCTGTCTCTCCGGTGTTTTGCTCTCAAACTCACGGATTTCGATCCCTTTTCTTGAAGCTCTATTTCCAAAACTGTTTTGGGGGATTGTTGCTTGGTATGTGACTCCACCGTTTGTCCAATTAGTTTTTGTTTTAGTGGTTTATATTTAGAATAATTAACTACTCTTGGTGCTTCTATATTTGAGATTACATGTTGAATTCTTAGTGTTCTAAGTAGTTTGAATGCTTTCTATGGCCTCTATGTATCCCTATGAGTAGTTCGTATCATTTTTGTGAAGTTTTGTTGAGAAAAATTTGTGGGGTAATAAATTTCAGAATTTTGTTCATAGGAAAACCATGAATATCTTTAGGAAGTTATTGGGAGTCATCTGATAGTGATCTTCATCCTTGGAGGTTGGCGGAAGTACGGCCGTGTGAATGGTCGCACATCCCGTTCTTGGAAGAGGCTGGAATCCTTTAGGAGTTCACACAATATGCTGCTAATGCCGGCCTCACCGACTTAATTGCAGATGAGTGTGAATAGCACCAAATCCTCACAAACATCTTTGCTCAAAGCTTTACTTTTCTGCCTAGGAATAATCCACCTAAAGTGAGTTTTGATTTATATGCTGAAAACCATCAGATACCCCTTCTGAATTTTGTGACATATGCATGATCCCCTCTGATGGGAGCTTAGCCGAGCCTAGGCTGGCTGAGTTTGAGGCCTTTTATTGTACTTTGACAGTGGGAGATGGGAGAGGGGTGTCAGCTATCACTGTCGCTGGCTTGCATTTTCCTGTGGTTCATTACTTTGCTCTTTTCATTGCAAAATGCTTGCTTGCTAGGGAAAAGGTGGGTGCGCTCAGCTCACCAGACCTTGCTGCTTTGCATCGTGCATTAGAGGGTGATACGTCTCCAACATATCTACTTTTTCTCACGCTTTTCCTCTTGTTTTGGACTCTAATTTGCATGATTTGAAAGAAACTAACCCAGGACTAGCGTTGTTTTCAGCAGAACTACCATGGTGTTGTTTTTGTGCAGAAATAAAAGTTCTAAGAAAGTAAGAATTACTGGATCCAAGACCCACCAGAGAGGGGCCCCTAGGTGGGCACAACCCACCAGGGCGGGCTCCCCTCTCTTGGTACGCCCAGGTGGGTTGTACCTACCTGGTGGCCCTACTAATGAACCCCCTAATACTATAAATTCACATATTTCCAGGAAAAAAAATCAAGGAGAAAGAATTATCGTGATCCACGAGACGGAGCAACCGCCAAGCCCTGTTCTTCTTCAGGAGGGTACATCTGGAGTCCGTTTGGCGCTCCGGAGCGGGGGGTCTTCGTTCTTCGTCATCACCAATCCATCTCCATCGCCAATTCCATGATGCTCCCCACCGGGAGTGAGTAATTTCTTCATAGGCTCACTGGTTGGTAAGGAGCTGGACGAGATTCATCATGTAATCAAGTTAGTTTTGTTAGGGCCTGATCCCTAGTATCCACTTTGTTCTTAGATTGATGTTGTTATGACTTTGCCATGCTTAATGCTTGTCACTTTGGGCCCAGGTTCCATGATTTCAGATATGAACCGTTTATGAATTCATCATTATATCCATGTTTTAGATCCGATCTTGCAAGTTATAGTAACCTACTACGGTTATGATCCGGGAACCCCGGAGTGACAACAACCAGGCCCACTCCCGGTGATGACCATAGTTTGAGTATTTCATGTATTCACTATGAGTTAATGCTTTGTTCCGGGTCTATATTAAAAGGATGCCTTAATATCCCTTAGTTTCCAATATGGACCCCGCTACCATGGGAGGGTAGGACAAAATATGTCAAGTAAGTTCTTTTAATAAAGCACGTATGACTATCTACGGAATACATGCCTACATTATATAGATGAACTGGAGCTAGTGCCGTATCGCCCTAGGTTATAACTGTCACATGATGAATATCATCCAACAAGTCACTGATCCAATGCCTATGAATTTATGCTTATTTATCTTGCTACGTTACTATTGCTATCATCATTGTTACACTTGCTACAAATTACTTCTATCACTGTTACTGTTACCGTTGTTGTTTTCACTATTATCAAAACTATCAAACTACTTTGCTACTAATCACTTTGCTGCAGATAGTTAATCTCCAAGTGCGGTTGAATTGATAACTCAGCTGCTAATACCTTCAAATATTCTTTGCCTCCCCTTGTGTCAAATCTATAAATTCGGGTTGAATACTCTACACTCAAAAATTGTTGCGATCCCCTGTACTTGTGGGTTATCAAGACCTTTTGCTGGCGCCATTGCCGGGGAGCATAGCTATATTGGTTGAGTCACTTGGGATTATTATCATATTATCACTATGAACAATCTCAAGGATCCAAAGACTAAGATATTTCCCTTAAGGTCGAGGGGAGGTCAGGAAGTGCCATCCAGTTCTGCTTTAGATTCAACTTCTGTTATGAATAAACTTGCAACACCACGACATGCTATTAATTCTAATATGTCGCATGTTATTGATGATGCTACTTCTACTATGAATGATTCTTATGGTGATGCTAGCACTACAAAAAAAGACACATACATGACATTTTGGGCCGAACGAATTTTTTTATCATACTTATGACACTTGTATGACAATAATTGCGACAAAATCCGGTATCATCATAGATGTGGTGAAATCCTACTTCTATGACAAAAAATCATGACAGAAAATGGGCTTTTTGTCCTGGGCAGGCTGACGACGCGACTGCATGACATTATTTGGGCCGTCCATGATGGAAAAAACCGTGGTAGAAGCAAGGGCGTGGAAAATATCAGGGTGTTCCCGGTTACGGTGGGTGGTCGGGGCCGAGCGATGCATGTAGGTTTGCGTGTTTCTCTCGTACACACACATGTGTGGGTGCGAGGCGTTGGGCTCTAATTGAAACTGAGCCAGGCATTTGCCTACTGAACCCGAGTGATTGCACTGCAGGCTACGTGTTACTGAACCCGAGCGATCGATCGATGGCTGTTAATTGAACCTGATCAAGCGATTCCTTCGCTACTGCTGCTAACTGAAGCCGATCGATGCTGCCTCTGGATGAACAGTGAGTGTTGCTGGGGGGGTTTGGATGAACAGTTCCTAGTGGGGGTGGATGAACAGGACCCCGTGGTGTTGCCTCTGGATGAACAGGACCCCGATCGATCGAGCCGGTTGGGGCTGGATGAACAGGACCCCGATCGATCGAGTCGGTTGGGGCTGGATGAACAGGACCCCATGGAGGGCTGGATGAAGAGGACGACCCCGTGGAGGGCTGGATGAACAGTAGCCCATGGAGGGGGGGTTGAACAGGAGCCCGTGTGGAGAGGGATGGTTGAACAGTAGCCGGTGGGGTAGCGCGCGGTGGAGGCTGGATGAACACTAGCCCATGGATGAACAGTCGCAGGTGGAGGCTGGAGGAGGTCGACGGTGGATGAATAGTAGCCTGTGGAGGCTGGCGGTGGAGATGAACAGTATCTTGTGGAGTCCCGTTTTCCAGTACGCCACACCCCTCCCGATGAACAGGACCCCCGTTTCGACCGTAGCGCTCCAACACAAGTCCGTTTCCTCCGTTTTGCGGTACGCCACACCCCTCCCGATCAATAGGACCCCGTTTCGACCATAGGAGGTCCGTTTCCTCCATTTTGCGGTATGCCAGACCCCTCCCGATGAACAGGATCCTGTTTCGAACGTGGCCGGTTGAACACAAGGTCGTTTCCTCCGTTGTGCGGTACGCCAGGCCTCGTTTCCATCGGCTGTTCTGTCCAAGCCCTCCCGATGAACATGACGACACATTCCATTCCGACCCAGCCGGCCGACTACCCATTAACATGACAACGACGTTGTTTCTCCATTCCGACCCAGCCATGTACACGAGCCCTGGCTGTATGTATGCGCGAGTAGGCGTTCGAGACCCTGCCCGTATGTGTGTACGTGGATGTATTTTCTTTCTTGCACACTGGCTGTTGTACGTACGTGTACATGCTACATGCGCGCCTCTACCACGACACATGTGCGCCTCTACATGGACCACTATGTACGTGTACATACACATTCACGACCAGAATGACAATGCTACGTACGCTTCGACCAGGTGGGTCCCGACTGTCAGGCACTTCCTTGCATGCGAAGATGTAGCTGGTGGGTCACAACAGTCAGGTGGGCGAATCATTTTTGTTTTGCCCGGACGCACTTCCTTGCGTGCGAAGATGTAGCTGGTGGGTCCCAGTAGTCAGGGGGGAAACTTTTTTTCGTGAAATACGGTGGCCCGTCCGGTGGGTCCCCGCTGTCAGGTGGAGGAATAATTATTTTGCGCGTAATAAGGAGGCACTGCCTTGCGGCTGCCGTGGACCCAGCTGTCAGCCTCTCCACGTATAGTACTCTTCCAATGGAAGTCGGTTGTTGACCACATTGACCATGCCGCGCCGAGAGCACCATAGCGGTGGACGACGGCGAGGCCTAGGAAGGGGACGACGCGGAGCCGGGGAAGATGCGGCAGTGGATACCCACGCGGAGAGGAGTACGAGGGTTCACTGGTTCGGCTGCGGTATGAGGCTGCCATCGCCGCAGAATAACAGGGGGTGTGTGTGAGTGGAGGGATGGCCTGGCCAGCGGTCGGAGTAGTAGGGGGCAGTGAGGCCTCTGCGGCAGCACAGCCGGCAACGGGAGGCAGGAGCAGGCGGCACGACCGGCGCTGCTTTGGGTGGCTGGAGCAAGAAGACCAGAGGTTGAAGAAGCATGACGGCCGTTGGATGGACATCGTATGGTCACTGCAGCTATAATCGTTTATATTGACTAAGTTGACAAAGCCCTTGGTACGCGTCACTTAGTAGGCCCATAGGTCAGCTTCCAAAATGGTGCGCCCCAGATGTCAGGGGGAGGAATCATTTTTTGGGCGGGTGAAGCTAGAATATCCGAGATTGAAAAGAAGCACGGCATCCGTTGGATGGACATACAACAGCCACTGCTGCTAGAACTGTGTGTTGACTATAAGTTGACAAAGCCTTGAATACGCATCAACTCTCTTTTTTTAGGGGACGCGTCAACTTAGTAAGGCCACAAGTGTGTGGCAGAGAACTTATAGCCCATTTGTGATTTGTAAGAATGTGCAGCCATTTTTTGAATTCTAACGGAATTTACTACAGCCCATTTATTGTTTGTTAAAAGTACAGCCCATTTCAACCAACTGTTCAAAACAGAATTAAATAAAATTTCCCACATTTTGACGGGATCCGAAATATTTTTATCACGAAATTTCTAGTCAGATTAAATACATTTTCAATATAAATTTATATTACGTAAAAATCCAACGTAACATTGTGCTCGCAACAATTAATGAAATTAAAATTTTCAATATCCAAAAATATTTTTTTATAAAGTAATTACGTGTTTGGTGCATTTTTTTATAGTTACTACCCAGTTTTTATAATTATATCCCATTTATTATTTCTTAAAGCCCATTTTCCTGTTAATCCTAATGCATGCCTCCTAGGAAAGATTTGCAGCCCACCGGGACGGAGAAGAACAACTTGACCTTGCCTGGGTATTCCCAAAAAAATTATAGCTGGGCTAGCCATTTTCAGTTTGAAAAAAATTAATATATGGGCTGGATATCTGGCCTGGGCTAGACGGACCACAGCCCGCCCAGTTAATACCTGCAGCGATGTTTTCGTTGTTGTTTAGAGGAGAAAAATTAATATATGGGCTAAACATCGCTCAAGAGAAACTCTACAGTGCTCACACCTCAAAAACACAAATACTGCTCGAGCTGCTTGGTCCCAGCTGTCGGCCGCTTCTTGTGTAATTCTCTCATTTATTGACTACCTAGGTTGACAATGGTGTGGGACCGTTATGTCAGGAAACCAGGAGGAAGCAAAACAAATTATATTTTTATATACTAATAAGGAGGCACTTGCATACGTGCGGCTATGGCCCTGGTGGGTCCCCACTGTCATCCTCTCCAAGTAAAGTCATCCCCTCATCCTCATGTCTGTTGACCATGTTGACAACGCGAGACGGCAGCGCCACCGCGAGCGCAACAACTCGAAGGACGACGAAGAGGGCCTCGCGGGACGTATGGATGGTCTGATACAGCGCCCGCTGCTCATTCGGGAAGCCAGGATCATAGGGCCACATGTCCGCGACAGCATTGTCGTTCGCTTGTTCACCGGTGCTCGTTGAGGAGACGGAGGTTGCAGCACAGGTCCTCCTACGCCGGTAGCTCTTCCGCCATTAGGGCGTCGAAGTGCGTCTGCACCTGCTCTATGGTGAACATGGCATGAACCGGCTTGGACAGTGGCGCCGGCTCCTGGTCGGAAGCTACGTCCATCATCTGATTGTCATTGCTCAGCTCGGCGAGCTAGCTGGTGAGCCAGCATGTCCGGCTGCTGGACCGACCCGCTGCCAAGCACGAGTCTGACTGCCTTGGCCCACCCATACCGCCTCCCTCGCCCACACGCGCTTTCCGCCCAAAACGGTCAGCGCCGCCTGCCCCGCTTCCTAGTGCAGGCGATTGCTCTGCCTTCAAATGACACAAGTGTCGTCCGTCCGTCCTTCTGCCGCCCACATTACTGATACACAGTTGTCGAGGCTGCTACTTCGGTGCCACAGGTCCGTCCCTCCGCCACCCACCATTTCTATATAAACTGCTGCACCGGCCATAGCCGTAGCCATCCACATCCGTTCCCTTTCTCCTGTCCACACCACTACTGTCCACCATGGCTTCCTCGCGCTCCAGCGCTCTTTGGGACGGACGGACGACGGACTACAAGGAGATGGCAGCCATTGCTGCCGACTGGCTGGCCAGCAGGCAGGCGGAGGACGATGACGTCCCAATGGAGAACATGGTAGTCGACGATCTGGCGCCAACCCGCTCCTCCGCGCCATCCTCGCCGGTGCATTGCACCATGACCATCGGCGAGGCCCATGCCCAATATATGGACACGGTGAGGCAGAAGCATGAGGAGCAGTTCCGAGAGGCATAGGCCGACGCCGCCTACAACCACCATCTCCTCCAGGAGCACCTGCAGGCAGAGCAGCAGATCGCCATGGAGCGGGCGGCGTGGGAGGTGCTGCTCGACTCTTACTGCTCCGCCCGCGAGGGCCGCCTTGAGCGCTGGCGGTACCACATGCGGGTGGCGGAGGCTGCGGCTGCCTACAAAGAGGGCGATGAAGCGGGCGAGGCGCTGTTTGGCGAGACCAAGGACGACGTAGAGGACAATGCCGGCTTCGACGAGTCCCTGCTCCACTGGCGTCGACGAGGCCCTGCTCTGCCAAGGCCCTGCGACGCCAACAATGAGGCAGAGGAGACTGCCGGCTCCGCTGAGGCCCCACCCTGCTGGCAACGAGGGGGAGGATTTCCCCCGCTCAGTCGAGGCGCCGCCCGCCGGCAATGAGATAGAGGACATCGCAAGCTCCGCCGAGGCCCCGCCCCGCTGTCAACAAGGCCGCGCCACACAGAAAACGAGGAAGAGCAGAACACGGTAGGTCGCCACCGCTCGGGTCCAAATAAGGTCACTGTTGCTACCCTCCGGTTGCTGGCACTGAGTTGTACATAATGGAGCAATTCTATGATTACAGGATGATTGAAGAGCACTCTGTGGTTGAGCAAGCTCATGAGATACAGTCATTTGCTAGAGAACTTGAGCACTTCAGTTGTATCCTACCGGACAAGTTTATTGCCGGAGGTATCATCACTAAGCTTCCTCCTTCGTGGATCTCATTGGCACTCTTGATGTGGAAGAAAAGGCAAGAGCAAAGGAAACACATGCTCGAGGAATTGAGGGAGGATCTAGTACCAATTTGGTACAGAAGAAGAACTTCCAACCCCACAAGTTCAAGAACAAGGGCAAGTTTGATTGTAAAGCAAAGTTTGATGGGAAGAACAAGGTTGTGCAACACACGAACTTCAAGAAGAAGAATGACAAGAAGAAAGATGTTTGTCATGTGGGGATCTTGATCATTGGGCTCCTAGTTTCCCTAATCGCTATGACAAACTAGTCGGGTTAACCACTGACGGCCGGTTAGCTTCTTGGTGGCGACGTGGAGTCGGAGAGCTATGTTGGAGAAGGAAGTTGCTTCTACTTAACTACTGGTGCAGTTGGTTAACTGACACATGGGCCCAACAGGCATCTGGGCCACATGTCAGTTACGCACCTACACCTGCAGTTAAGTCACTGAAGCTTCTGTTTGGCTCAGTCGGACACAGGTGGGTAGCTTCGGTTAATTAATTATACCTCCAGCGCACCCCTTTTTAGTTGAAGAATGTATGAAATGTAATGAAATCTGTCATGTTTATATGAAATTCGGCCGTGTATAAATGAATTTATTTCGATTAGTTCGAATTCTTGTATCACTGGCATTGGATGAACATGCAAAACAATACATACTTGCATTATTCCCAGGGTGATCACCTCATTTGCAGCAGTTTCACATGTACTCCCTGCGGTCCTTTCTAGTCTGCATACAAGTTTTGTCTGCATTCAAAGTATCTCTACTTTGACCAATCTTATAGAAAAAAGTATGCACTTTCACAATGTGCGAATTAAAAAGGAACAGAAGGAATACAAAGAGTTTGAGGAGCTTTTTAGCGTTCATGT
Organism: Triticum aestivum; assembly: GCF_018294505.1. Lineage (NCBI taxonomy): Eukaryota > Viridiplantae > Streptophyta > Magnoliopsida > Poales > Poaceae > Triticum > Triticum aestivum. Next base: position 206,067,319 of record NC_057806.1, read on the forward strand.
ACGTTGCAATCAAACACACAAGCCTGGCAATTCATACAGAACATTCGAAACAATTGATGATTATGCATCTCAACGATTCACATGCCAGAGCCAATATTTACTTCACAACTAAAGAATAAATAAAAAATGGATTGATGTTGCTGACAGCAAAGGGCGTCCCTTTCGAAAATATCAAACGCATGTCTTCTTGCTAAAATCAATGAGCAAAATCTGACAAGGTTGTCCCATTCCAAAATATCAAATGCCTACGATTGTGGAATGGGCAGGGTTTGCCATCAGTTCGTACATTGACATGGCACCTCGTGCTAAATAAACTAGTTGTTCTTCTTGTGCAGTTCCACCAAAATCAACCAAATTCGCATGGCACCTCCTTTCTTGTGGTGGAAATGAATGATTCGATGTATTCATGAACATTTTGTGCAGTTCCCATTGAAATCAAGACGAGCACCTCTATTTGCACAAATACAAAAAAGTTATTAGTATAAAGCAAACTGTATTATGGATTGACAGTTTAAACAGGCACCTACATGGTCCATGTAGAACACACTATTAGAAAAATGGAAGTCACCGGAAAGAATCCTAGAACAACATTGTACTCGCGCATCACAGCAAGAAAATGGAGATTTGTGAGTCCTTCTGAGCTGAAGTTAGTTTGGTCTTGTGGGGGGTAATGTAACCATCCTTTAACTCCTCATTCTGATGAGAAGATAGACAGGCCTTCTTCATCCTGGCATAATCGGAACTAGTCACTTCACGTACTCCATATTCTTCTTCAGAGGAGGATGATCCTGTTGTGCAAAGACAAGAGGACAACTAAATGCTAGCATCCTTGTTTGCTCCAAAAAAGGAAAGGAAATATTTAAAATAGCACAGATGAAGCACTTCTCAAGGACAATACCACTTTTTGATGACAGTATCTAAATAGTAGCACAACACTAATAGAGATGACAAAGCTCAATCATATGGATGAAATTAGTGGGCGAGTACTAACCTTTGTTAGGAGGCTTATTGTGTAGAGCATACAGATGAAGCACTTCTCTGGAACCATCTGTTGCTATCTACTGCGGTGGCCATGCTTACTATATACTCCTCGATTAGTTTAATGTTTCCAACATCTTCTTGTGCAGTTCCACTAAAATATATGGTATCTTCAAAGAAGATCCCTGTTTGCACAAGTAGAGATAATTAAATATTACACTAAGAGTGGCATAAAATCAGTGGCAAAACAATTGCTCGTTCTAGCCATAGCAATAAATTAAGATCCAAAACTATATCATTACTTGTGTCATCACAGTTCCAGTGCTTTGTTACAGCACCGTGAGTTGATCTTTGTTTTTCTTCCACTTGTTCTTCCCCTTCATCACTTGGTTCAATAACAGACAAGCTTAGCCTTCAATGTAAGATCTGGCATGTCAATTAGGTTGCACAAGTATAGCACTGAACAATGACATTAATTTTCTGATGAACGTGGCAAAATACAGGCCAACAGTTGTGAAATATACTTATCTTACCTCCATGGGATATTACGGTGCACATACAGATTGGAAGTCTTGTCTCCATTTGTGCAGTTCACTAAAATCAAGCAACATTACCGTACAAGTAGAACAACATATGAAAGCACATTGCAGAATCATGTGAAAGAAGGCTAGTACTGACCTCTCATGACACAGAATTCAAAGAACTCACAAAAAGAAGATCTGAACCAAATTTGCCAACACAGATAGGAAGTAACATCTCCTCTAGTGCAGTTCCACTAAGATCGAGCAATCAAGCAAAGTTGTCGGTGTGACATTTTGGTTGAACTGCACAAAACACTCTTAAAACAAAAGTGTTTTGTGCAGTGCAACAAAAGATCACAATGGCAACGAGGTGAAGTAGATAACCCTGTTTACACAGAGGTGCAAAGGAAACAACTAGTGGTCAATAACGGTGGATGACATAGAAGCCAACAAAAAGAAGCATCTACCTTATCTAAATGGGAAAAAAGCAAGATAGTAGCATTTCTCAAACGGTGGCATTGATTAATATTAACAGAGAGATTATATTAACAATAAAATTTGTTAAACATGTAATTTTCTTTTAACTGTGGCATTGCATCAATTTTACAACGGCATTATTAGAGGGTGTTTGTTTACAGGGACATTTGGTGGAGGGACTAAAAAACTCCGTGTCAGTCCCATCTAAACCAAACATGAGGGACCTTTAGGGACTAAAAGTGGGCATTTGGGACTAAAGAAAGAAGACCCTGAGGGAGAGTCTTTTCAGGACTTTTTCCAACAGTTTCCCCTACCACGCATCGCACCTTGTCTCTATTAGTTCATTACTAGGGGTAACATGGTCTTTTAGTATGTCATTTAATAACCTCTAGTCCATGTTTAGTCCCTGGAACCAAGCAGGTAGGGACTAGGGAGTTTTTATCCAAACAGGGCCTTAGATTAACAACAGCTAAAGAGTTGTAGGGGACAGTGGATGCACCAGCACCATGTGCATCTACCGATGTACTGGGGTGATGCACAGTGTGTTTCAACAAAGAAGAAACAACCAAGGAGCATATTTGTGTTGGTCCCAGTTTTGTTATCTTTAGACACCTTTCCCTATGTGAGCGCAACAAATCTGGTCATTGCTCAAACTCTACAGCCTTGTCCCCCAAAACAAAAGATCAGTTCGTTACAGATGTTTGTACAGCGTTTGTCATTGTTTTCCCTTTTCGACCAACGTAGGTGCTGGATAGCCAGTCTGTACTAGTACTTTCCCCCTTCCTTTCCTCTTTGAACCATGTTCTAGATTTATGCTATACAACTTTCCCCACTACTTTCCTCGATTCCTTTCCTCTTTGAACCACGTATTAGATTCATGCGATACAACTTTCCCCACTACTTTCCCCCTTCCTTTCCTTTTTGAACCACGTTCTAGATTCATGCTATACAAATTTTCCCACTACTTTCCCCCATTCCTTTCCTCTTTGAACCACGTCCTAGATTCATGGTATACAACTTCCCCTAGTACTTTCCTATTTGATCCAACACCTAGATTCGAGTGCAGAAGCGGAAAAAGCCCACATGCAGCTAGAGCAATGCATGTGGAATAAGTAAATTATACCTTAAGGTTCTTGGGGTGTGGTTCGGTGGGAGACCGGAGGCCGTTCAGCCCACACTATGTACAACGGCGAAGAAGAAGGGGTCGGAGGCCCTCCTGCGCCACCGTTGGGTGAAAGTGAACAGCTGCGCCGGTAGTGGATTCCCTCCCTCGCTGAAGGCGACAATGTTAAGCTTCCTTCCCTTCCCGACGGACAGATCCTACCGGCTCTTTGACTAGTAGTGAGGGGAGAGAGAGGCCAACGAATTCTTATTAAGTTTTGGAGAGGGTGAGAGGGTGTGGAGAGAGCAACTACAAGCAGACCAGCAGTGCGGGGAGAGAGAGAGGCTAACGAATTCTTGTTTAGATCTAGAGAGGGTGAGAGAGTGTGAAGAGAGCAACTACAAGAACTAAGGCTCCAGCGTGTATATATATATACTGGAGAGAGTGTGAAGAGTGCAAACCCTAGAAAACAAGCGCCGAGGCTGCAGCTGATCGTATAGCTCCTTATCCATCCATTTTGAGAAGTCAAAGAATCCTCCTGGCACGAATTATGCTCAATTGTAGTTATCGAACCCGAGATCTCAAGTTTGATGAGCAAATAGGCTAACCAGCTACACAAACCTCCCGTTATGTTCAACGAGAGGAAAATAACCTTTTATACATTCCTGCATTCATGTGACAAGCATGCCGTTTTTTTTGTGTGGGAGTCATTGGGATTTAAATCATAATTGTGTCATGTGGCTTTGGTGGTAAGACTATCCACAGTGGTGCAAAAATAATGCAGCCTTAGTCACCTTACCTCTCTCCATGTAGTACGTTGGGTCCCACCAGTCAGAGGGTGAAAGAAACAAATTAATAAGAAAAATCAAAAGCACCAGCGGTGTATCTTACCTCACACATCTTGCTACTGCTCGAGAACATTGTCCAATTGATCCCTCTATTCGCTCACGTACTATTTTAAGTGAATCCTTATTATAACATGCACACAATTTTGGGCACTTATATTCGACCTAAGTCAGTGTGCCACCGTATCTCGTACGACTCACTCTGTCTAGGTGTAATAAGTCACGTTAGAAGGTGCAGCGGGACCAAGGTGCAAGCAGATTGGAGGAGAAGTAGAAACTTGACCGGTCATTCCTCCAATCAAAGCCCTGATTTTTGTCTCTAAATGCAACAATTAATCCAAACAACTAAGAGATGTCGTTTTAGCTACAATGTAGGGCCACGTATTAACTCGCATGCAAGCTGACTTTGATTTCTTGACTGATCAACGCATAGTTGCGCTCCATGCATTGGGTTTCCAGGGGAGATAACAAGGCAGAGTAAGGAGCGTTTGGTTACATTGCTTAGGCTGGTCATAGTGGTGGGTAACTTGGAGTAGTAGCATGCATATGTTACTAGTCTATGTTATTACTACGCGAAGTTTGCCGTCGGAAGCGAGCCGATCTGGCTCTCCTGAGCTAGCAAGGTTTTTCTAGCCCACCCAAGCTAGCTGGCCTACAAAAGCTAACATATTTCAATAGTTCCAAGCGCCTAACCTTGCCCGGCTATGCTATAAGTTGTTATTGCTAAGGATCCAAACGCTCCCTAAGTAACAACGCTCGCTAGCAACAAGGCCAGGAGGGGATTGAGATGCGACATTAATGGATGACGCCAAAACATTTTGGGAATATCTGATTTCCGTAAGATGACTTAACACCTAGACGGAGGGAGTACTACTCCTCATTCCAGGTTTGGTGGAATATTCGTCACCTCTTCGCTTCTTGTATGTACTCCATTTGTATCTCAATTCCTGTGGCTTCGCACTCGCACAATTTTCCTATTCTATGAACCTGTGTGTGTGTGTGCGTGTGTGTGTGTTTAACAGCATGTGTGTGTTAGAGAGAGCGACGGATCGACCTACTCCTACAAAGAGATGGTGTGTAGTGTACAATATTAGCCATGAGAGTCGGTGCATTCTCTCGTTTCTGGCCGTCCGGTAGGGACAGGCGGACAACTTCCACGCCCGCTCCTGACCAGCCTGGCCCACGCAAAGCCCCTCCATCGCCCGCACGCGCTTCCCACCCAAAATAGTCAGTGCCGCTCCACATAATCGGTGTCGCATTCATGCCCAGGCAGAGCAGACATGACCTCTCACTGGCGCCTGTGTTGAAGGGAGAAGCAGATTTAAGAATGATGGTTGCTTCGTCCGTCCCACTTACTGCTGGGTCTATGTGATTTGACGGCTCATTGGTCATTATTACTGAGGTGGCAGGACTGCTGGATGTCCCACGCTTTTGGCGAAAGAAGGTACAACTAGATTATAATTTTCTCCATTCTTACAGCGGAGTGCAAGAGCAGTGAAAACACGCGGGCTCAGTGATTACATGGCCCACCTCACACTATTACCATATTTTCTGGACACCGTGCGACACCTAACTGTTTACATAGTACTCCCTCTATTCCTAAATATAAGTCTTTATAGAGATTCCACTAGGTGGACTACATATGGAACAAAATGAATGAATCTACACTTAAAATGCATCTATATACATCCGTATGTGGTTCATGGTGAAATCTCTACAAAGACTTATATTTAGGAACGGAGGAAGTACTAGTATAGTACGTACTGTAATTTATCAGTGAGATAGTACAATGCTATGAAGCTTCCAGCTTCTGTTACATGTATCTTGCGTCCAAGGTTGCCCGTTGCAACATTTCATCAAATACAAAGGAGACTAACATGCATGCTATTGCATCTCAATGATTGACAGATCATACCAAATATGTACTCCCTCCGTTCCAAAATAAGTGTCTCAACTTTATGCAGGGGGTGTTAGTTTCTAGGGACTTTTTAGTGTAGGGACTAGAAAATTCCCTCTTAGAGACTTTTTAACCAAAAAGGAGGGACTACTAGGGACTAAAACTTGCTCTTTGGGACATAATGAAGAAGACTCTCAAGGAGAGTCTTTTTTGGGACTTTTCCAACAATGCCCCTCCCTGCACCCATTGCCCCGCTGCCCCATGGTGTTGTTTGGTTGCTATTTTCCTATATACTGGGGGTAACAAGGTCATTCAATAACCTCTAGGGAGGGACTAGGGACTTTTTAGTCCCTGAAAACAAATAGGGAGGGACTTTTTAAGGAGTAGGGACTTTTTAGTTGGGACTAGAAAAATTCCTAGGACTTATGAACCAAATAGGGCCTCAATATGGACTACATACGGAGCAAAATGAGTGAATCTACACTCTAAATGAGTCTATATACATCAGTGTTTGGAGTATGTACTAGTAGTTCATATTGAAATATAAAGGACATATATATTCCAAACAATATGATAATTTCTCTAACCAAGGTAATAGGGATGAGGAGTAAACGGAGGGAGTAGTAAAATTTTCTCCTCGTCCAGTGAGCCACCGTGCGCATGGGTGAGGGAGAGGGCGTAAGGCGTACAGTACTTGTGACGCCCTCGATTCAATCGTACACTAATCATACATGCAAATGTGTACAATCAAGATCAAGGACTCATGGGAAGATATCACAACACAACTCTAGACACAAATTAAAATAATACAAGCTTTATATTACAAGCCAGGGGCCTCGAGGGCTCGAATACATAAGCTCGAATAAACAAGAGTCAGCGGAAGCAACAATATCTGAGTACAGACATAAGTTAGACAAGTTTGCCTTAAGAAGGCTAGCACAAAAACAACAATGATCGAAAAGGCAAGGCCTCCTGCCTGGGAGCCTCCTAACTACTCCTGGTCATCGGTGGTCTCCACGTAGTAGTATGCATCAGCGGTGGCATCTGGCTCCTGGGCTCCGACATCTGGTTGCATCAACCGGAAATAAGAAGAAAGGGGCAAAGGGGGAGCAAAGCAATCATGAGTACTCATCCAAAATACTCGCAAGCAAGGATCTACACTACATATGCAACATTATCAAAGGAAGGTTGTATATGTGGACTGGGCTGCAGAAATGCCAGAATAGAGAGAATGCGTAGTCCTATCGAAGAGTAGCATAAAGTAAAGTAGTAGTAGTGTTATCAATCTCGGCCAGAGATCCTTTCTCGACTCCCTGCGAGAAAGCAATCCCAAAGCCATACTATCCATTTCTCATAACCATTCCTCATCTCAAGTATCCAATTCTAGTTGTATCGATTGAGATACAACTCCAAGTGTCCGTTACCGTAGGACAGGCTATCGATAGATGTTTTCTTCCTTGCAAGGGTGCACCAACTTACCTACCAGACTCGATTAACTCCAGTCGGACACACTTTCATGGGTCATGCCCGGCCTCGGCCAAACAATACGCCGCAACCCGACCTAGGCTTAATAGAGAGGTCAGCACGTCGGACTAAACATATGCCCCAGGGGTCATGGACCATCTCCCCGGGAACTCCTGCATGTTGCATGGGCGGCCGGTGAGCAGACCTAGCTACCTCCTTAAAAAGGCAGGTGCTTACCAGTGCAACCCAGCGTGCGCCGCTCAGTCGCTGACGTCTATTAACCTTCGGCTGATGCATACGACGCAGAACGCCCATACTATGCCCACGTGATGGTTAGTGCTATCAGGCCAGAGGCCCCTCAGATCAAATATCCAAATCATAGTGGATTAGGGATGCGCGGTAACAAGCAGAGACTCGCGAAAGATGTGACCTTGTTGCCCCGTCTCGAGGACTTGGGGCAAGGGCTAGGAATGCCCGGCCACGCCTCGTAATTATCTCGCGGGCACCCTCCAGGTCAACCCGTCTTGATGTCACTCGTGGGTACCCCTCAGGGTCAACCCGCCTTTCCAAGTAACAGTTGTAAAGTCTAAGTATCCATGTGTCCAAACATCAAGGGGAAAAAGCCAAGGAATCACCCCTGGTGAATTCCACTCGATGTAATCATCAAGGTGAACGTAAGAGGAATCACCCCCAAGGTTCACACTTGAGGGGTTGCACGACAGAGTCATATCGGAAGTGGTTAAGGCGGAATCACCCTCGATGACCACGACCGAACAGCTACACTACAGGGTTAACATCAGAAGTGCTGTAGAGGTCTCACCCTCGGCACTCGATAGTAACCAAGTAGTGTCGAGCAACTAAGGGGAAAGTGATATGCGGTGTCGGGCCTGGTCTTCGATCCCATTGATCGGGTCTTCGATGATGAAACAGGGGCAACAAGGACGAGGTGGGGGTCACTGAAGGATCACTAACCAACCTATACTAAACAGTTTAGGATAAGCAGGTAGGTAACAATAAGCAAGTTACAAAAATAGGCTATGCATCAGAATAGGAGCAAACAATAACAGTAGCAAAATCTAATGCAAGTATGAGATAATGGAATGGGCGATATCGGGGTGATCAAAGGGGGGGGCTTGCCTGGTTGCTCAGACAAGGAGGGTCGTCGGTGACGTAGTCGAACATAGTGGCATCGGCAGTTGTCTCGGGGTCTACCGGAAAGAAGTAACAGAGAGGGAACACAATAAATAACAGAGCAATCAAAGCATCATAAAGCATAACATGGTAAAATGCGGTGCTAGGAGCGATCTAACGTGGTGCTAGGTGATACAGACGAAGAGGGAAAACATCCGGAAATGTTTTCCTGGTTCCGGACGTCTGTCAGACAGATGAACCGGAGAGGAAAGGTTCGAGGTTTACTAAGCTAGGGATGTGTGGCGGACGAACGGGCTGCGTTTTCGGATTCGTCTCGTCCTTTTGAGCAACTTTCATGTATAAAACTTTTTCATCCGAGTTACGTATTATTTTCTATTAATTTTCAAAGCTTTAAGCAAAATCCTGAAAATCCCTCAAATTCTGCTAAGTCTGAGAATTCGTCAGTTTTAAACATCTTTTAGTCGTTTTCACAAGGCTACAACTATAGATCTGTACCTCCTATGATTTTGTGCCTTATATCAATTTTGAGCATTTTTCTGTGATCTATAAGATAGTAGCACTTTCATCTTTTGCTAGAGTTCATTTGCTTGAACATCAACAACACTAAAGCAGCTATGAAAATAAAGTTGTTTTCGGTTTTTCTATTAACAGAACATTGAACTTTGTGATTTTCCTAGGAATTAATCCATACATCAAAAGGATTTGCTCTAGTGGGATAAAATGAAGATTGTCATGTATACTTTCTACTCATATTTTTCTTTAGCCTATTAGTAGTTGTTTAACCGCTGATTAGAGGCTGTCAAGGGAGTTAGTCAGTGTAATATTAGAAAAGCTAGCAATGGCTACAGTAACTGAATGTTACTACAGGCAAAGCAGCGGTAGTAGCAGTAGAGCGGCGGCTATGCAGAGCAGTGCCGCGGACGTACGACGTGGTGCAGCAGGCGGGCGCGGTCGGTCGAGCGCGAGCCGGTAGGTGCGGGGCTAGCGCACGGGAGGCAGCGGCGAGCTGCAGGTGACGGCCGCGGTAGAACTAGCAGCAGGGGGTGCGCGAGCGGGCAGAAGGCGTGCGTAGGGCAGCAGCAGTACGCACGAGCAGCAGGCGCGCGCGGCTGCAGGCACGAGCGGGCGCGGGGCGGAGCAGGGACGGGACGCAGCCGGCGCGGTCGTATGCGTGCGCACCCGCCGGCGGGGCCAACACAAGCAACGGTAGTGTCTATCGCAATGTGGGCGTGGACGTGATGGTGCTCGGGGCAGTGCGAGGCCAAGGAGGTGACCGCGACGCGCGTGGAGGCAGAACGCAGACGGCGGTTACGACAGTGAGCATGGCGGCGGTGAGTTTCTGCCATGGTGGATCGAGACAAGGAGTACGCGAATAAGCACGGAGAGTGGGTGAATGGAAGAGAGGCTCACCGCGAGCCCGTAGTTGTGCAAAGCGTGCTCGAGGGAGGCTCGGTGTGGCCGGAATTCGATGGCGGCGGCGACTCCTCGAGGTTGAAGACGACCTCGTCTTGCCCGAAGGAGAGGCGCCCGGCTCGAGCCCGTTGGCGCAGACGACGTAGGGGAGCAGGACGGAGCTGGCGGGAACGGCGGATGGATGCGTGGGCGTCGGTGGCCGTGGTGGAGCGCGGTGTCTGACGATGATGGTTGCGGGTGTGGAAGGATCTGAGTGAGGGAGACGAGGGAGAGAGTGGGGAAGGAGTGAGGGGCGGATGCGGGAGAAATATCTGGAGGGGAGGCCTTGGTAGAGGCCTTATCCTCTCCGAGCGTCGCCGACGAGGTGGTCGGGGGCAGCGATGCCCCTGTAGCGACCTGAGACCGATGAACAGGGAGGTGGGGAGAGCGACCGGGGGCTTCGTGCCCAGTTGGGCCGGCCCTGGTGGGCTTGGCCCACGGGAGGGGTTTTCTTTTGTGTTAGCTATTTTGTTGTTTTTCTTTTTACAATTTTAGTTTTCTTTTATTTTTGAATAGAAAATAGCTTTATAAAATATAGGAAGAGCACCTAAATTGGTTTTACTAATTATACCACTGCCACATTTAGTTTGAGGTTCAAATAAAATAGTCTAGTATTTTTATAATTTAATAAGCATTTAATAATTATTTTTAGCCACTTTTATATTCACAAGAGCATTAAAATTCTTTACAAAAGTGTTGGATCACCACCATAATTAGTTATGGAATATTTGCCACACTTTGAACATTTTATTTTGCGTGTTTGAGAAATTTGAATTATGGGCTTTAATTTGAATTTGAATTTGAATTGCGATTTGGATCAACCGAGGATTAGCAATAGTAAGAGTGGTGACGTGGCACCATTAAATTTCGATTACTGTAGCTTAATTTTCCGGGCGTCACAGTACTTACTACTAGTAAGCAAGCTTCACCTCATCCTGCGAGCCACCGCGCCCGTGGGCGGGGGAGACGGCGTACTAAGTAAGCTTCTCCTCGTTCTGCGAGTTGACGGGACACATCAAAAGTACTCCAGTGTATAGAGCCTTGCCTCTAATGTAGGCCCCACATGGTTTGCCTCTTTTTTAACATAACGCATTAAGTCGCAATTTGTTTGTTCACCCGTGGTAGACGATCCTCCCTCCATCTAGTGGACAACCAGTACGCGTGCCAAATTACCACGTGGGTTGCCTTTTCGTACATAAATGAGCTCCATCGTGTACCTGCGCGGGTGTGGTTGGGAAACAGACGGGAGTACGTGCGCCATGCGTGCAACTCTTCTCTTCGTTCACGTCCCCCACCTACGTGGGTGTGTGTGAGAGATACAAACCTAGACAAATGGCTTCTACATTCATGAGTATTTTTTGTTTTGGGGGGGAGGTTGATTTCGTAAATGTATTTGTGGGAATATGTGTCGATGACATCTCAAACAAAATTTTGCATGCAATGTGTGTGAAATGGAGGCCTATCCATATCATATATAGAGGGCCGGGAGATCCACGAGAAGAGAGGGAGGGGTCATAGATATCGATACCGCCGAAGAGATGATCAAGTGGGTGGGTGCGAGATCGAGCAAGAGAGCCATCGAAATTGTGTGTGTGTGTGCAAGTCAAAGATATAGGGCGACTAAGCTACCGGAATGTCAGAGGGCACATGTCAAGTTTGTGTGTGACAGGGAGACATTACTAGAGCGCTCGATGTATTGATGTGTGTGGGGGGGAGGGGGTGGGGGAGGGGTAGGCAGAGGCCTAACTATAGAGGTAGAACGACTCGTATATGTGTTGAGAAGGAGAGACCCAGCTATGTCTTGAGGGAGATCGGTCGACATCCATACATAACTGAAGGATGGGAAATAGGATGGGACGGAGAGAGTGGAGGCAGAGAGGAAGGGAGAGGGGTAGAGTGCAAGAAGGGTGATGGAGTTGTTTCTTGAAGATGGTGGGAGAGGCCTACTAGACAAACTGAGGGTGGAAATGCAATATTATCAATAAGAGTGGGGATGTGTTTCTGTGTGTGCCTGTGTGTGATAGATCTGTCGGGACGCATCCATGGATGATGAAGGGGAACCATGTGTTTGGTAATCAACCCTAACTAGATTGGTAGATTGATTGTTGTTTGTCAGAGGAAGGGAGAGACATAACTAATGAGGTAGATCGATCGATGCGAGGGGAAAACGAGTTATAAGGACCTAGCTAGCTATATGTATAGCGGTAGATCGGTCGGTCTACGTCCATTTGTTAGAGGCAAATAAGGCTCGGCGGGATGGATGGACAGAGAGAATGGAGCTAGGAGGTGGTGCGAGAGGCCCAGCTACTAGCTAGATAGGGGGAGGAGTGTGCGGTTGTGAGATCGATGAAAAGAGGGGCGAGAGTTTACATGTGTGTGGGACCTTATGAGAGACACGAGGCAAGGGAACATAAAGGAGGAGATTGAAGGTGCATGTGTATGTTGTAGGCAGACATCGCTGGAGAGGTTTATGGATCGGTGTGTGTCGGAAAGGAGTTGTGGAGACTGTGGGAGAATGACCTAAAGAAAAAAATGAATGTGTGCGATGGATAGAATGCTGAGGGAGGGGGAGGGCGAGGAGGGCATGTGCATGCACGAGAGAAAGTTAGTGGTAGCTACAAAGGTTAGAGGATTGTGTGGGTGTAAGAGACTAACAAAGATCATAATTTGATATGAAAGTGGATTCATATATTTGAATATGAGATCATAGTGTTTTAAACATATGCATGCATGAATATAGCGGTGATACGCGTGTTGTGGTTTTGCACATGTTATACCATAATGTGATAATGCATGGCGTTTGCAACTCACAGCTAAATGTCGAACAATCTAAACCATACTATACATCGAACAATCTCACATTTTATTTGAATTTGTGATAATGTGTGGCGTTTGCAGCTTACAACTAAATATCAAACAATCTAAACAATACTATATATCGAACATTCTCACATTTTATTTGAATTTGTGGTAATGTGTGGTGTTTGCAACTCACATCTAAATACTTGTAGGTGTAGGGGGGCGGGGCACCATACATAATGTGATAAACACATTATACATATGAGACATGGTTTAGATTATGATGATCTAGCTAGATCTTGAAATGTAGTATGATTTGAAATCAACATAAAGTGGATTCAAAAAATCGAGTTCGAGTTCATATAGTACACATAGTTCATATGTAACTCGAAACTGATCATGTGGTGTGCTGTGAAGATAATACACAAACGATGGTTTAACTTGACAATAATGATGATTGTAGATCTTATTAAAACAGGGAAACAAATTCAAATGCTTTGACTTCAAAACAATCATTATTGTAGATCTTATTCAAATAGAGAAACAAATTCAAATTTAGTTCATATTGAAGTGGTAGTATATACATTTGGAATGCACTAAAACCTTTATTTGAGTAGTAGGTTGCATGCATTATACATGTAGCGAAATATTTTAATTGAACATAACATGAATTCAAAGATTTGAATGACATTTGTAGTGTGAATTGATTTGGTACAGTACATGTTAGGCTTGTCCGGAAATTTCAATCCTCGCCTTGTTAGCTCGAATTATTTAAGATATATCTTTGTCTCGTTGTGCTCCGACAACACCCTCCATCTCAACCCGCGCCTTGCTATTACAAAATTACAAAGCGCGCGAAAACTCCCACCAACTGTGAAATCCCGACACGTGAAATGCCCGTGATACCCCTGAACTAAAAGAACCGCCTCAAATCGGTGGGGGTACTTTCGTAACTTACCCCACATTTCGGACAAGCGCGTCCCTAAGCCATGGTTCCCCACTCCCATCCACTCCGTCCACCCATTCGTACACCGAGGCCGGGAAAACCCGTGAAACCCCACACCCTCCTTCGTCCGCCACCCAGCCGGAGCCTCTTCCTCGACGACGTCGTCCACAGCAACACCTCGATGTCCCTCATCCACCATACCGGATGAGGATCCGTCATCGACCTGGTCATCCCGCCGGTTCAGCCACCCCGTCCTCCACCTCCAAGGAGATGCCTCGATGTTCCCCTCGTCTTTCACGCCACCTCCGTTCCCACACCTTCGTCTTCACCTGCACCACCAGAAGAGCATCATCATCACTGTTTCCTCGGATGAAGCTGCGGCCTAATAGGCGCCACCAAAGAGGTTGTACAGTAATCGCCGCATTTTCTTCTTGATTCGATCTCACAGTGCTGCCGGCGCTCGGTCCCGAGCCGACATGACGCGACTCCATCCACGGCGGCGTCACCGGCCACTTCCTCCATGGTGTCTCTTCCTCGGCGGCGACGTCCACATCAGTAGGAGCTGCTGCTCCTTTAGCTCTCGCTCGCACTGCTGCTCTACTCTTGCTCTCAGTCCCCTGCCTTGTCTGCTCTTGCTCACGCTGCTGCTCTTGCTCTTGCTCTTGCTTGTGATGCTGCTCCGATTTAGCTACACTTCAGTCGACTGAATCGACTTTTGGGTCAGTCGATTTTTAGGGGGTGGGGCTCGCTGGAGTTAAGGAAGAACCAGCCGTAGTGGGGAGGGGGGCTCGCCGGAGAGGTACCCCTCTATCTATCTTAGAGTTCATGGTGGGGGCGGTCGTCGCCGGTGGTGGTGGGGCGGTGGCGTGGGGATCACCGGAGAAAAAGCTCGGCACGGGGGGCCTAGAGGGATGGCCGGGGTGGCGGCGGACCGGTGGTGGGGAGTGTTTTCGGGGCGGGCGGGGCGGCACATTGCCGGCCGCGGGCGGCGGGGGGAGGCTGTTTGGCCGGTAGTGGCTGGCGGCTCAGGGGGGTGGAGGTTGAAGATGAACTGCAAGCCCTTGATTTCATATCCAACGGTTGCAAAATCGACTGACCAGAGATGAAAAAGTCAGTCGACTGACGTGTAGCCTCACCTCTAGTGCGTTCAGTTTCGACAGTAAAATTAAGTTTCAGCAGCAAAATTCAGTTTCGACAGTTAAGTTCAGTTTGGATAGTTAAGTTTAGAGATGAGCTGATGATGTATTTTACATCGAGCACTTTGTGGTTATGTATTTTACGTCATCTATTGGAGATGCTATTAGAATTCCACTCAGGTTAACGTTGACTCTCTTGTCCTCCTTCAGCCTCAGCGTCGTACAACTCACCGGAGCTGCTCCAACGACGAAACCCCCCATCACAGCGGAGCAGTACCTCGGGCTCCATCTCCAGACGCCTCAGATCTTCTTCCCCTCCTCCGACAGCCAAGTCAGCCGGAGCATCCTCACCGACCAACCCAATCATGTTGAGATCGACATGGCTTCGCCAAAGAGGTTGTATACTTGTCGCATCTCTTTTTTACTCTACATGTTATATATATTGTCCACTGAGCACACGGAGTAATGGGAAATACGATTATTTTATCCTACTATATGACAAGCAGTGAGGTACCAGGCAACTTAGCTATCCGTGATGGACTCTCGAACGCCATCATTATTTATCTCTGCGCCTTTGAGCTGTGCATTTGTCGATGGCCTTGGGGGCTGAGCTAGTAGGGCAGTGGCCTGGGTCCAAAGTAATAGAAATATCACAAAAACATTTTTTAGTGTAGTCTTTTCCTTGCTCAAGCCTTCCTACTAGAATCACCAGAGCTTGCAAGGAAAAGTGAATGAAAAACATAGGAATTGGAAAGTTCCCTATGGTACTACTTTTCATAAACTTGGTGCAAAGGAATGGACCAAAGGAAAACTATAGGATTTGTTCCTTTAGTGTCTCCTTGAAAGAAAAACCATAGGAATTTTAATTTCCACTTGTCCTCCTTTTCAAATTCCTATTCATGAAGCACAATACAAAGAGATAGTAGCATAATCGCATTATAACCGTACATTTTCTTGCGGTTTGACTTAATCTCACCCTGCTTCTTTGCATCCTGTGTTCTTCCAATTCTTGTGAACCAAACACCCAGATTGACAGAAATCATGTGATTTTAAATTCTCTGTTTTGCACGTGCATTCCTACCTATTCCTGTCTATTTCCTATCCCTCCATTGTTACAATCCTCAAATTCAAACAAGCCCTTACACAATTACTTTTGTTACAGATATGTGTCAAGAAAACCTTGTGTGGTTTGTCCTACTCCTGCGGTGTTGTGTTCCACCCCAGCACAGCTGCTCCAACTATGGAAGGGTTCACCACAGCAGGGATCCGCTCTCCAGACTATCTTTCGCCGCCTCAGATCTTCTTCCCCGCCGCCGGCAGCCATGACAACTACATTACCATCATCAACTGAGCAGATGACCTTGAGGACTACACGGGTCCGCAAGAGAGGTCGCACTCTTCCGTGTCTGCTTACGTTATGCATCGCTTAATATGATGACATGCTACTTTATCATTGTGTTCACCTATTAGACTCCGAGTCAGGTCCAAAATTATGCTGAAACTTGAGTTTTTAAATGGTTGTGGGGTACATATTGGGGCACCAATCAGTACTATCTATCTACTATCTGGTTAATCTCGGGTGTCTACTATGAGTTCCATGTTGGGTGCAAACAAACATTAAAGGAGCCATTATCTATATTTTTTAACTAAAGCTATTATCTGGCTGCTATCATTGGTTTTGGGTCTATCCATAGTTTGCTACCATCACTCTGGATTTGTGCATGCACTCCTTACATAATCTCACTATGTTTTATTCCTATGCATGTCAGTTATTGTACACAATGGAAACGAACATGTAGAGCAAAAGAGACGAGCCTTGTGTGGCAATAAAATTGCATGCAGACGTCACTCCATGGTGGGCGCAAATGCAGCCCCCCTCCACCCATTTCGGATCGTAATCAAGAGGAAGATAACTGTTCCGAGGGGGATTCAAAAGCAGAAGACCACTCCTATTTACCCCATGAGGTCTTCGCTCTAACTTGGCATGCTGATGTTGGTAATATCATCCATGTGGTGCCTTGCATTGCTTATTGTATACATCAAAGATGTCATCTGCTTAGTTTAGAGATGCTTTGTGTCAATGCCATCTGTTTAGTTTCTTTATCGTATATGTGAATCATGTAATGCCATCTTGTTTAGCCAGGCATCATATATGTGAATTTTGCAATGCCACCCTGGTTAGCCAGTCATCTTATATGTGAATTATATCATGACATCATTTTTATTACGTGTTAAATTTATCAACAATTTTAGTACATTCAATTACTCTTCCTGTGCATCAGCCATTTGGCACGGTCATGGAAAAATCTGGAGTGGAAACAAGGTCTTCAGAGAAGACAATGCTATCTGACAAAGCGCATGTCTTGCTGGTTACAGATAGCTCCTCAGAGGAGGATTTAGAGACAGATGACCAGTCCTATCCCCCCCCGAGGTGCATGCTCTAACTTGGCAGGGTTATGTTGCTCATATCATGTCTATGGTATCTTGCAATGCTATGTCATTTGCTTAGTTTAGACATGCTTTGTGTGAATGCCACCTGTTTAGTGTCTAATTACCATATATGTGAATTATGCAATGCCATCTTGTTGCAAGACATTATATATGTGAATTATGGAAATGCTATCTTGTTGCAAGGCATTATATATGTGAATTATGCAATGCCATGTTGTTTAGCCAAGCGTCATATATGTGAATTATACATGCCGTCCTTTTTTGTATTTCTCATTGCTTTTGTCGACAATGTGTGTATATTCAACTGCTCTTCCTATGCATCAACCATTTGAATTGGTGATGGAGAAATCTGGAGTGAAAACAAGGTCTTCAAAGCAGACAATGCTACCCGCTGAAGCAGATATCTTGATGGTTACAGATAGCTTTTCAGAGGAGGATTCAGAGGGAGATGACCAGTCCTATTATTCCCCTGAGGTGTATGCTCAAACTTGGCAGGTTTATATTACTCATATCATGCATATGTTGTATTGCAATGCTTAGTCTTTACATCATATACACGATATTCAATGCCATCTCCTTAGTTGACACATCATATATGTGATTGCCCTCTGCTCACTTCCTTAGTATATAAATCATATATTTGAATTATATCATGCCATGATGTTTACATAGACAGCATGTATCTGAATTATGGCATGCCAGCCCATTTTCTAAAGACATAATATAGTTATATCATCTCATCCTATTTACATAGTCATCATATTTTGAATTACGTCATTCTATCCGTGAATTATGTCATGACATCATGTTTCCATCGACGGCATGTTTGTGATTTATGGCATGCCAAGCACTTTAATAGACACATCGTATAGTTATATCATGTCATCCTGTTTACATAGTCATCATATTTTGAAGTATGTCATTCTATCCTGTTTAGTTAGCCATCATACATGTGAAATTGTGTCATGCTATCCTGTTTAATTAGCCATCATATATGTGAAATTATGTCCTAGTATTCTGTTTGGTTATACCACATAAATGTGAATTATTTCATGCCCTGTTTTCTTCCCTGTTATCCATTGCACCCGTCTATCTTACAATGTCTGTACATTCAATTACTTTTCTTGTTTATCGGCCATTTCAATTGGAGGGGGTGATAGCAGTATCTGTGGGAATAAAAACACGGTCTTCATAAAAGATCGTGCTACCTGTCGATGGAGATAGAACCACGTTTGTACTTGCCCAAGAACCAGCCCCACCACACATAACCCAGACTCACGTAGATTGTACCCCTGCCCAGTTGGATAGAGAACTAGCTACACCCCTTCTAACCCCAACCCTAGCAGATAGTAACCCAGTTCCCATTGACACAGCACCATCTCCACCACAGAGCACCCAAACACGAGTAGTTAGTAAGGAAACTACAGTGCCCAAAGCACGAGGACCACCACACCGAACCCCAAGTCAACTCTTAAAGCAGAAGAAGAATTGTTCATAGGTCAGGATCCGTAGCTATGGTTCATACTACTTTGCTCTTGCATCACTGTATTTACTCGTACCAACTAGTTTCAAATTAAAGGATGCAATTGAAACTCCAATGGTGCAACAAGTATGTTTTAAACCTGTTTCTGTAACGTGTTTGCTGTTGTAACTTGCTCTATGTTGATTTCAGTTTGAATTGAATAAACAATTATGTTCTCATGCCATGCACATTACAAGTGGTGTTATTGGTGTGTTGTTTCCCACACTTATATTCTGTCTATGCTGCTTTGTCTTAAATAGATATGATCGAAACTGTATCTATCTTGATTTGGCAACATAAACTAGAATGATATAGACCATAAAGTGACCATACTACATAGATATATGTTTGTTTCATGCTATTATCCTGTCCACCTTACTACTGAACTGGTTTGCCAAAATGAGTTTCACATACTACATTGTAAACCTGTGATGTGTTTGTTTGTTTCTCTTTTAGAACGTGGATAAAATATTGGAGAAGAGTACCCCGTTATGCAATGGTAAAGGAAGTAATGCAGATAAGGTTCAAGATAGTGAGATGATACGTCTCCATCATACCTACTTTTCCAAACACTTTTGCCCTTGTTTTGGACTCTAACTTGCATCATTTGAATGGAACTAATATGGACTGACACTATTTTTAGCAGAATTACCATGGTGTTATTTATGTGCAGGAGCAAACGTTCTCGGAATGACCCGAAACTTCACAGAGCCACTTTTCAGAAAATAAGAAAAATACCTACAAAAGATGAAGGCCAAGGGGCCCACCACCTTGCCACGAGGGTGGGGGCGCGCCTGCCCCACTAGGGCGCGCCCCCCTACCTCGTGGGCCCCCTGTTGCTTCTCCGACTCCAACTCCAACTCCATATATTGTGTCTCGGGGAGAAAAACATCAGGGAGAAGAAATCATCGCGTTTTATGATATGGAGCCGCCTCCAAGCCCTAAAACATCTCGGGAGGGCTGATCTAGAGTCCGTTCGGGGCTCCGGAGAGGGGAATTCGTCGCCATCGTCATCATCAACCATCCTCCATCACCAATTTCATGATGCTCACCGCCGTGCATGAGTAATTCCATCGTAGGCTTGCTGGACGGTGATGAGTTGGATGGGATCTATCATGTAATCAAGTTAGTTTTGTTAGGGTTTGATCCCTAGTGTCCACTATGTTCTGAGATTGATGTTGCTATGACTTTGCTATGCTTAATGCTTGTCACTAGGGCCCGAGTGCCATGATTTCAGATCTGAACCTATTATGTTTTCATCAATATATGAGTGTTCTTGATCCTATCTTGCAAGTCTATAGTCACCTATTATGTGTTATGATTTGTTAACCCCGAAGTGAGAATAATCGGGATACTTACCGGTGATGACCGTAGTTTGAGGAGTTCATGTATTCACTATATGTTAATGCTTTGTTCCAGTTCTCTATTAAAAGGAGGCCTTAATATCCCTTAGTTTCCATAAGGACCCCGCTGCCACGGGAGGGTAGGACAAAAGATGTCATGCAAGTTCTTTTCCATAAGCACGTATGACTATATTCGGAATACATGCCTACATTATATCAATGAACTGGAGCTAGTTCTGTGTCACCCTAGGTTATGACTGTTACCTGATGAACCGCATCCGGCATAATTCTCCATCACTGATCCATTGCCTACAAGCTTTCCATATATTGTTCTCTGCTTATTTACTTTTCCGTTGCTATTGCTATCATCACTACAAAATACCAAAAAACATTACTTTTACTACCATTACCTTTTGTTGCCGTTATCACTACTATCATATTACTTTGCTACTGAACACTTTGCTGCAGATATTAAGTTTCCAGGTGTGATTGAATTGACATCTCAGCTGCTAATACTTGAGAGTATTCTTTGGCTCCCCTTGTGTCGAATCAATAAATTTGGGTTGAATACTCTACTCTCGAAAACTGTTGCGATCCCCTATACTTGTGGGTTATCAAGACTATTTTCTGGTGCCATTGCCGGGGAGCATAGCTCTATTCTTTGAGTCACTTGAGATATATATCTGCTTATCATTATGAAGAACTTGAGAGATCCAAAAACCAAGATCTATCCCTCAACTACGAGGGGAGGTAAGGAACTGCCATCTAGCTCTACACTTGATTCACCTTCCGTTATGAGTAAGCTTGCGACACCTACACCTGCTTCTGCTATTCGTTCTGATATGTCGCATGTTATTGATGATGCCACTTCTGCTATGCATGATACTTATGATGAAACTACCTCTATGACTGATACTACTATATGCCACTTAGTGATTTTCTTGATGAACAACTTGCTAGGGCTAGAGAAATTGAAAATATTAAATCTGATGATACTGATGAAAGTGATGATGAAGAATCACTTATTATTCCTTAGGGTTATGTCTTTGATCAAGAAGCTTCCTTAGCTATTTTAGCGTGCCAAAATAGAACCGAACTCAAAAGATTATTAGCTAAATGGAATAAGCAATCTATAAATGCTAGAATGAAACCTGACCCTGCTTTTGCTACTTCACCTATCTTTGTTAATGATAAGGATTATGAATTCTCTGTTGATCCTGATATAATTACTTTGGTTAATCTAATCCTTTTCATGGTTATGAATCTGAAACTGTTGTGGCACATCTTACTAAATTGAATGATATATCTACCATGTTCACTAAAGATGAGAGAACTCGTTACTTTTATATCCTTAAAATATTTCTGTTCTCATTAAAGGGTGATGCGAAGATATGGTTTAATTCTCTTGATCATGGTTGTGTGCGTAGTCCCCAGGATATGATTTATTACTTCTCTGCTAAATATTTCCTTGCTCATAAGAAACAAGCTGCTTTAAGGGATATATATATAATTTTGTGCAAATTGAAGAAGAGAGTCTCGAACAAGCTTGGGGGAGGCTTCTCCAATTACTTAATGCTTTGCCTGATCATCCTCTTAAGAAAAATGAAATACTTGATATCTTTTATAATGGACTAACCGATGCCTCCAGAGATTACCTAGATAGTTGTGCTGGTTCTGTTTTCAGGGAAAGAACACCGGATGAAGCTGAAATCCTATTGAATAATATGTTGACAAATGAAAATAATTAGACACCTCCGGAGCCAATTCCTGAGGCTATTCCTAAACCAACTCCGAAGAAGAGGCGTATTCTATTTCTCAGTCCTGAAGACATGCAAAACTCAAAGAAATCTATGAAAGAAAAAGGTATTAAAGCTGAAGATGTTAAGAATTTACCTCCTATTGAAGAATACATGGTCTTAATTCACCGCCTATTGAAGAAACATATAATCTTAATCCCTTATCTATTGAAGAAACACATGGTCTAGATAACCCGACACAGGTAGTGAAGGTAAATTCTCTCTATAGATATGATGAAGTTGTAATCCCATTTACTAAGTTTGCTAGCCCATGCTTAGATGAGTTTGATAAATTTATGGCTAAGCAAGAAGGCTTTAATGCTTATTTTGGTAGACAACTGAAATACAATTCAAATACGCTTGAACACTTGGGTGATTATATGGCTAATGTTAAAGGTGAACTTAAACTTATTAGTAATCATGCATCTATGGTTACCACTCAAGTAGAACAAGTACTTAAAGCTCAAAATCATTTGCTCAATGAATTGAATAGTAAAGATAATGATAATGATGTTAGAGTGGATACTAGAACTAGTAGAATGACTCAGGAACCTTCGTATCCTGAAGGCCATCCTAAGAGAATTGAGCAAGATTCTCAGAGAAATAATATAGATGCACCTAGTTCTTCTAAAAAGAAGAAAAAGAAAAATGATAGGACTTTGCATGCTTCTAGTGATCCTATTGTTGAAACACCTGAGAATCCAAATGATATTTCTATTTCTGATGCTGAAACTCAATCTGGTAATGAACCCGAAACTAGTGATAATGCTAATAATAATGTTCATGATGATGCTCAACCTAGTAATGATAATGACATAGAAATTGAACCTGCTGTTGATCTTGATAAAAAAGACTTTGTTGCTAGGAAACATGGTAAAGAAAGAGAACCATGGGTTCAGAAACCCATGCCTTTTCCTCCCAAACCATCCAAGAAAAAGTATGATGAGGATTTTGAGCGCTTTGCTGAAATGATTAGACCTATCTTTTTGCGTATGCGATTAACTGATATGCTTAAAACCAATCCTTATGCTAAGTACATGAAAGATATTATTACAAATAAAAGAAAGATACCAGAATCTGAAATTTCCACCATGCTTGATAATTATACTTTTAAGGGTGGAATACCAAAGAAACTTGGAGATCCAGGAGTACCAACTATACCATGCTCCATGAAAACAAACTATGTTAAAACTACTTTATGTGATCTTGGAGCGGGTGTTAGTGTTATGCCTCTCCCTTTATATCGTAGACTTGATTTGAATAAGTTGACACCTAGTGAAATATCTTTGCAAATGGCTGATAAATCAACTGCTATACCTGTCGGTATTTGTGAGGATGTGCCTGTTGTAGTTGCAAACATTACTATTTTAACGGACTTTGTTATTCTTGATATTCCCGAGGATGATAGTATGTCTATTATTCTTGGAAGAACCTTTTTGAATACTGCAGGGGCTGTTATGGATTGCACTAAAGGAAATGTCACTTTTCATGTTAATGGTAATGAGCATACGGTACACTTTCTGAGGAAACAACCTCAAGTTCATAGTATCAACTCTATTGGAAAAATTCCATCGATTATATTTGGAGGTTTTGTGGGGACCCCGACTCATAAGTCGTGATCACCTAATGCACGTGTACAGTGATCCCAGAGATCAATTCTCACTGAACACAAAGAAGCTGAATAACAAGAGTCTTACATCCATACATACCGTATTACATAAATTATGACCATTATGGTCGAGTCTTGAGTATAACTTCACAGCGAAAATCTTCGTCGATAACTTGGAACCATGCCATCGGCCTTAACCCTACGGGCATTCTGACTGGGAAGCGTCCTAGCTCGCATGTTCGTCACCGAAGTATTCTTCATCATATCATGTTCTTTCATGCCTGGCCAATAAAATAACCAGTGGCAAGCCAATGAGTACTTTGAATGTACTCGCAAGCAACCCAAGGGTGATAACATAATAATTATGCAAGGCTCTACTGCTAATTTGGCATTTTTGCGTAAAGCTAGTTTTTCTCATGCAAGTATGATCATCGTTTATCAAGGACATGAATGTGTCTGCAACAAGTATCAGGAGGTTACAGACATCAACATCGAGAAAGAGTTATGAACAACTCATGCTTCAAACTCACCATGACTTTCTCACGGATCACCTCAACAGATTTACCAACCCGTGTTGTTTTCCAGAAATTTATGGACATAGTCTAAGCAGCACGACCCAACTGTCATTGACCGTGGACACAGCTATTCGAATAGTTTTACACTCTGAAGAGGTTGCACACTTTACCCACAAGATCCGGGGAACTTCCGTGTCATCCACGACCCGCGGTACCTCAAGTACCCGGGGTAAGCACCCGATCACTATCTTTCCCTAGACGACACTAACATAGAGTCCACTCGATTGGTAGTAACCCCCGTGCCCAACATTTCACAACTTAAAATTGTGGAGCCTCGCTCCCATATTTGTCACATACCACTGGCACGGGGTACCAACGGTGTGTCCGTGCCCATAAAAATGTTCTTGGCCGCCCTACCTGGCACGACCCCGTCCCGAGAGAGCGCAACAACAACTCTCCCGTCACTAGTAATGCGGGCTCCAAGCTAGTATCGACCTAGGTAATCAATAATGCCCTTTCCCATATAAGGGTAGAGTGGTTGCGCATGTAGGGTTGGGACGGTCGACAAATCTTAAATCTAATCCGTCTCTGTAAACAACACTTTTATCAAGCCTCGGTACACTACTTCTCCAACAAGTAGTGACCTAGTTCATCATCATCTCCCAGGGGCATCAGTGGCACCCACTAGGGCTGTTTGCAAGTATGTCAAACCACACTTGTTTCTTTCCATGCATAACCCTGACACCTTTTGCGTAGCCAACTACTATAGCATATTTCTACAATCCATCAACACAACTCTAAACAAGGATAGAGTCTTGAACAATGCAAGTATCAACGGGTATGCAACAGAGGCAAGCCCAGCAAGGTTGCCATTCAAGAACCATCATGCACTCGATGAAACAGTGAAAATGTTCTCGTGATATAAAAGGGTTCAACATGGTCAAAGGGCTGCTTGCCTGGTTCATCAGAGTCTTCAAATCTTCTGGTCCATCTCCGAGTATTTCGTCTACTTCGTCAACTAATGTCGGAAACAATCATAGTAAGCAACACAACAATGCAGAAAATAAAAGTGCTCTAAAAATATTAATTGGACTTTTCTAGGATACCTTTGGTCATATGAGGAATGACCAAAGTGGTTTCATTGGGATTGGGTCAGTGGATATTTCTGAACATTTCAATATGATGGAATCAATGGATTTATGGATTTGCAAGAAGTGTACAGAAATATATTTTTGAAAAATGAGCATAGGCACCCATTTAACAAAGGATTATTTTAGAAGCATCTAGGATTTGGTTTCACTGGATTTGGAGTCAAAATGAATATTCTATGGATTTGCAAAGTTGACAAACATGAAGAAATGGATCATTATTTTGTAGGGCACAGAAAGTATTAATAAAAATGTTCATAACCTAATTTATGAACATAGATATATCTGCAAATTGGAATCATGGAATTTAGATCAAATTTGAGATCTCTGTGATTTTCTAAAGTTCATCACAGAAATGAAAAATGGGGTTTTAATAAATATTTCTGAAGAGAAAGTTTCTGGAAAAATGTGCAAATAGCACCATGTGGTAGATTAGGATTTATGGAGTCACTATAAATTGGAATCATCAAATTTGGAGGTAATATGAATATTTGGGAGATTTTACAAGTTTTTGGAAAAAGAAAAAGACAAAGGAAGGGGGGCTATACCTATAAATTGGAATCATCAAATTTGGAGGTAATAGCATAGCGCCGCAGCGCACTGGGCCGGCCCAGCGGCTCGGCCATGTGGATGACAAGGTGACGTCGAAGGCGCCCAGGCGGAGTGCGCCTTCGCTGCGGGGGAAACGGGAGAGGGCGAACCCGCCTCCACTTGCCAGCGTGGCCTAATGGCTGGGCCACTAACGAGCGGGGCCCGCCTGCAGGTTCGTCCTCAACCTCCCGCGCGGGCGCGATGGGAGACAGAGGAGGCGTTCGACGTCGACCGTCGGTGCTACAGGGCATCTCCGGCGTCGCTCCGCCAACCGGCGTTCTTAGGGGACCCAGCCGCGTCCAACCGTGGGTGGCACGGTAGCCCAGGGGCACTGGGTTGAGCAGGGTGTCGGCGCGGCGGACGAGGCTGACGGTGATGATGGAACTCGACTGCACGACCACGGGGAGGAGAGGGAAAAGCACGGCAGGGGCTTGCGGTGATGGTGTAGGTGCTCTAGTGCGTCCTAGAGGGGAGGAGGAGGAGCGCTGGGTGCAAATTTAGCCGGAGTCCGGCGGCTCGGCTCCGGCCATGGGGAGCGATGGAGGGCACAAGGAGGGGAGTGGGTTGTTCCAGGGAATGCACAGGAGGGAGAGAGGGCCAAAGGAGTAGAGAGGGGGCTCGGGGGTGGCCTTAAATAGAAGGGGCGAGGTGCATAGGGCGAGGCCATAGCCATCGCTGGAGGGCACGGGAGGGCTTGGCTTCGAGTCGGGGGTCTTCCTGGGCGTGGTATATGACTAGGGAAAGAGAGGGGGAGAGAGGAGCGAGCGCGAGGCGGGACGGGGACGCGGGCGGCGATTGGCGGATGCGGGCGGAGCTCGGGCACGCGCCCCAGGGGCGAGAGAAGGGCGCAGGAGCAAGTGGGAGACCTGCTGGCTTGATGCGAACGCCGAGGCGCACCTACTGGCGCGAGGAGGAGGCCCGAGGTGGACGGGAGCACCGTGTCAATGGTCGGGAGCACGGTAGCGTGCTCCAGAGCGCGTCTTTGGTCGGCATGCGCGGCTTTTCCGCGCGCACTCGCACGTCCACTTGTGTCTAGTGGCTACAGGGGGGAGTAAACAAAGTGGAAATGGCATTGGATGCCTTGGGGAGCTAGTAGAAGAGAGGAGGGGTAGAGAGAGAGTGAAAATGCTGCTGTCTAGAGAAGCAAAGTGGATCCCTGCCTGCTTCATCATTGCCTCTCGGGCAGGGAAGCACACCATAGGTAGAGGGGGACTAGGAGAGGTTGTGGGAAAAATTTCAGCTCATGGAGATTAGTGTAAGTGCCCAAAACATGAGTTTCGAAATTCTGCTAGAAGGTGTTTGATGGTGGTTTGGGCTATCTAAGTTGCTCTATTTTCTTTGAAACTTAACAGGAGTGAGAGGAATTACAAATTAGTAGTGCCCACCAATTTTGAGGTCAAATGGAGAAAGTGGCCAATGCAACTTTTATAAACCCTAGAAATGGGCAGAAATAGTTTTGGCTGGATTTTATCATGCTATCTTGTTCTCCTTGATGCACCACTTGGTGTAGTGTCATAATTTGAGAATTTGAGCATGTCCACAAAAATTCAGATCAAAATGACACAATTGGCAATGTAGAGTTGTTCAAATTTGGTTCCGGACAAGAAGGGTTTTAGAACACTTTGATCATGATATCCTTCTCTCCAACTTGTGCCATTTGGTCTATATGCATTATTGCACCATTTGAGAATGTGAACCAAGTTTGAGAGCATTTGGACATGTTTTTCAGTGCAAAGTTGTTCAAACTTGGAAAAGGACATAAATGGTTTTGCGGGGGTTTGATGATGTTTTATTGATCTTCAAGGCATTAGGCCTTGCATGATCATCAAATATGTCATATGTGACATGCTAGAATTTTCTTGGAATTAATGAAGAATATTTCCTTTGTAAATATTTCAAAATCTTGAAATATCTAGAAAGGGTTTTTGAGGGGTTTGACCAATAATTTGAACATGACCATGTGTTTAAACTCTTATATATGGACAATATATGTCCAGTGAGATTCCCTAAATTTTCTCAAATAGTTTTGAAACATTAAAATAATTTTAACCTATTAAAGACCATTTCTGGCCTTAAGAAAAAGCCTTTAAATAAATAGGAAAATAACTTTTAAAATTATATTTTTGTGGTTTATGGGATCCCTATACCTAATAGGTTTCAAATATACTTTTTGAAAGATTTTTCACACCCTTAATTAAGTACTTATAGTTCAAGTCTCAATTCAGGGGTTTTTGGAAAAACCTAATTGAGAAAATACTTTTTGGCCAAAATATTTTTGAAGAAATTATTTTTATGTCCTACACACATGGCATGATCATTGGGCAAGGTTTTGGATCAAGGAGAAGGAGTATAAGAGTTGGAGGATTTATTTGATTTTTAGAGCACTTGCAACCAACACACAAAAATCAAATCAAGCAAAGACCAAAACACTCAAAAGTTTTTGTCAACCCACATTTTATAATGATTTATTAGCTTAAGTGTTGTGGCATGAAAATTAGAGTGTGACAGACCGTCCCCCCTTACAAGAATCTCGTCCCCGAGATTCCCAAACTAGGCACGGAAAGGAATACAAAAACTTAGATGTGGGGTAGTCTTCATATCCTCATACTTCTTCTACTTCTGTGTGGTGCCCCATTAAACCTTGAAGTACTGGATGGTGCGGCTTCGTGTATGACGTTCTGCTTGATCCGGGTTGCTAATGGGTCTCTCGCATAGGCCAGGTTGGACCGGGGGTCGATGGCTCAGTGACCGATGTCCTGGTCAAGGTCGGGCTAGTTAGGAAGTTGGAAACACTCCTGAGGTTGTGTTGTGTGGGAAAACATTGTGCATAGTGGGTAACTCAGGTGGTAACTCCAGCTGGCAACTGTCTTCTATTTCATCTTGTAGCAATCTCGGCGGGGGTTGTTAAATCTTGGAGTGAGCTTCCCTTTGACATGGAAATGCTAGGTCCTTCTGAGAGGAGTGGTTTGCAGATACGCACGGTCTTCGACGAGTAAGTTCAGTTCATGACGATGGTGGTTGGTATAGTTCTTCCTCCTTGACATGGCGGTCTTCAGATGTTCCCTAACCAGCTGAACGGTTCTTCTTCCGTCTTCGGGTAGGCAAGTAGGTCACCAAATAAAGATGACAACCAACTTGTCCAAGTACTCCATGATGACTCGTTCATGGGGTACACAAAGTAGGATGGGGCATTGATGGTGGTCACAGTTGAGTATTGGTCAAGGTTTCCTTGTCCTAGAGCCAAAACCCATTGTCATGATCCGACCATGTTGTGGCTTGGTAGGGCTTAAGGGTTTCAAGGATTCTAGCATGTGGGTGAATGTTTATCATCTTATCCTTGAGCACAATTCCTGAGATGCCAATTGTCTATCTAGTCCCTCAAACAAATAACCTTACACCACCAAAAGCATTATCTCGTAAGGCCAAATCCAATCATCACTCATGTGATCCATATTCTCGCGACTCCCAAGAGGATGTTTAACAGAATTATACATGTCTATGGTCCCCAAAAATCATATGTATGGCTACTCCAAAGAATCCATGGGTAGGGCATTCAAGCTGCTAAGCTTGAGTTGAACATGACAATTCAAGTGCTCATCCTATTCGCCCAAGGTCTAAGATAAAACATCTCTATCCTAAGGAAACACGTCGTAAGCCACTCCAAAATCTTGTTTCCTTCTTATGAATCAAGTCCAAAAACCCATTAACTTCCATCAATCAGTACATAATCCATTAATTGTACAAATCCGATGTCTATGGTGTTCCACACAATCTTCTAAAGTCCATATAATCCCCAAATACTTGAAAGGGTTGTCTCTACTATAGTAAGTCCACCAACTTCCATGGTCAAGTAAACTCCAACGTCAAGCTTATATCAACTCCGACAATTAATCCAATCTCCTAGTTTATCGCCCACCCAGAAACATGGTGCCATGATCAAGATCATTATTCTAAATCCAATTTACTCCGAACCATGTGGACTTACTCACCACCTATCCTCCACTAGGATCACCTATTTAAATCCAAATCTCATGACCAACGAGAATTCCTACATGTTTCCCCCAAGTCATTTACGTGATATTAACTGTCTCCTATCAATATCCCATGGCTAATTTAAATCATATACTTCCAAGAATTCCAGCTTGCGATCATAATTGTCCTACTAAATCCAGTTTACTCAAGGGTAAGGAAAGTTATGCTACTCCATAACCATGATCCCACCAAGTTCATCTACCAATATGAAAGCCTCATAATCCACCAAATAGTCTGATATAATTCCTCAAAGTCATTGATATAAACTCATCAAGTCATTTGTCCTCTATTCCTATATCCTTAAACTGGTCTTCCTTATGGCATTGTCAGTTCTTGTGCTATATTAGGATGATAATGTGCTCATTCCCTACGTCCACTAGTTCCATAATGAACCGAATGTTGAGCGAGGTTACGGAGGCTTAAATGGTTCTCTTGCAATTATGTGGGTTAAGCACATGGTTAAGGATTTGAGATGGGTTATCTCATGAAGTCTCGAAGGGTCTAGGGATGGGGTTCCAGTCATGAGGGGTAATACTATGGGATTGCACTTGGTCGAGGAGGCTGTAGCAAAAAGTCTTCATTGCTAGTTGGTTGCCAAGGTAGAATCCTTGGTGCATCTTGTCTTGCTGATCTTCAGTTGATGAGAGATATGAGCGGGGGGAAGTAGCATAGAGGAGGGGAATGCCTAAAGGGTGTTCTATAGTGCAAGTGCAAACAAACAAGTGCTGAAATGGCCAAACACAAACAATAAAATAAGGCAGGTGATATAGCTACGTATTACTTTCCTAGGGCAAAAGGGCGGCTGATATCAAAACACAATCAAATAAAAGCAAGTAACACACAATCATGGTTCTATTCGAACCATCATATGGACTCAACTGCGCATAGGGGGTACATGACTCATCCTACCCTAGGGGTTCTCGGACTAAGTAGTCGTGCTTTACTTCGTGCCTCGTGCAGTCTTCTGGGTTTTCCTCAGGTGTCGCTACGTCTCTTGTAGTTGTTCGATGAAACAATCTGGGTTGAGCCTGAAGATTCTTCAACAACTTCTCGCCTGTTGAAATGATGGCGTGAAGGTGGCTTCTTGTAGCAGGCATTGAATCGGTCTTTTGTTGTCTTCTTAATCATGACGATCCCTTTTTGTCTTCTAAGGCGTCGATGGTACCAATTAGGTAATCCTTTATGCAATGACATTAACAAGGCATAGTAGAGGTCCAACATGCCGGTTATGTTGATGACAACATCGACACAAGAGCGGGGGATGAAGAGAACCGTTTTCCTGCTCACTATAGTAAGGCGAGCCAATGGCGAGGTTCTCATCCACCGGTGGTTGCCGATACAACAACGGTAGTGTCAGGGTTACTCTATTAGCGATGTATAGCATGATCGTGCATATCCTATGCCCAGATCATCATAGGCTAAGGTTGCATCATCCTGGGGCAGTGTCAAGGGTGCCACCATCTTCCGGGTCTTCATGTCCTCATTCCTCGAGGGCGTATCTTCTGTTGGCATCGTCTTGCTGTGGCATCGCCAATCTTGTGTTCAGAAGAGGTGGGTGAGTGTTTGGCAAGGCATCTTCCTTCTAGATTATCCATGAGGATTACAAGGAATCCAGTGGTCAGGGGCATAACGGTACTAGCGACCATTTTTGAGGGGGAAGAGATCAATAAGGAAAATATACCTTAGTTTTCGAAAAACCGAGAAGGAAAGAGTAGTAGAGATAGTTTTGAAAACTAGTAATAGTTTTGGAAATAGTTTTACCCTAACAAACAACCATGCTAACTAAGGCTTCCTACAGTCAGGATGGCTCTGATACCAGCTCTGTGGGGACCCCGGCTCATAAGTCATGAACACCTAATGCACGTGTACAGTGATCCTAGAGATCAATGCTCACTGAACACACAGAAGCTGAATAACAAGAGTCTTACATCCATACATACCGTATTACATAAATTATGACCATTATGGTCGAGTCTTGAGTATAACTTTGCAGCGGAAATCTTCGTCGATAACTTGGACCCATGCCATCTGCCTTAACCCTACAGGCATTCTGACTGGGAAGCGTCCTAGCTTGCATGTTCGTCACCGAAGTATTCTTCATCATATCCTGTTCTTTCATGCCTGGCCAATAAAATAACCAGTGGCAAGCCAATGAGTACTTTGAATGTACTCGCAAGCAACCCAAGGGTGATAACATAATAATTATGCAAGGCTCTACTGCTAATTTGGCATTTTTGTGGAAAGCTAGTTTTTCACATGCAAGTATTATCATCATTTATCAAGGACATGAACATGTCTGCAACAAGTATTAGGAGGTTACAGACATCAACATCGAGAAAGAGTTATGAACAACTCATGCGCAAGCTCACCGTGACTTTCTCACGAATCACATCAATAGATTTACCAAACCGTGTTATTTTCCAGAAACTTATGGACATAGTCTAAGCAGCACCACCCAACTGTCCTTGACCGTGGACACGGCTATTCGAATAGTTTTACACTCTGTAGAGGTTGCACAATTTACCCAAAAGATCCGGGGAACTTCCGTGTCATCCACGACCCGCGGTACCTCAAGTACCCGAGGTAAGCACCCAATCACTATCTTTCCCTAGACGACACTAACATAGAGTCCACTCGATTGGTAGTAACCCCCGTGCCCAACATTTCACAACTTAAAATTGTGGAGCCTCGCTCCCATATTTGTCACATACCACTGGCACGGGGTACCAACGGTGTGTCCGGTGCCCCATAAAAATGTTCTTGGCCGCCCTACCTGGCACGACCCCGTCCCGAGAGAGCGCACCAACAACTCTCCCATCACTAGTAATGCGGGCTCCAAGCTAATATCGACCTAGGTAATCAATAATGCCCTTTCCCATA
This sequence comes from Triticum aestivum, assembly GCF_018294505.1. NCBI lineage: Eukaryota > Viridiplantae > Streptophyta > Magnoliopsida > Poales > Poaceae > Triticum > Triticum aestivum. Next base: position 206,099,975 of record NC_057806.1, read on the forward strand.
TAAGGGTAGAGTGGTTGCACATGTAAGGTTGGGACGGTCGACAAATCTTAAATCTAATCCGTCTCTGTAAACAACACTTTTATCAAGCCTCGGTACACTACTTCTCCAACAAGTAGTGACCTAGTTCATCATCATCTCCCAGGGGCATCAGTGGCACCCACTAGGGCTGTTTGCAAGTATGTCAAACCACACTTGTTTCTTTCCATGCATAGCCCTGACACCTTTTGCGTAGCCAACTACTATAGCATATTTCTATAATCCATCAACACAACTCTAAACAAGGATAGAGTCATGAACAATGCAAGTATCAACGGGTATGCAACAGAGGCAAGCCCAACAAGGTTGCCATTCAAGAACCATCATGCACTCGATGAAACAGTGAAAATGTTCTCGTGATATAAAAGGGTTCAACATGGTCAAAGGGATGCTTGCCTGGTTCATCAAAGTCTTCAAATCTTTTGGTCCATCTCCGAGTATTTCGTCTACTTCGTCAACTAATGTCGGAAACAATCATAGTAAGCAACACAACAAGGCAGAAAATAAAAGTGCTCTAAAAATGTGAGTTGGACTTTTCTAGGATACCTATGGTCATATGAGGAATGACCAAAGTGGTTTCATTGGGATTGGATCAGTGGATATTTCTGAACATTTCAATATGATGGAATCAATGAATTTATGGATTTGCAAGAAGTGTACAGAAATATATTTTTGAAAAATGAGCAGAGGCACCCATTTAACAAAGGATTATTTTAGAAGCATCTAGGATTTGGTTTCACTGGATTTGGAGTCAAAATGAATATTCTATGGATTTGCAAAGTTGACAAACATGAAGAAATGGATCATTATTTTGTAGGGCACAGAAAGTATTAAGAAAAATGTTCATAAGCTAAGTTCTGAACTTAGATATATCTGCAAATTTCAATCATAGAATTTAGATCAAATTTTAGGTCTTTGTGATTTTCTAAAGTTCATCACAGAAATGAAAAATGAGGTTTTAATTAATATTTCTAAAGAGAAAGTTTCTGGAAAAATGTGCAAATAGCACCATGTGGTAGATTAGGATTTATGGAGTCACTATAAATTTGAATCATCAAATTTGGAGGTTATATGAATATTTGGGAGATTTTACAAGTTTTTGTCAAAAAAGACAGAGGAAGGGGGTTTATACCTATACTGCACGCTGGTTGCAGCATAGCGCCGCAGCACATTGGGCCGGCCCAGCGGCTCGGCCACGTGGATGACAAGGCGACGTCGAAGGCGCCCAAGCGGAGTGCGCCTTCCCTGCGGGGGAAACGGGAGAGGGCGAACCCGCCTCCACTTGCCAGCGTGGCCCGGTGGCTGGGCCACTAACGAGCGGGGCCCGCCAGCAGGTTCGTCCTCAACCTCCTGTGCGGGCGCGATGGGAGACAGAGGAGGCGTTCGACATCAGCCGCCGGCGCTACAGGGCATCTTCGGCGTCGCTCCGCCAACCGGTGTGCTCAGGGGACCCGGCCGCGTCCAACCGTGGGTGGCACGGTAGCCCAGGGGCACTGGGTTGAGCAGGGCGTCGGCCGCGGTGGACGAGGCTGACGGTGACGATGGAACTCGACTGCACGACCACAGGGAGGATACGGAGAAGCACGGGAGGGGCTTGCGGTGATGGTGGAGGTGCTCTAGTGCGTCCTAGAAGGGAGCAGGAGGAGATGTGGGTGCAAATTTAGGCGGAGTCCGGCGGCTCGGCTCCGGCTATGGGGAGCGATGGAGGGCGCGAGGAGGGGAGTGGGTTGGTCCAAGGAATGCACGGGAGGGAGAGAGGGCCAAAGGAGTAGAGAGGGGGCTTGGGGTGGCCTTAAATAGAAGGGGGTGAGGTGCACAGCAGGGTCATGCGCCGGCGAGGCCGTAGTCGTCGCTGGAGGGCACGGGAGGGCTTGGCTTCGAGTCGGGGGTCTTCCTTGGCGTGGTATACGACCAGGGAAAGAGAGGGGGAGAGAGGAGCGAGCGCGAGGCGGGCCACGGACGCGGGCGGCGATTGGCGGATGCGGGCGGCACTCGAGCACGCGCCGAAGGGGCGAGACGAGGGCGCAGGAGCAAGTGGGAGACCTGCTAGCATGATGCGGGCGCTGAGGCACATCTACTGGCACGAGGGGGAGGCCCGAGGTGGATGGGAGCGCCGTGTCAACGGTCAGGAGCACGGTAGCATGCTCCAGAGCGCGTCTTTGGCCGACATGCGCGTCCACTTGTGTCTAGTGGCTGTAGGGGGGAGTAAACAAAAGTGGAAATGGCATTGGATGCCTTGGGGAGCCAGTAGAAGAGCGGAGGGGTAGAGAGAGAGTGAAAATGCTGCTGTCTAGAGAAGAAAAGTGGATCCCTGCCCCTGTCATCATTGCCTCTTGGGCAGGGAAGCACACCAAAGGTAGAGGGGGACTAGGAGAGGTTGTGGGAAAAATTTCAGCTCATGGAGATTAGTGTAAGTGGCCAAAACATGAGTTTTGAAATTCTGCCAGAAGGTGTTTGATGGTGGTTTGGGCTATCTAAGTTGCTCAATTTTCTTTGAAACTTAACAGGAGTGAGAGGAAGTACAAATTAGTAGTGCCCACCTATTTTGAGGTCAAATGGAGAAAGTGGCCAATGCAACTTTTATAAACCCTAGAAATGGGCAGAAATAGTTTTTGGTTGGATTTTATCATGCTATCTTGTTCTCCTTGCTGCACCACTTGGTTTAGTGTCATAATTTGAGAATTTGAGCATGTCCACAAAATTTAGATCAAAAGGACACAATTGGCAATGTAGAGTTGTTCAAATTTGGTTCTGGACAAGAAGAGTTTTAGAACACTTTGATCATCATATCCTTCTCTCCAACTTGTGCCATTTGGTCTAGATGCAGTATTGCACCAGTTGAGCATGTGAACCAAGTTTGAGAGCATTTGGACATGTTTGGCAGTGCAAAGTTGTTCAAAGTTGGAAAAGGACAGAAATGGTTTTGAGGGGGTTTGATGATGTTTTATTGATCTTCAAGGCATTAGGCCTTGCATAATCATAAAATATGTCATATGTGACATGCTAGAATTTTCTTGGAATTAATGAAGAATATTTCCTTTGTAAATATTTCAAAATCTTGAAATATCCAGAAAGGGTTTCTGAGGGGTTTGACCAATAACCTGAACATGACCATGTGTTTAAACTCTTATATATGGACAACATGTGTCCACTGAGCTTCCCTAAATTTTCTCAAATATTTTTGAAACATTAAAATAATTTTAACCTATTAAAGACCATTTCTGACCTTAAGAAAAAGCCTTTAAATAAAATAGGAAAATAACTTTTAAAATTATATTTTTGTGGTTTATGGGATCCCTATACCTAATAGGTTTCAAATATACTTTTTTAAAGATTTTTCACACCCTTAATTAAGTACTTGTAGTTCAAGTCTCAATTCAGGGGTTTTTGGAAAAACCTAATTTAGAAAATACTTTTTGGCCAAAATATTTTTGAAAGAAATTATTTTTATGTCCTCCACACATGGCATGATCATTGGGCAAGGTTTTGGATCAAGGAGAAGGAGTATAAGAGTTGGAGGATTTATTTGATTTTTAGAGCACTTGCAACCAACACAAAAAATCAAATCAAGCAAAGACCAAAACACTCAAAAGTTTTTGTCAACCCGCATTTTATCATGATTGATTAGCTTAAGTGTTGTGGCATGAAAATCAGGGTGTGACAGGTTTTGAATTTCCTCTTCCTACTGTCAAGAAGAAATATGATATTCTTATTATTGGGGATGTGCATATCCCCGTTGAGGTAACATAGTGTTATTCGAAATTTCTCCGGTTCCATGTTATTCGGAATGAGTTCATTAACAAGACTTGATCAACCTTGTTATTGGATTCCTTTTGATGATCATGAGATGGATGAAACTAGAAGGCACAACCTTCTGTACCCCACTTTTACTTTCAGTTATTTATATTAAATAAAATAAAAATAAATATTTTTCTGTCTGTTATCAGATTATCCGTTCAATATAAAAATACCTCGAAAATAAAAGTTCTCCAAATGCCCTGAAATTTAAATATGATTTTTTTCTAGAATATTTGAGGATTTATGGAACTGAGAACACACCAGGGGGGTCAACCACCTGCCCACGAGGGTGGTGATGAAGCTATGTACCTAGGGTAGGGTCATGGACCTGTCCAGCATACCCTCCCCGAGGACATCTTTACAAAGAATCAGAAGCAGTCGAAGACAAAATATCATCCACTCGACCATGAAGATGTGCTCACTCGACTTCCTTGAAGACACTCGACCACCTTGAAGACACTCGACCACCAGAAGACGAGAAGCCCTCCACTCTGCAACAGTCGCGACTTAAACCATAGCATTATGGGCATTTATAACACTTTATTGTAGACGTTACCAGTAACGCCCCACCTTTATGAACATTGAACTCTGTGTAACGGAGGGGAGCTGGGGTCCTGGCGCAATCTATATAAGCCACCCCCTTCCTCTGGGACAGGGGTTCACACTTTTGTAAACACACACACGTATAATCCAGTCGATCGCCTCAGGGCACCGAGACGTAGGGCTGTTACTTCCTCCGTGAAGGGCCTGAACTCGTAAAACTCGTGTGTACAACTACTCCATAGCAAGGATCTTGCCTCCTCATACCTACCCCCCATTCTACTATCAGTCTTAGATCCATGATAGTTGGCGCCCACCATGGGGCAGGTGTCTTAGCGACTTATTGGGGAAGTTGCAATTTTTCTGATCCCCATCATCATGGTTCCAGGCGGAGGTTTGGCTGAGGGCCACGAGGTGACAGGAACGGCGATCCGTCGCGCGTTCACGAGGAGTACCGCCCTGAACCTCTCTCCTCGCAGCGGAGAGAAGAACTTCGTCGCCGAAACATGGATGCCCTGCATACTCCTATAGTTGGAGAAACGCCCGAGGCCCAGGCCTTGGAACAGGCTTGCTTGGCCAATCTGGCTGAGCGCACTCGGCTGGAGAACCTACAGCGCACACTCGACAATCAGGCTCGTCAACTTGCTCCTGAGTCCAGCCGATGCCAACATTTTCCACCTCCGGCTCAGGTATACCGAACACCGATCCAAAACCTAGCAGCTGCGGCCCGGATAGTAGAGTCGATTCAAACTTCCCAGTCAGAAGCTGGCCGAGGTCTAGCGCAGATCAGGGCCTTGCTCCGGGCAGCAGGAGAGCAGAATACGGCCGTGTCTCGGTCGCGGGATAGGATCCATAGCAGATCTGTGGTCGCAGATACGGTCCAGTCGGCCCATAGCCCAAGATCGCCCCCGAGGCGTGAGGGACGTGGAGAGCTGCGTGATCAGTACAGAAACCAGGAGCAGTATGATCGTCGAGCCGATCGCGATGGTCGCCGTCGAGTGCCCACGCCTCCTCCAAGGAGTGGGTCGTACGTGCCGCCGCTACATGAAGACAGGCGCCCTAACAGCGTCGGAAGAGGTATTCCAGTCGACCCCAGGGAGCCAGGCTTTGATGCGAGATCTATTCTCGTACAAGGCTTGGTCGACAGAAACAGAGCTCACCGAGATGGCCATGATAGAGGCCCGCAAACCAGCAACAGGGTGCATGTCTCTGGCCCAGAGTGCTTCAGCAAAGCTATCAGAGCTGCAGTGATTCCCCCCAACTTCAGGTTGGCGACTGGAGTCAGTAAGTTCACCGGAGAGTCCAAGCCTGACACCTGGCTTGAAGACTACCGAGTGTCTGTCCAGATTGGTGCCGGCAATGATGAGGTGGCCATGAAACACCTTCCTCTGATGTTGGAGGGCTCGGCTAGGGCATGGCTGAATCAGTTGGCGCCTAGCAGCATCTATACTTGGGAAGATCTCACCCGAGTGTTTGTCATAACGTTTGAGGGTACTTGCAAGCGGCCAGCAGGTTTGACAGAATTACAGTGTTGCGTCCAGAAACCGAATGAAACTTTGAGAGATTATATCCAGAGGTGGATCACCCTGCACCACACTGTGGAAGATGTGTCTGATAATCAGGAAATTTGTGCTTTCAATGAAGGCATCAGGTACCGAGAGTTGAATCTGAAATTCGATCGGACAGGAAACATGACTTTGACTCGGATGATGAAAATCGCCACCAAGTATGCCAATGGTGAAGAGGAGGAGCGACTACGGAGCGGCAAGCACAAAACAGTCGCCCACGAAGCCGGAGGAGGAAACTCCAGTTGGAAACAAAAATGCAAGGCCGAACCCGCTGCTCCGGGTGAGGCCTTGGCTGTGGTTCAAGGAAAGTTCAAGGGGAAGCCCAAAGGACCGTGGAACCCCAAGAAAGTAAAAGATCAAGATGGAAATGACGTGTTGGATCTGTCGTGCCATATCCACACCAAAAAAGACGAAGAAGGTAATTTCATTTACCCGAAGCATACCACTCGACAGTGTCGGCTCCTGATCCAGCAGTTCCGAGAGAAACAGCCCAAGGAAAAGGAGAACGAGGCAGACAAGGCTGAGAGTGAAGGGGAAGATGATGATGGTTATCCTCACGTGAATTCCACTCTGATGATTTTTGCTGATGTTGAAAACAAGAGTCGATTGAAAGTCATCAACAGAGAAGTGAACATGGTCGCTCCGGCGACACCCAATTAATTGAAATGGTCGTAGACTGCCATTACGTTCGACCAGTCTGATCACCCAGCGCACATCGCCACCCCTGGGAGGCAAGCGCTAGTGGTCGACCCGGTGGTCGAAGGCACTCGACTGACAAAGGTCCTGATGGACGGTGGCAGTGGCCTGAACATTCTGTATGCAGAAACGTTGAAAGGAATGGGCATTCCGATGTACAGACTCAGTGAAAGCCACATGAGTTTCCATGGGGTCATCCCAAGCAAGAAGGCTGCGTCCCTCGGTCAGATTGCACTCGACGTGGTTTTCGGTGATGCCAAAAATTACCGCAAAGAAAAGTTGACATTTGAAGTCGTGGATTTTCAGAGTGCGTATCATGCAATTCTGGGCAGGCCAGCTTATGCATGATTCATGGCTCGACCTTGTTACGTGTACCTCAAACTGAAGATGCCTGGTCCCAAAGGAGTGATCACTATCTCTGGTAATCGGAAAAAGGCGGAAGAGTGTTTCCAGAAGGGCTCAAAGATCGCCGCTGCCCAGATGGCCGTGGCAGAATTGCAAGATTACTAGAAAAATGTAGACCCAAGTGACTTGTTGCGAGCCAAGAAGCCAGCCATGGATTTAGCATTCCAGTCGTCTGGCGAGACGAAGTCTGTTCACATTCACCCGACGGACCCCAATGCAGCTCTGACCCACATTTCGACCACACTCGACTCCAAATAGGAAGAAGCGCTCATCCAGTTCCTCCGTGAGAACTGGGACATCTTTTCATGGAAGCCTTCTGACATGCCAGGTGTTCCCAGGGGACTGGCTGAGCATCGTTTGCGAGTCGACCCAAAAGTGAAACCAGTCAAAGAGCATCTTCGACGGTCCGCCGTCCAGAAAAGAAAAGCAATTGGCGAAGAGGTGGCTCGGCTTTTGGAAGCTGAGTTTATCCGAGAGATTTACCACTCCTAGTGGTTAGCCAATGTTGTCATGGTCCCAAAGAAAGATGACTCACTCCACATGTGCATCTATTTCAAGCATATCAATCGGGCCTGCCCGAAGGATCACTTCCCTCTCCCTCACAACGATCAGATAGTCGACTCGACTGCTGGGTGCGAGCGTTTGTCCTTTTTGGATGCCTACTCCGGGTACCACCAGATCCGTCTGTACGGACCCGATGAAATAAAGACAGCTTTTATCACCCCGTTTGGGTGCTTCTGTTATGTCACAATGCCATTCGGCTTGAAGAATGCCGGAGCCACATTTATGCGAATGATTCAGAAGTGCCTGCTCACTCAGATCAGTCGGAATGTGGAAGCATACATGGATGACATTGTGGTCAAGTCACGTAAAGGTTCTGACCTGCTGACCGACCTCGCCGAAACCTTTGCCAACCTCAGAAGGTATGATATCAAGCTCAATGCATCAAAGTGCACGTTTGGAGTTCCAGGCGGAAAGTTACTCGGTTTTCTTGTTTCCGAATGAGGAATCGATGCTAACCCAGAGAAAGTAGGCGCTATACTTCGGATGAAACGCCATGTGCGTGTGCATGATGTCCAGAAGCTTACTGGTTGCTTGGCCGCCCTAAGTCGATTCATTTCTCGCCTTGGTGAAAAGGCCCTGCCTCTTTACCGACTAATGAAGAAATCAGATGTATTCGAGTGGACTCCAGAAGCTGATACAGCATTTGCAAAGCTAAAAGCCCTGCTTTCCACCCAGCCGGTGCTTGCTGCTCCAATCAGCAAAGAGCCTCTTTTGCTTTATATAGCAGCCACTGGACAAGTCATCAGTATAGTACTTACGGTCGAGCGGGAAGAACAAGGAAAAGCGTACAAAGTTCAACACCCAGTTTATTATATTTCTTAAGTCCTGACCCCGTCAAAGCAGAGATATCCTCACTATCAGAAGCTTGTCTATGGAATTTACATGACCACGAAGAAGGTTGCACACTACTTCTCAGATCACTCTATTACAGTCGTCAGCGACGCTCCATTTTCAGAGATTCTACACAACAGGGATGCAACTGGTCGAGTGGCAAAATGGGCGATTGAACTCCTTCCCTTGGATATCAAGTTTGAGGCAAAGAAAGCTATCAAGTCCCAAGCAATAGCAGATTTCCTCGCCGAGTGGATCGAACAGCAACTGCCGACTCTAGTTCACTCGGAGCACTGGACCATGTTCTTTGACAGATCCAAGATGTTGAACGGTTCTGGTGTTGGAGTAGTTCTGGTATCCCCCCGAGGAGACAAGCTCAGATATGTCCTCCAGATTCACTTTGATTCCTCCAACAATGAAGCAGAGTATAAAGCACTCCTGTATGGGTTGCGCATGCCATCTCACTCGGCATCCGTCGCCTCATGGTCTATGGCGACTCAGATTTGGTAGTTAATCAAGTGATGAAGGAGTGGGACGTCAGAAGCCGAGCCATGACTGGTTACTGCAACGCGGTGAAAAAGCTTGAGAAGAAGTTCGAGGGGTTAGAACTCCACCACATCCCCCGATTGAAAAATCAAGCAGCCGATGAATTGGCAAAGATAGGTTCCAAGAGAGAGGCCATTCCCAGCAATGTGTTCTTGGAGCATATTCACATGCCGACAGTTCAGGAAGACCCTTTCATTGAAGAGCCCCCACAACCCAAGAGCGCCACGGATCCAACTGAAGTCGAGGTCCCAGCTGTGGTCGACCTAATCATGGAGGTTTTGGCCATTACTCCCGACTAGACGGTGCCCTACATTGCGTACATCCTCAGGAAAGAGCTCCCAGAGGATGAAGAAGAAGCTCGACAGATCGTCCGCCGATCTAAAGCTTTTATTGTGATAAGAGGGCAGCTGTTCATAGAAAGTGTGCCTGGAGTGTGTTAGAAGTGCATAACACCAGAAGAAGGTCGAATGATCCTCAATGACATCCACTCGGGGACCTGTGGTCACCATGCGTCCTATTGGGCCATTGTGGCTAAAGCATACCGAGCTGGATTCTATTGGCCATGAGCAAATGAGATGGCAAAAGATATAGTCGACAGATGTGAAGGCTGTCAATTTTACTCCGATATGTCTCACAAGCCAGCGTCAGCCCTGAAGACCACCCCCCTCGTCTGGCCCTTCGTTGTTTGGGGACTGGATATGGTTGGACCACTGAGGACCAACAGAAGCGGCTTCACTCACGTGCTCGTTGCAGTCGACAAGTTTACCAAATGGATCGAAGCCAAACCCATCAAGAACCTTGATGCTAGCACCGATGTTAGTTTTATCAGAGAATTGACGTTCCGATATGGAGTCCCACACAGCATCATCACGGACAACGGATCGAACTTCGATTCCGATGAGTTCAGAATTTTCTGCGCCTCTCAGGGCACTTGAGTCGACTATGCTTCTGTTGCTCACCCGCAGTCGAACGGACAAGCAGAAAGAGCCAATGGCCTAATTCTCAAAGGACTGAAGCCCCGACTGATGCGTGATCTCAAACACGCAGCAGGTGCTTGGGTTGATGAACTTCCGTCAGTTCTGTGGGGTTTAAGGACAACTCCTAATCGGTCGACTGGAAGAACTCCTTTCTTCTTAGTCTATGGAGTCGAAGCTGTTCTGCCAAGTGACTTGCTCCACAATGCACCCCGAGTTGAACTCTTCTCCGAAGCAGAAGCAGAGCAGGCCCGGCAAGATTCAGTCGATCTCTTAGAGGAGGAAAGAGAGATGGCCTTGATCCGCTCGACCATTTATCAGCAAGATTTGCGTCGATTCCACGCCAAGAATGTGAGGGGTCAGGCCTTTCAAGAAGGAGACTTGGTTCTTCGAGTGGATCAGCAGAAACCAGACAAGCTCACCCCAACTTGGGAAGGCCCCTTCATCGTCACCAAAGTTCTCCACAACGGAGCATACCATCTTTACAGTATCGAGCATCAGAAAGACGAGCCACGGGCTTGGAATGCGGAGCTGCTCCACACCTTTTATACTTAAACACTCATTCTAATAAAATGTAATAAGCAACACCTTTTGTAATTCGTTTATCAAAGACAAGAGCTTACGGTTCTCTCATTCGATTGTGTTGTTCTTATTTACTCCTGAAATCCCCCAGTGGGTGGGCTTGGTCACGAATCCGTTCCGCCTATGTTTGAAAAAAATCCTACCGACTGAAGAGCAATCCTTCCACTCGGGGGCTTATCTGCAGTCGAGCACTCGCCTAAGTTCTCTCACTAAGAGGCTTAATGGCAGTCCAGCACTCGCCTAAGTTTGGAAAAATCCTACCGACTGGAGAGCAATCCTCCCACTCGGGGGCTTAGCTGCAGTCAAGCACTCGCCTAAGTTACCTCACTAAGAGGCTTAACGGCAGTCCAGCACTCGCCTAAGTTTGAAAAAATCCCACTGAGTGGAGAGCAGTCCTCCCACTCGGGGGCTTAGCTGCAGTCAAGCACTCGCCTAAGTTCTCTCAATAAGAGGCTTAACAGCAGTCCAGCACTCGCCTAAGTTTGAAAAAATCCTACCGAGTGGAGAGCAGTCCTCCCACTCGGGGGGCTTAGCTGTAGTCGAGCACTCGCCTAAGTTCCCTCACTAAGAGGCTTAACGGCAGTCCAGCACTCGCCTAAGTTTTAAAAAATCCCACCGAGTGGAGAGCAGACCTCCCACTCGGGGGCTTAGCTGCAGTCGAGCACTCGCCTAAGTTCTCTCACTAAGAGGCTTAACGGCAGTCCAGCACTCGCCTAAGTTTGAAAAAATCCTACCGAGTGGAGAGCAGTCCTCCCACTCGGGGGCTTAGCTGCAGTCGAGCACTCGCCTAAGTTCTCTCACTAAGAGGCTTAACGGCAGTCCAGCACTCGCCTAAGTTTGAAAAAATCCTACCGAGTGAAGAGCAATCCTTCCACTCGGGGGCTTAGCTGCAGTCGAGCACTCGCCTAAGTTCTCTCACTAAGAGGCTTAACGGCAGTCCAGCACTCGCCTAAGTTTGAAAAAATCCTACCGAGTGGAGAGCAGTCCTCCCACTCGGGGGCTTAGCTGCAGTCGAGCACTCGCCTAAGTTCTCTCAATAAGAGGCTTAACGGCAGTCCAGCACTCGCCTAAGTTTGGAAAAATCCTACCTAGTGGAGAGCAATCCTCCCACTCGGGGGCTTAGCTGCAGTCGAGCACTCGCCTAAGTTCTCTCGCTAAGAGGCTTAACGGCAGTCCAGCACTCGCCTAAGTTTGAAAAAATCCCACCGAGTGGAGAGCAGTCCTCCCACTCGGGGGCTTAGCTGCAGTCGAGCACTCGCCTAAGTTCTCTTACTAAGAGGCTTAACGGCAGTCCAGCACTCGCCTAAGTTTGAAAAGATCCTACCAAGCGGAGAGTAGTCCTCCCACTCGGGGGCTTAGCTGCAGTCGAGCACTCGCCTAAGTTCTCTCACTAAGAGTCTTAACGGCAGTCCAGCACTCGCCTAAGTTTGAAAAAATCCTACCAAGTGGAGAGCAGTCCGCCCACTCGGGGGCTTAGCTGTAGTCGAGCACTCGCCTAAGTTCTCTCACTAAAAGGCTTAACGGCAGTCCAGCACTCGCCTAAGTTTGGAAAAATCCTACCGAGTGGAGAGCAATCCTCCCACTCGGGGGCTTAGCTGCAGTCCAGTACTCGCCTAAGTTTGAGACCCATCCCTATCCGCAAGGAAGATGAGGTGCAGGTCGATTGCAACCTTCTTCTTCGGAGCTGCGGCACTAATACAACGTCCGCTCCATCCCTATCCGCAAGGACGACGAGGTGCAGGTCGACTGCCACCTTCTCCTTCGGAGCTGCGGCACAAATACAACGTCCGCTCCATCCCTATCCGCAAGGACGAAGAGGTGCAGAAGGCAAAGTCCATCCGAAGGCAAACACAAGCACATTCGGAGATAAACCAAATTTAGATAAATACTAAAAGGTTCCAAGCAGTGAATCAAAAGTACTCGGGCACCAAGCCTGAAGGAGTTTAACGGTTACAGAAACCACTCGGCATTCCGAGGCAAATTTAAAGTGTATCCAAGTTTCATAAGATTGTTCACTCAGCCGGAGGAGGACTGGCAGGCTCCACGAATGAGTCCAGATCAATCCCATCAGCGATCCGAGTGGCGGCAGCAATGAAAGTCTCCTTGAAGGACTGGAAGTCGTGCTTTTTGGTGTTAGCGACTTTGATCGCAGCCAGCTTGTCTTCACGAACCTCCTTGCAATGGACTCGCACCAAGGACAGTGCCACGTCAGCACCACACCGGGTGGAGGATTTCTTCCATTCTTGCACTCGGTCAGGGATCTCGTTCAGTCGAGTCATCAGAGATTCCAGATCATTCTGAAGCGTCGCCTCCGGCCAAAGCGTCGAGTCGATTCAAGAGACAACCTCCTTCAGGCGTGCGAGGTAGCTTGTGGCGCTAGCGATACGGGACTCCAGTCGGAGCACGTTCATCGCAGTTTCGTCATAGACCGGGGAAGCGATAGGGTCCAGACCCGTCTTGATCCTCCCAGTTTGTTTGTCAAAGTCTTGACAAAGTTCTGCAGCAGAAAGTCAATTCAATCAACCGAGCAAAATCTGATGGCAAACATCAACACATTCGGATTAAAAGAAATACCTCCCAGCACGAGATAAAGCTTCTTGGAGAGGGTCCTCAGATAAGCTTCTGTGTCATTCCTCTTGCGGATCGTGGACTCCAACTTTTCGTTCAGGGCGACCTTATCCTTCTTCAAGCTGGTCACTTCGCGGTTAGCTTCATTAAGACAAGATGTTAGTCTAGTCACCTCTCCTTCAAGCGTTCCGACTGAAGCAAGCTTCTTCTCTGCGAGAGCGGTTTTGTCTTGGGCTGCTTTTTGCGCGGTGGCGAGGTCCGAGTCCTTATTGTCCAGAGCCAACTTCATTTTCTTTGCAAAAGAAATAATCGAATCAAAAAAGAGATCAAAGAGATATATTGAAATTCAGTCGGCAATCAGTTACCTTCCATACCAGCGGCCTTGTCTTGAGCTTGTTTCAGATTTTGTTGAGCCAATTCCAAGTATAAGTTGAGTTGCCTCTGCTTCTCTTCGAGTTCGGCAAACTTGGAGATAAGAGTACAAGACTGCTGCAGGAGGCAAGAGACAGGTCAATCGATAGGTTCGAAAGCCGTTCATTTCCAAATGAATGAAACCTAAAGAAGTGGACAACAAGCTGTTCAGACCCCAGTCGACTGCCACCAGTCGACGCGGTCTTGGGGACTACACCCAGTGGGTGCACTTGGCGTGCCCCCACCGGTTCTGATCCCACTCGCCCGGCCTACCGGAGTCGAGTGCAAGGAGTAAAAAAAGAGAGAAAAAGAACAATTGCACCGTCAAGAAAAGAAGAACTCAGACCACAGTCGATTGCCAGCAGTCGACCGCGGTCTCGGGACTACACCCAGTGGGTGCACTTGGCGTGCCCCTACCGGTTCTGATCCCACTCGCCCAGACCGAGTGGAAGAGCGAAACTACCAAAAATGACAGCAACACCCAGTGGGTGCTCTAATTCAACGCCAACAACAGGAGATTGTGCAGAAGAAGATTTTTCGAGAACAAAAACAGTCGGAAAGTCTACTCACCTCGACGTTGGCCCGAAGAGCAGCACTAGCATCGTAGGCAGCCTGACTACTCTCATGCACTATCTTCACCCGCTCCATCATCATATCAGCCTGTTGGATGGCTTTCGCAGCCGCTTCCGACTGGTTGTCTGGGACGGGGTAGCTGGTGAAAAAATGTGCAGACGACCCAGGTGCAGCTGCTTGAGGCTCCGTGGTGTGGATTTGGATAGTTGAAGGAACCACACGCGCGGTCGACAGCATGGGGTGCCCACTCGGCAAGGGTGCAGCGAACGTCACAGCGGCCCTGCCCGCATCTTCAGCTTGACAGACGGGAGGCGTTGCAGTTGGTTCCTGCCGAGCCACCCTGCCAGTTGTAACCTTCTTGCTCTTCCTAGGCTTAGGAGCCACATCTTCGTCGTCGTCCGGAAGGTCAATGATGTTGGGTGGAGCTGCAAGACAGAACATTCGACCCCAAGTGAACCACTCAACCCTAAAAGGATCAAGAATCAAAATCGCAAGAGTTCATACCTGGGTTAGAGGTCACCGCATCCTCCATTTCCTCTCCCGGTACTAGTATGAAGAGGTCCCTGACGTAGCAGCACTGCAAAGGCCCGCATTCAATCGGTTACACCCACTTAATTGAATCCACATAAAGGACAAGTCAGATGGTTACCCGGAGATAGTAGGAACGGTCACTTTGATCCGAGGCAAAGCTTTGGGCGGTTTATAAGAGATGGCTTTCGGCACTTTCGGCGCTTGAAGCGGCGCGACCTTGGATTGCTTTGGAGGCTTCTCAGTCGGCGTCGGGAAAGACGTCCTGGGGCGCTTCGAGGATTGCCCGATCGGCGCTGCCACCAAGTCCGGAGCGCGTGCCGGGTCATGAGTGTTCTTGGACCTCCTCCCCCTGCGAGGAGGCGAGTCGACTTCTTCCTCATCGGTCGATTCATCGCTCTCCTCGTCCTCCTCGGCTTCCAAATGCTCCTCGCCGCTCTCGCCCCTGCTCCCTTCTTCTTCAGCGCCGAGGTCCTACACTCCGTTGGGCATCGAGTACATTTCAATGAGGGCCTGAAAGGATAACAATCAAAAGACATTCAGTCGACCACAAACGGGACATCACGTGGTGAATCGGAAATATACTTGATAAAACAGAAATATACCTGCTCCGGCTGGCACGAGTTGTCGAATGGAATCACCCTCCTGGATCCCCGAGGGTTGTCTTTGTAGCTAGTGATTCCCCTCGACCAGTTCTCCAAGATATCCTCGCTGACCTCCTCCGGGTGGATCCGAGTGGTATCTTCGAGCCCAGAGTACATCCACATCGGATGCTCGGCGCCTGAAGAGGTTGGATGCATCGACCGAGAAAGACCTCCAGCAGATCTGTCCCGATCACTTCGTCGCGGACAAGCTGGACGACCCATTCGACCAGCTCCTTGACCTGTGCCTTCTCTTCTCAAACTACCTTCAGGGGAGCAGGCTTCTCCACTCGAGCCATGGAGAAAGGAGGAAGTCCAGTCGACTTGCCAGGGGTTGGCTGATCCTTGCAGTAAAACCAAGTCGACTGCCAGCCCCGGACCGAGTCAGGAAGGATCATCGCTGGGAAAGTACTCTTGCTCCTCATCTGGATCCCCAGACCACCGCACATCTGGATCACCCGCGTCCTCTCGTCACTCGACTTGGCCTTTTTGACCGACTGGGAACGACAAGTGAAGATGTGTTTGAAAAGCCCCCAATGTGGTCGACGGCCCAAGAAGTTTTCGCACATGTACACGAAAGCGGCCAGATAGACTATGGTGTTCAGAGTGAAATGGTGGAGCTGAGCCCCAAAGAAGTTCAAAAAACCCCAGAAGAAAGGGTGGGGAGGCAGCGAGAATCCACGGTCTACGTGGGTTGCTAGGAGGACACACTCACCCTCTCTAGGCTGCGGCTCAGTTTTGTCCCCCGGGAGCCGAGCCGACTTGTGGGGGATCAATCCCCCCTCCACCAGGTCGTCGAGGTCATCTTGCGTGATTGTCGAGCGGATCCAGTCGCCCTGGATCCAACCCGCCGGCAGGCCAGACCTCGACGAGGATCCGCCCCGGCTGGTCCGCTTGCCCTTCGCCTTCGCGGTCGCCATCTTCGCGTGTTCCAACACTGCTGTCTTATCCTTCCCCGTGGTGGCTGATCGAGCTCGAGCGAAGGTCCGGCGACGAGGCGGAAGCGAGAGTGGCGGAGAAATCAGGAGAAAGAGAAGAGAGAATGGTGGCGTGCGGAGCAGAGGCCTGGCCCGAGACCTTTTATAAGACCTTCCGCCGAGTGGCTGACTAGTGGACCCAAGCGATCTAAACAAATCCCGCAATAGTCGCGCGCGCAGTACGTGGCGAAAAAGGTGGTGCAGGGATCGAGGAGACTTACCTAATCCATCCCATGACCTCGTTTCCTCCTATCTGGCGCGCTTCCCAAAATTCGAATCCCGCGAGATTCGCGGAGAGCGGAACGACCTGTTAGACTGAAGACAAACACCCTCTACATCATCATTCGGAATTCAACCATGAAAGTTCACTCGACACCAAGGCGACTGAGAAAGGAGTCGACGTCGTCTCCTCAACTCATTGTTTCAGGACAAGGCATATTCATAGCACAAACAGTGGGTCAGAAGTGTTCTCAACCCCTTCCTCATTCGAACCCTGATCCATTCGGGGGCTAATGATGAAGCTATGTACCTAGGATAGGGTCATGGACCTGTCTAGCATACCCTCCCCGAGGACATCTTTACAAAGAATCAGAAGCAGTCGAAGAGAAAATATCATCCACTCGACCATGAAGATGTGCTCACTCGACTTCCTTGAAGACACTCGACCACCTTGAAGACACTCGACCACCAGAAGATGAGAAGCCCTCCACTCTGCAATGGTCACGACTTAAACCATAGCATTATGGGCATTTATAACACTTTATTGTAGACGTTACCAGTAACACCCCACCTTTATGAACATTGAACCCTGTGTAACGGAGGGGAGTTGGGGTCCTGGCGCACCCTATATAAGCCACCCACTCCTCTGGGGTAGGGGTTCGCACTTTTGTAAACACACACACACACACGTATAATCCAGTCGACCGCCTCAGGGCACCAAGACGTAGGGCTGTTACTTCCTCTGAGAAGGGCCTGAACTCGTAAAACTCGTGTGTACAACTACTCCATAGCTAGGATCTTGCCTCCTCATACCTACCCCCCATTCTACTGTCAGTCTTAGATCCATGACAGGTGGTGGGCGTGCCCCCTGCCTCGTGGGCCCATGGTGGCGCTCCTCCACATATTCCTGCACCCCCACACTTCATCTTCCTCCCACAAACATGAATATCCAGCTCAAGCACGAGTTCTAGCTCATCTTGCTGCCATTTTCGATCTCCTTCCTCAAAGCACCTCTCACAAAACTGCTTGGGGAGATTGTTCCTTGGTATGTGACTCCTCCATTGGTCAAATTAGTTTTTGTTCTAGTGCTTTATTCATTGCAAATTTGTGTTGCTTAGGTGACCCTGTTCTTGAGCTTGCATGTCAAATTTATATGGTCAAAAGTAGTTTTGATGCATGATATAGGCCATAGGCACTTGTAGGAGTAGTTGCTATCAATATTACTGAGTTTGGTTTACTTTCATTTTGAAGTTACTAAAAATTTCAGAATTTTTCAGAAAATGATGAGGAGACTTTTCAGGGGCTCATCGAGTCAAAGCTTGAAGGAAAAGGCACCAAAGCCTAAGTATAATCTGCCTCGCACCGCGTAGGTTCGGGCGTGTGAATGGCCTTCCGAGGATTTCTTGAGAGCAACCCAGATTTATGAAGATTTTCATGAATTGGCTCATAATGCAGGCCTCGCCGCTTTCCTCCACGACCAATGCGATCAGTATCTCTTACTCACAAATAACTTTGTGCAAAACTTTCATTTTCATTCTAGGAACTCACCACCTACGTGGAGTTTCATTTATATGATGAGCATAAGGAGATGTCGCTTTATGATTTTTGTCAGATTTGTTTAGTCCCTTTTGAGGGCAAGACAGAAGAACCACATCGTGATGATGTGGAGGGGTTTATTGATACTATCACTACAGGGGAAACAAGGAAGGTTTCCGATGCACGAATCACTAGCATACATTTTCCTATTTTACACTACTTTGCATTATTTGCTAGTCGTTGCTTAATTGGTCACGGAAACTATGGAAACCTTAGTATCCTTGATATTATTATTTTGCTCCAAGGTTTATACGGTGATAACACTTTTAGTATGGGCGGCATTATTGCTAAACGGTTAAGTCTGAACCGTACCAAGGGCCCCATCTTTGGAGGCATCTATGGCTCACGCCTAGCTGCACATTTTAACATACCTATTAGGCATTCTGAGAAGGAAGAAAAAATGCTACCTCGTGTTTATTTAGATTATAAAAGTATGGTGGCACATGATTTTATTGTTAAGAATAGGGAAGGAGAGTTTAATATTAATTGTTCTTTAACAAACGTCATCCCGAGACTATTACCCTGGCTGCTCCTTCTTTATTTGATTTGTCTGTAGGCACGTATCTTGTTCCGTTGAAGGCTATTCACTCCTACCGGAACCCTGCACCAGCTGAGGAGCCAGAGCCAGAACCACAAGTTGATCCTCCACGACAGTCTAATTATCAGTGGGATCCGGAGATGATTGTCAGCCAGTGGCAAGCTGAGTCTTCCTCTTCTTCCTCGCAGTACAACCCCAACTACTATTATGGATATCCGCCAGGCCAGCCGTGGCCATAGACCAACTTAGGCCAAAAGCCTAAGCTTGGGGGAGTACGTATTTCCCACCGACATTACATTTATGTTCACACACTCATTGCTAGATGTCGGTGCTCATACTTTTTCATTGTATCATCCATGCTAGTTTACTTTCCTTTCTATGATTTCTTCTTGTGTGTTTAATAAACCTTAAGAAAAAACAAAAAAATTAGTTGTAGATTTTAGTCAATTTACTTTCCATGCTTGTAGTAGTAATTAAAAAGAAAACCCAAAAATATTTCTTGTTCTTCTTTTGCTTGTTTGGAGTTTTCCGATGTAAATAGTTTATTTTCTTTTCTTTTCTTTGGGGGTCGATAGGAGAAGACCATAATTAAATTTTTGAAGTGGCTCTTATATGCATTAGTGTTGATCTGACAAAAGAGCCCATATTGCCTTGTCTTCTCCTGTTTATTGAATGCCTGCAGATTCCAGCTTAGTCCAATGCACGTGCACTATTATTATTCACATCGTTCGGTCGAGCAAGTGAAAGGCAATTATGATGATATATGATGGACTGGCTGAGATGAGAAAAGCTGGTATGAACTCGACCTCTTTTGTTTTTTTAAATATGATTAGTTCCTCGTTCCTGATTCAGCCTATTATGAATAAACATGTTTGCAATGACAACTAGAGATCATAGTTTCTTGTGCCATGCTTGATTAGCTATGAGTTATAATGGTTTACCTTGTGTACCAACATGCTATTAAAATGGTTATGATGTGGTATGATAGGGTGGTATCCTCCTCTGAATGATTTAAGTGACTTGACTTGGCACATGTTCACGCATATAGTTGAAACAAAATCAACATAGCCTTCATGATATTTATGTTCATGGTGGATTATATCCTACTCATGATTGCATTCGGTGTTGATTAATTTTAATGCATGTTCATGACTGTTGTCGCTCTCTAGCTGGTCGCCTCCCAGTCTTTTGCTAGCCTTCACCTGTACTAAGCGGGAATACTGCTTGTGCATCCAAATCCCTTAAACCCCAAAGTTATTCCACATGAGTCCACTATACCTACCTATATATGGTATATACCTGCCGTTCCAAGTAAACTTGTATGTGCCAAACTCTAAACCTTCAAATAAATATCCTGTTTTGTATGCTCGAATAGCTCATGTATCAACTAGGGCTGCCTGTATCTTCCATGTTAGGCGGGTTATTCTCAAGAGGAGTGGACTCCGCTCCTCACTCACGAGATAAATCGCTGGTCACCGGGATGCCCAGTCCCATGCTTTATGCAAACTAAATCAAAATAATTGCAAACAAAACTCCCCGTAGGACTCCTGTTAGTTGGAGGCACTCGTTGTTTCGAGCAAGCCATGGATTGATGCTTGTTGGTGGAAGGGGGAGTATAAACTTTACCATTCTGTTTGGGAACCGCCTATAATGTGTGTAGCATGGAAGATATCGCCATCTCTTGGTTGTTATGTTGACAATGAAAGTATACCGCTCAAAATATTATTCACCTCTGTTTCAAAACCGAGCTCTGGCACCTCTACAAATCCCTGCTTCCTTTTGCGAAGGGCCTATCTATTTACTTTTATGCTGAGTCATCAGCCTCTTATTAAGAAGCACCAGTTGGAGAGCACTACTATCATTTGCATTCATTACTGTTAGTTTACATTGAGTATGACCTGACTGGATCTCTTTTACCATGAATTACAATGTCTAGTCAGTCCTTGGTCTTTAAAGGTGCTCTGCATTTATGTTTTGCGGTCTCAGAAAGGGCTAGTGAGATACCATCTTGTTATATCATATTATGATTGTTTTGACAAAGTGTTGTCATCTGAGATTTATTATTATTGCTCGCTAGTTGATTATGCCATAAATATGAGTAAACTTGAGACCTAAGCGTTGTTGTGAATGTGGTTAGTTATGATCTTTGCTGAAAACTTGAATGCTGGATTCACATATTTACAACAACAAGAGCAAATAGAGTTTTTAAAAGTTTTTCTTTATTACTTTCAGTTTATCAACTGAATTGCTTGATGACAAGCAAAGGTTTAAGCTTGGGGGGTTGATACGTATCCAACGTATCTACTTTTCCAAACACTTTTGCCCTTGTTTTGGACTCTAACTTGCATGATTTGAATGGAACTAACCCGGACTGACGCCGTTTTCAGCAGAATTACCATGGTGTTATTTATGTGCAGGAGCAAACGTTCTCGGAATGACCCTAAACTTCATGGAGCCACTTTTCAGAAAATAAGAAAAATACCTGCAAAAGATGAAGGCCAGGGGGCCCACCATCTTGCCACGAGGGTGGGGGGCGCGCCCCCTACCTCGTGGGCCCCCTGTTGCCTCTCCGACTCCAACTCCAACTCCATATATTGTGTTTCAGGGAGAAAAAAAATCAGGGAGAAGAAATCATCGTGTTTTACGATACATAGACACCGCCAAGCCCTAAAACCTCTCGGGAGGGCTGATCTGGAGTCCGTTCGGGGCTCCGGAGAGGGGAATCCGTCTCCATCGTCATCATCAACCATCCTCCATCACCAATTTCATGATTCTCACCACCGTGCGTGAGTAATTCCATCGTAGGCTTGCTGGACAGTGATGGATTGGATGGGATCTATCATGTAATCGAGTTAGTTTTGTTAGGGTTTGATCCCTAGTGTCCACTATGTTCTGAGATTGATGTTGCTATGACTTTGCTATGCTTAATGCTTGTCACTAGGGCCCGAGTGCCATGATTTCAGATCTGAACCTATTATGTTTTCATCAATATATGAGTGTTCTTGCCTATCTTGCAAGTCTATAGTCACCTATTATGTGTTATGATCCGTTAACCCCGAAGTGACGATAATCGGGATACTTACCAGTGATGACCGTAGTTTGAGGAGTTCATGTATTCACTATATGTAAATGCTTTGTTCTGATTCTCTATTAAAAGGAGGCATTAATATCCCATAGTTTTCGTAAGGACCCCGCTGCCACGGGAGGGTAGGACAAAAGATGCCATGCAAGTTCTTTTCCAGAAGCACGTATGACTATATTCGGAATACATGCCTACACTATATCAATGAACTGGAGCTAGTTCTGTGTCACCCTAGGTTATGACTGTTACATGATGAACCGCATCTGGCATAATGCTCCATCATTGATCAATTGCCTACGAGCTTTCCATATATTGTTCTCCGCTTATTTACTTTTACGTTGCTATTGCTATCATCACTACAAAATACCAAAAACGTTACTTTTACTACCTTTACCTTTTGTTGTCGTTATCACTACTATCATATTACTTTGATACTAAACACTTTGCTGCAGATATTAAGTTTCCAGGTGTGGTTGACTTGACAACTCAGCTGCTAATACTTGAGAGTATTCTTTGGCTCCCCTTGTGTCGAATCAATAAATTTGGGTTGAATACTCTACCCTTGAAAACTGTTGCGACCCCCTATACTCGTGGGTTATCATGAGACATCCCTGTTGGTCTCCAAGAAAGCTAATAAATACTATATTGAAGACACTGAGACAACCCCAAAGTCCTATCTTGATATAGTGTTCGAGTTATTGTCTACTACTGCTGGCACCAGCTCTTCGAACTCGCTGCCTGAATCAGTTCGGCTTCTTGAGTCTCAACTTCAAGTTGAAAGAAAACGATCAGATGTTATGCGACAGGAAGCCGAAGGACTGAGGAAGTCCTAGCAGAATTCGGATGCATACTTTCTGGTGCAACAGCAAGTGTTGGAGGATTTAAGCGCCAAACAAGATAAAGTTAATAAGCTTGCTAAGCATCTTGCCAGCATTATGGGTACCCAGGATATTGTTTCTTGAGCTCTTCTAAAGTGGTTTCAGTTTTGGACTTGTTTTGCTGCGGCGTTTATATGCTGCTTTGTTCCCTATATTTGCACTGGTGGCGAACTTTGATGCCCAGTGGATGTAATATGTGTAATAGCCTGATAGCCTAGCGTAAGTTGCTTGCTAATTTATTTACTTATTTTCTTATTTATTTGTTTTCTTGTAGTCAGTGCAGTTCTTTTTCCGCTGTTTGCTAGTGGCCGCAATAACCTATTTTTTAAAACTAGGCCACAATAACCATGGGCTACATATTTACTGTAGTTCACATGGGCCTCCTATGGGGCATAGAAATAATGGGCCTTCTACGGGGCGTAGAAACAATGGGCCTTATACTGGTCGTAGACACAATGGGCCTTCTACGGGACGTATCATAAATGGGCCTTCTCCGGGCCATATGATCGGTTGGTCAATCATGGGCCAATAACAGACCACATTACGACCATAAATGGGCTAGAGTTGAAATCATCCATTCATGGGCCGACCATAACAGGCCGTCGTTAATCGGCCGTATTTGATGACGCTATGTAAACGGCCCAACGTATTAACGGGCCACAAACAGGCCGACTGTAACCACTGGCTGAATTTGGCCCACAAGCAGAAAATGACAGTAACGGGCCATAAGTAAACGAATGCTAGAAATGAGCCCAAGAATAAATGGGCCCTGAGAAGGCCAAAAGATAACATGGGCTGGAAACGGCCAAATGAAATAATGGGCCGTTAATGTGTATAAAGTGATACACTATTCACTACGGGCCAGTTTCACCACGTGCCGTTAATGGGTATAAAGTGATACACTGTTCATTACGGGCCAGTTTTACCATCGGCCCTTAATGGGCCGAGAGTTACTACGGGCCTCATATGGTCTGAAAGATGTCATGGGCCATACATGGGCCAGAAGTTAAAACAGGCTGGAATTATATTGGATGGCCCAGATGACGCTACTGGGCCTAATTCAGATAGGCCGTAAACAGGCCCTGGGTTAGTGGGCAGTAAATGGGCTATATGCGAACAAGCCGTTAACAGGCTTGCTGTGGGCCGGCCCGCCACCTTTTGACAAAGTCAAACGGGCCGGCCTTTTCACAGGAATGGCCCCTGTTGGGTCGTGCCACGTGTCGATGTATCATAGGCGCTTTGGGTCCAATGAGTGGACGACATCTGTCCGAACGGTGACATCTGTAATCACCTTCTAAAACAAGTGCTAGAACCTGAGAGCATGTTGTCATGACTTATGCATTGTGTGTAGCTAATGTTGGGTGCATCATGACTGGATCTTTTCTACCATGAATTACAATGTTTAGTCGCTGCTTGGACTTTGGAGGTGCTCTGCAATTATGTTTTGCAGTCTCAGAATGGGCTAGCGAGATACCACTATTGTCATATTATATCATGGTTGTTTTGACAATGTGTTACCGTTTGAGATGTCTTATTATTGTTCGCTAGCTGATTATGTCATTGATATGAGTTAATATAATCTTTAAGAGCTGTTGTCGGCATGGTTAGTTATAATGTTGGCTGAAAACCTGGGTCATGTTTAAGCTTATTTATGCAAACAAGAGCAAAAGAGTTCGTAAAAGTTTTTCTTTTTCACTTTTAGTTTATCAACTGAATTGTTTGAGGAAAAGCAAAGGTTTAAGCTTGGGGGAGTTGATACGTCCCCAACGTATCTACTTTTCCTAATGCTTTTCCTCTTGTTTTGTACTCTAATTTGCATGATTTGAATGAAACTAACCCCGGACTAACGCTGTTTTCAGCAGAACTACCATGGTGTTGTTTTTGTGCAGAAATAAAAGTTCTCGGAATGGAACGAAACTTTGCAAGGATTTTTTATTCAATAAATAAGAATTTCTGGAGCGAAGATCCACCGGAGCGGGGCACCTGGGTGGGCACAACCCACCAGGGCACGCCCCCGTCTCCTAGCGCGCCCAGGTGGGTTGTCCCCACCTGGTGTCCCCGCAGACCCTGAAACCGACGGTATAAAATCCTATTTTTCTAGAAAAAAAAATCCGAGAGAAAGAATTATCACGATCCATGAGATGGAGCCGCCGCTACCTCATGTTCTTCATCGGGAGGCCAGACATGGAGTCTGTTTGGGGCTCCGGAGAGGGGGATCTTCATTCTTCGTCATCCCCAACCCATCTCCATCGCCAATTCCATGATGCTCCCCACCAGGAGTGAGTAATCCCTTCATAGGCTCGCTGGTTGGTGAGGAGTTGGATGTGATTCATCATGTAATTTAGTTAGTTTTGTTATGTCTTGATCCCTAGTATCTACTATGTTCTTATACTGATATTGCTATGACTTTGCCATGCTTAATGCTTGTCACTTTGGGCCCGAGTGCCATGCTTTCAGATCTGAACCGTTTATGTTATCACCATTATATCCATGTCTAGATCCGATATTGCAAGTTATAGTCACCTACTACGTGTTATGATCCGGCAACCTCGGAGTGACAATAGTTGGGATCACTCCCAGTGATGGCCATAGTTTGAGGAGTTCATGTATTCACTATGTGTTAATGCTTTCTTCTGGTTCTCTATTAAAAGGAGGCCTCAATATCCCTTAGTTTCCAATATGGACCCCGCTGCCACGGGAGGGTAGGACAAAAGATGTCATGCAAGTTCTTTCCATAAGGACGTATGACTATTTACGGAATACATGCCTACATTATATTGACGAACTGGAGCTAGTGTTGTATCGCCCTAGGTTATAAATGTCTCATGATGAATATCATCCAACAAGTCTCTGATCCAATGCCTACGAATTTATCTTATATTGTTCTTGCTAAGTTACTACTGCTATCATCACGGTTACACTTGCTACAAAACTGCTATCACATTTACCATTACTGTTACTGCTGTCACTACTATCGAAACTATCATATTACTCTGCTACTGATTACTTGATGCAGATAATTAATCTCCAGGTGTGGTTGAATTGACAACTCAGCTGTTAATACCTTCAAATATTGTTTGGATCCCATTGTGTCGAATCTATAAATTTGGGTTGAATACTCTACCCTCGAAAACTATTGCGATCCCCTGTACTTGTGGGTTATCAGCGACCCGCTAGGGATCAACCCGGTCAGAAGCATGTCTTCGTCGGGTGTGCGCATCGCGGACCTTGAGGAGAATACTATGTTTGGAGGAGAGACTCTCGTCTACTCAGGTGATGAGTACTCGACTGGAGAAACTGAATCAATCTATCAGCTTCAAGACATCGGGCTTGGGGGCTATTCCGAGGGTGACAGTATTCCAGACCCTTATGAGTCACCGAACAGGGCTACTATTTTCATGGCTGGTATGCAATCGGCTATAAACTCATCAACAACTACTGCAATGACATCTGGTTCAACTGCTGCTACGACACCTGGGACGAGCGGCTCATTTCGGCCGCCGGCTCAAGTTTTATCTGAACTCTTGGGCACGTTGACGACTTTGTGCTACCTCCTGAGCTTGCGTTGGTTTTTCCCTTGAAGAGGAAAGGGTGATGCAACAAAGTACAGTAAGTATTTCCCTCAGTTTTGAGAACCAAGGTATCAATCCAGTAGGAGACAATGCGCAAGCCACTGAATACCTGCACAAAGAAACACCAACTTGCACCCAACGCGATAAAGGGGTTGTCAATCCCTTCACGTTTATTTGCATGTGAGAT
The DNA here is from genome assembly GCF_018294505.1 of Triticum aestivum. Classification (NCBI taxonomy): domain Eukaryota; kingdom Viridiplantae; phylum Streptophyta; class Magnoliopsida; order Poales; family Poaceae; genus Triticum; species Triticum aestivum. The sequence continues at coordinate 206,126,285 of NC_057806.1, forward strand.
CTGATAGAGATGGATAAACGACAAAGTAGTGTTTTGGTATTTTTGGGTTTATGGAACGGAAAGTAAAAGATTCCAAAGAAAGTAAATAGGAAACTAAAAGTGTAGATCGGAAACTTATATGATGGAAAATAGACTCGAGGGCCATAGGTTTCACTAGAGGCTTCTCTTGAGAAAGGAATTATTACGGTGGGTGAACAAATTACTGCCGAGCAATTGATAGAAAAGCGCAAAGTTATTACGATATCTAAGGCAATGATCATGAATATAGGCATCAGGTTTGTGTCAAGTAGACCGAAATGATTCTGCATCTACTACTATTACTCCACACATCGACAACTATCCAACATGCATCTAGAGTATTAAGTTCATAAGAATAGAGTAGCGCTTTAAGCAAGATGACATGACATAGAGGAATTAACTCAAACAATATGACGAAAACCCCATCTTTTTATCCTCGATGGCAACAATACAATATGTGTCGTTTCCCCTTCTCCCAAAGCTAAGCACTTCTCCCATTGCAAGAAAAATGAATCTAGATGGCAAAACCAAATCGATAGTTCGAAGAGACTTGCAAAGATATCAAATCATGCATATAAGAATTCAGAGAAGATTCAAATAATATTCATAGATAAGCTGATCATAAATCCACAATTCAGCGGATCTAGGTAAACACACCGCAAAAGACTATTACATCGAATAGATCTCCAAGAACTTCGAGGACAACTTTGTATTGAGAATCAAAGAGAGAGAAGAAGCCATCTAGGTACTTTCTATGGACCCGTAGGTCTGTGGTAAACTACTCACGCCTCATCGCAGAGGCGATGGTGTTGATGTAGAAGCCCTCCGTGATCAAATCCCCCTCTGGCAGGACGCCAGAAAAGGCCCCTAGATGGGATCACACGGGTACAGAAGGTTGCGGCAATGGAAAAGTGGTTTCGTGGCTCCCCTGGAAGTTTTTGGGGTATATGAGTATATATAGGAGGAAGATCTAGGTTAGGAGGTCACCGAGGGGCCCACAAGGTTGGGGGCGTGCCCTCCACCCTTGTGGCCGCCTCGTGGTTCTTCTAACTTGCACTCCAAGTCTCCTGGGTGTCTTCAATTCCAAAAAAATCATTGCTAAAGTTTTATTCCGTTTGGACTCTATTTGGTACTCCTTTTCTGTGAAATTCTAAAGCAAGAAAAAAACAAGAACTGGCGATGGGCTCTAGGTTAATAGGTTAGTCCAAAAAATCATATAAAATAGCATATTAATGCATATAAAACATCCAAAACAGATAATATAATAGCATGGAACAATCAAAAATTATAGATACGTTGGAGACGTAACAAGCACCCCCAAGCTTAATTTCTACTCGTCCTTGAGTAGGTAAGTGATAAAAACATATTTTTTGATATGGAATGCTACCTAACATATTTATCCATGTCATTCTCTTTATTGTGGCATGATTTTTCAGATCCATAAGATTCAAAACAAAAGTTTAGTACTGACATAAAAATAATAGTACTTCAAGCATACTAACAAAATAATTATGTCTTCTCGAAATAACATGGCCAAAGAAAGCTTATCCCTACAAAATCATATAGTATGGCTATGCTCCATATTCATCACAAAAAATATTCAAATCATGCACAACCCTGATGACAAGCCAAGCAATTGTTTCATACTTTTGACATTCTCAAACTTTTTCAACTTTCACGCAATACATGAGCGTGAGCCATGGACATAGCACTATAGGTCGAATAGACGATGGTTGTGGAGAAGACAAAAAGAAGGAGATAGTCTCACATCAACTAGGCGTATTAACGGGCTATGGAGATGCCCATCAATAGATATCAATGTGAGTGAGTAGGGATTGCCATGCAACGGATGCACTAGAGTTATAAGTTTATGAAAGCTCAAAAAGAAAACTAAGTGGGTGTGCATCCAACTTGCTTGCTCACGAAGACCTAGGGCAATTTGTGGAAGCCCATCATTGGAATATACAAGCTAAGTTCTATAATGAAAATTCCCACTAGTATATGAAAGTGATATCGTAGGAGACTCTCATTTTGCTATTGGAATATACAAGCTAAGTTCTATCATGAAGATCATGGTGCTACATTAAATCACAGGCGTGGTAAAAGAATAGTAACATTGTCCCTTCTCTTTTTTCTCGCTTTTTTGTTCGGCCTTCTCTCATTTTTTTGGCCTCTTTTTTTCGTCCGGAGTGTCATCCCGAATTGTGGGGGAATCATAGTCTCCATCATCCGTTCCTCATATGGGACAATGCTCTAATAATGAAGATCATCACACTTTTATTTACTTACAACTCAAAAATTACAACTAGATACTTAGAACAAACTATAACTCTATATGAATGCCTCCGGTGGTGTACCGGGATGTGCAATGAATCAAGAGTGACATGTATAAAAAATGATGAACGATGGCTTTTCCACAAATACGATGTCAACTACATGATCATGCAAAGCAATATCACAATGATGGAGCGTGTCATAATAAATGGAATAGTGGAATGTTGCATGGCAATATATCTTGGAATGGCTATGGGAATGCCATAATAGGTAGGTATGGTGTCTATTTTTAGGAAGTATATGTGGTGGGTTTATGGTACCGGCGAAAGTTGCATGATACTAGAGAGGCTAGCAATGGCGGAAAGATGAGAGTGTGTATAATACATGGACTCAACATTAGTCATAAAGAACTCACATATTTATTGCAAAAATCTATTAGTCATCGAAACAAAGTACTACGTGCATGCTCCTAGGGGATAGATTGATAGGAAAAGACCATCGCTCTTCCCCGACCGCCACTCATAAGGATAACAATCAATAAATAAACCATGCTCCGACTTCATCACATAAAGGTTCACCATATGTGCATGCTATGGGACTCACAAACCTCAACACAAGTATTTCTCAAATTCACAACTAATTACTAGCATGACTCTAATATCACCATCTACATATCTCAAAACAATCATAAGGAATCAAACTTCTCATAGTATTCAATGCACTTTTATATGAAAGTTTTTGTTATATCCCTCTTGGATGCCTATCATATTAGGACTAATTTTATAACCAAAGCAAATTAACATGCTGTTGAGAGACTCTCAAAATAATTTAAGTAAAGTACGAGAGTTCATCAATTTCTCTAAAATAAAATCACCGTTGTTCTCTAAAAAGACATAAGTGAAGCACTAGAGCAAATTTTCCTAGCTCAAAAGATATAAGTGAAGCACATAGAGCATTCTAATAAATCACAATTCATGCACGTCTCTCCCATAAGGTGTGTACAGCAAGGATGATTGTGGAAAACTAAAAAGCAAAGACTCAAATCATACAAGACGCTCCAAGCAAAACACATATCATGTGGTGAATAAAAATATAGCCTCAAGTAAAATTACCGATAGACGAAGACGAAAGAGGGGATGCCTTCCCGGGGCATCCCCAAGCTTAGGTTCTTTGGCCTCCTTGAATATTACCTTGGGGTGCCTTGGGCATCCCCAAGCTTAGGCTCTTTCCACTCCTTGTTCCATATTCCATCAAATCCTTACCCAAAACTTGAAAACTTCGGAACACAAAACTTCAATAGAAAATCTCGTAAGCTCCGTTAGTATAAGAAAATAAATCACAACTTTCTGTATTGTTGTGAACTCATTATTTATTTATATTGGTGTAATATCTACATTATTCCAACTTTTCTATGGTTCATACCCCCCGATACTAGACATAGATGCATCAAAATAAGCAAACAACACGCGAAAAATAGAATCTGTCAAAAACATAACAGTGTGTGGCAATCTGACTATTTCAAATACTTATGTAACTCTAAAAATCCTGAGAAAATAGGAAGTCCTAGGAAATTTGTTTATTAATCTTCTGCATAAAGAATCAGTATTTTACCACGTTCCTGTTAAAAATGATAATTGTTTTCGTGAGTGCAAAAGTTTCTATTTTTCAGCAACATCAAATCAACTATCGCCGTAGGCTATCCCATATGTCTTACTTGGAAGAAACACTAATTAAAACACAAAACCACATCTAACCATAGGCTAGATGAAATATTTATTGCAAAACATAACCTAAAAAGCAAAAACAAAAATAAATTGGGTTGTATCCCAACAAGCGCTATTGTTGAACGCCCTTAGCTAGGCTTAAAACATGAATAGATCTAGGTGTTATCATCTTCGGTATGCAATCCATAAGTGGCTATCATAAATTTTCTTTCTTGGAAAGTGTTCCATGCCCTTCCTTAACGGAAATTGAAATCTAATGTTTCCTTGTTTCATATCAATAATTGCACCAATCGTTCTAAGGAAAGGTCTACCAAGAATAATAGGACATGTAGGATTCCAATCTATATAAAGAACAATGAAATCTATGGGCACATAATTCCTATTTGTAACAATAAGAACATCATTAATCCTTCCCATAGGTTTCTTAGTAGTGGAATCCGCAAGATGCAAATTCAAGGAACAATCATCAAGTTCACGGAAACCTAACACATCACATAAAGTTTTCGGAATCGTCGAAACACTAGCACCAAATCACACAAAGAATAGCACTCTTAATATTTAATTTTAATCTTAATAGTAGGTTCCACTCATCATAAAGTTTTCTAGGGATAGAAACCTCCAATTCAAGCTTTTGTTTAAAATATTGCATCATAGCATCAACGATATGTTTAGTAAAAGCTTGGTTTTGATTATAAGCATGAGGAGAATTCAACATGGATTGCAACAAGGAAATACAATCTATTAAAGAAAAATTATCACAATTGAATTCCTTGAAATCCAAAAGAGTGGGTTCATGGCTACATAAAGTTTTGACCTCTCCATTCCCAATTTTATCAACTTTTGCATCAAGATCTAAAAACTCGAATCATTGGGACGCCTTCTAACTAAAGTTGACTCATCTCCAGTCTCATATTTATCAAGATTAACATTGGAAAACAAAGATTCAATAGGAGTAACATCAATCACTTTAAGATCTTTGTCATTATTTTCAGCCTCTAGTTTGGCGGCCATTCTGTTTACTAAAGTAGCTTGTTTATCAGAAATTTGACCTAGCAAATTTTCAAGATGCGCAAACTAAGATCTCAGACCATAAAATTCTTTATACATATCATCAAGCTCTTTGTTCATGTATTCCATAAAACTTTTCTGCTCCTTGAGCTCATTTCTGAAGAAATTGTTATGCTCAAATTGCAAAGACATGAAGCTTCTAACATTATTTTCAATTTCGTCTAAACTCCTAAGGTGAGGGTCAACGTTCTTTGGAGAAGCCATGAAGACTAGGCAAGCAATCTAACACACAAGCACACGAGAAGCAAATGACAGGGACAAACAGAAGAGGGGCGAAGAAAAGGCGAAACTTTTCAAAAATCATTTTAGAAGTGGGGGAGAGCAAAACGAGAGGCGAATGGTGAATAATGTAATGCGAGGGATGAGAGTTTATGATGGGTACTTGGATGTCTCGGCTTGGCGTAGATCTCCTTGTCAAGGACGTCAAAAATCCTTCCTGCTACCTATTGAGCTTGCGTTAGTTTTTCCCTTGAAGAGGAAAGGGTGATGCAGCAAAGTAGAGTAAGTATTTCTCTCAGTTTTGAGAACCAAGGTATCAATCCAGTAGGAGACAACGCGCAAGCCACCGAAAACTTGCACAAACAAACACCAACTTGCACCCAACGCGATAAAGGGGTTGTCAATCCCTTCACGGTTATTTGCACGTGAGATCTGATAGACATGGATAAACGGCAAAGTAATGTTTTTTGTATTTTTGGGTATATGGAACGGAAAGTAAAAGATTGCAAAGAAAGTAAATAGGAAACTAAAAGTGTAGATCGGAAACTTATATGATGGAAAATAGACCCGAGGGGCATAGGTTTCATTAGAGGCTTCTCTCGAGAAAGGAATTATTACGGTGGGTGAACAAATTACTACCAAGAAATTGATAGAAAAGCACAAAGTTATGACGATATCTAAAGCAATCATCATGAATATAGGTGTCGGATTCCGGGTTACGCAGAACCTTGAGAGGTTCGAACTCTGGGGTGCGTGCGAAGAACTCGTCCTCCCTAGTCTACCTACACGCTAATCTCATGGTCTAGCTCAATGAACTGAATGGAAAAAAGACAAAGCAGTTTACCCAGGTTCAGGACACCTTGCGGTGTAAAACCCTACTCCTGCTTTGTGGTGGATTGGCCTCGAGGGGATGAGGATGAACTAGTACACTAGGAGAACCACCTCAGGAGGAGGGGTGTTCTTGGGCTCAAGTGAGTTGGTGGGTGTGAGGGTGATCTGAATGATCCGTATGCTTCTATGGTGGTGGTGCTGCTCTATTTATAGGGGCCTTGGTCCTCTTCCCAAAATGAAGGCGGGAAGGGATCCCACAATGGCCAAATTTGAAGGGAGACAACTAGTACACGATATCCTGACAAAAGTAGTCTTCGCCTGCAAAGCCTCTGGTGGTGACGCCGCAGTGGGCTCGGCGATGACCTCCGTCCTGCCGTCCTGGCAGTCTTGGTCTTGTTGCACCGGAATGGAAACCTTTGGCTGATTGCTTGGGACTCCGTCCCTATGCTTGATGTAGGAGATATGCCGTTACCATACACTTGCCTCCTTAGCACCAAAGAGGAAACTGGTACACTGCTCCCGCTGGCACCCGCCTGGCCTTGGTTGTCATGGCTCACGTCATCCACACCTCGCGAGGTGAGGCTTGCATAGGAATCTCTGCTCCTCGGGAGCCAGCCTGGGGAGGCTGCTCTTCATTGAGGTATTAGCGTTGTCCACTCGCGAGGCTTGGCCCCTCTCGAGGGTCTTGAGTTGTTGATGTTGAAGCTAGGTCATACCAGGCCGTCAGTGGAACCACGTCACGGGCCGCAGGCAGGCAAGTCTGGGTACCCCCGTTCCCAGAACGCCGACAGTAGCCCCTGGGCAGAAGGCGCGCTTGGACTTGGCTTCGAGGCAAAGCCAAAGGGCAAGTGCAGAGCGCCGCGGGCCCTAACAGCCTGCAGCCTTGGTTGACGCGTGGCGATTGTTGGGACGTGGGCGTCTCCACTTCCCCATGTTGCCACGACAATCGCTCGACTTGACGGGACTCCGCTGCATGCTGAGAAAAACCATCATTGCGTGGGATCGTGGAGGCTGGCGGTTTGCCTCCCTCAGGCTATAAATGAGGGGCGGGGGGAGCCCTCTTGCTCATCTCCGTCTTCTCGCCGCCCACTTCCTCTTCTTCCTTGTCCCGTCATCTTCCCATAGTTCCCATGGCACCGATCAAGAGGTTCTCCGCGGAGAAAAAGGGAAAGGCCCCCCGGGAGCAGCCTGAACCTCTTCCACCGAAGAAGAGGTTCAGCCACCCTCACGATGCAAGCCAAAGGCAGGAGGTGACGCGACCTTGGTACGAGCGACCACCGCCTGGCTTCCCGCTCCCTCTGTATTACCACGCCCAGGGCTCCAAAGAGGGCGGCAGTGCCCAGCACCGCGCGGGCCATGGCCATGATGGCCAGGCTGGGGCTGCACGGCTAGCCGACCCACGAACCCATGCCGAGGACTCCTCGCGTAAGTTCATGCTATGGGAGGCAATGCCACCGCGCACGTGGATCCGGTTCCCTTAGTTCTTCACTGAAGAGATGTCGTCGAGGGGGCCGCTCGAGCTGCGGGTGTAGCATGCCCGATGCTGCAGCCTGGCCATGGGGGCGGAGGTCGAGGTCATCTCCCCGGGGGACATCTTTAGGACCCGAGGATGGGGCGAGGTCGCTTGTGCCTGCCGCCCAGAAGGGGCCCTCGCCATCCATTTTGAGTACGATGGCGCCTCCACATTGTTCTTCAATGTCTTCGACAAAGAAGGCTGACGGCTGGAGTGGTTCCCCGGAGGAAGCAGCCCGCATGGCGCGGCCACCGGCATTGAGCCTGCTTCCGGCCTGGCCAACAACCCCTCCAGCTGAAGCTTCCTTCTTTTCTTTTCCTGCACAAAATCCTGACAAAACCCCATGGGGGTATGTAAAAACTATAATGCTTTTGCTCCGAGGCTTATTATTCCTAGTATAAGGTTGCGGTCGTGTGTCTCACTTCGGTATTGTTCCCCCTTTTCGTTCTTGTGGTAGCTTTGCGCTCTAAGCCGGCAGGTCCCAGTACCCAGGCGGGCTTCAGATGCTGCTGGTATGCTAGGTCATGATGCCGTGGTCAAGGCCAGGAGGTGAGCGGCCCAAGGTCCGGTAAGAGCTCCTGAGGCGCGATGCTCAAGAGGTCCACATTGGCGTGCAAGCAGCTCCCTGAAGGACGAAAAGGAAAGTGGCATTGCCGGAGCGAGGTTGCGAGAGCCGAAATTCTAGACAGCGGGTTCACGCTATTAGGTATAGGTGACTTATCTTAGCGAGCTTGAGGTGATTCCTTCATGCAGCGCATGATTGTGCCTTAACGATGATGCTTCTAGGCAAGGCTCACGCCAGCCTCCCCTTTCCCCGCTCATCTAAGTGCTCTACGTCCTCGGGTCCTGACCCTCGAGCGAGGCTCAGTCACCGCTGGTATGCTAGGTCGTGATGTCGTGGTCAAGGCTAGGGGTGAGGGCTGGAGAGTCAGTAGGAGCTCTTGAGGCACGGTGCTCAGGAGCCCCCCTTTAACATGTGAGTGAATTGTGTGAAAAAAGGGACGGTCGGCGGGGCCACGTGCAGCTAAACTCCAGGGATTCCTGTGGGTTAGTCCGAGAGGAGAGCATAACTCGTAAGTGCGCTTGTTGTCCTGCCGCTGATCTTTCCGCAAGAAGATGAAGGCACTGAGGATTTGGTGAGGTGACGTGCGCGGGGCAGGCCATGAGCCAGAGCTCGATCTCTTAGATTTTCCAGCGTTGCAGGGACGAACTCGAGCACAAGTGCCGTGCCAGCATGTGTAGCCCCCATTGCGGGATGAGCAAGAGGCCGGGCAGCAACGCGGGAGGCCGCGAAGGGCGATGAACACTAGGAGAGTGGGTGATAGCATAAATCTTCTCATGGATAGGGTAGAGCTAGTTCTAATAGATGCGGAAAACTGTCACATCCCTGGGTTAGTCATGCATTAGGTTTGGTTGAACACGTGCATCATGTTTAAATTCCCAGAAAACTGAAATGGGGATGACAGAACCCCCAGCACCCCCCTTGGAACAACTAGGGTTTACTAAAAACTTTTTTGATGAACCTAAAATGCCCTTCTAAAAAGCCCACCCTTTTTGTTTTGGGTTAAAACCTTTGACAAAAATGGTGCACATTTTTCTAGGACATCTTAAGGTCATTGGATTAATTCTTATAGTATTTGCATTTGGGAACTTAAATGCTATAAAATATTTTAAATGCTCAAATGATCATAAACTAAAATGTTTGCTGTTGGATATATTCTAAGCAGTAGCCATGATTAATTTTATGATTTTTGGAAATGCCCTCGCATTTTTAATAAAGCCCTGAAGTTACAGAAATAATAGAATAAAACCAAACAGAAAGAGAGAGAGAGTTAGAGGACTTACCTGTCGCCTGGCCTGGCCCAGCTCGGCCCAGCCCACTGGCTCCTGCCAGTCGTCCTCCTCCTCTCGCCAGGAGGACGAGAGGCGTGGCCGGCGCGCGCGGCCACACGCCGGCCACCTCCTGCTTCTGCCGACGCCCCGGGCGCGCCTACGAGTTCCACACACTCCCTCTCATTCCCCTCTCATTCTTCCCACTCTCCCCGTGCCCCTCTCCCTCCTCTGGTTCTCTCCCCATCCCCTGTCGAGCGCAGCCGTCGCCGCTGACAAGCACCACCGCGGCCACCGCCTCTCCCTCGCTTCTCTGACCGGCCCAGAGGCTCCGCCTCAACCCCCTCTTCCTTCCACCCCGAGCCAGGCCATCGCGGGAGCCCCACATCGCCGCCACGAGTCATCTTCCCCGAGCACGGCTGCCGGACTCCATCGATGGATTCGCCGTCGCCAAGCCGTCTCCGAGCAAGCCGAGCCCCTCTTCGTGATCGCTGTGAGCTCCACCACTATTTCCCCCTCTCCCCGCGCTTGTCCGCGTCCTCTAACCACCATGGCCATCGGAGCCGAAGCTCGCCGCCGCCACTGCACGTTGCCGTCGTGGCCACAGCCACGTTGGGTCGCAACCGAGCATGACATCGTCTTCAACGCACTCGCAGGAGCCCATTGCACCCCCGCACACCCCTCGCAGTGCCCGCTAGCGACTAGTTCGACCTCGCTCGAACTCCGGCCGTCGTGGACGTGCTCGCCGCCGTCGTTTCCGGCCACCCCAGCTCCACCCACTGCCACCACTCGACGTGGCTCACTCCCCGCATCACGTAGATGGTCTCCGCCGTCCTTTTGGTCGCCGGAGTGCAAAACCCGCGCTGCTCCACCGCGTCTGGCCTCGCCGGTGGCTAAACGCCGGCGAGTTTGACCACTTTTGACCATGGACTGACGCATGGGCCCAGGTTGACTTCCCCCCTGAGCCTATGATAGGTGGGGCTGGCCTGCTAATTAGTTTAGGATTAGTGTTAACTAATTTTAATTAGTTTAGTCACTGACATGTGGGCCCAGGCCCCACTTATAGTTAATTAGTACTAACTTAATTCTGTTAATTAGCTGAGACACTGACAGACAGGGCCCACCAGTCAGGTTTGACTGGCCCTGGCGCCTTTGACTCGCTGACGTCACTCTGACGCAATGCTGACGCAGTAAATCCTTTTCTGGATTTATTCTTTAATAGGAAATTCCAGAAAATAGCCAAAACTTCTAAAAATCATAGAAAATCAACAATAGCTCCAAATCAAACAATTTATATATGAAAAATGATCAGAAAAATTCAATCTATCCATCTGTAATGGTTTCATGCATGACAAAACAAGCTAACCTTGTTATTTAAGCAAAATAAGATAATGCACTAATAAGGCTATGTTAAATGAACTAACATTTGAATCTTTGATTCAAATGAGTTCATTCCTTTCTATTTTAGCTTGCATTAGGCCAAGACACATACATTTTGCCATGTCATAGCATGCATCATATTGTTGCATATTGTCATGTGTTGATTATGTTCGGTGTGTCTTTCGTGGTAGGTTCTGCCTCCGAGGATAACCTCGAGTATCCGTCTGAAGGACTACCACTACATCAGGCAAGCAACCCATTGATCATTCCGATACAAACCGATGTTCTCGCTTCTGCACTTGTTTACTGCATTAAGACAACGTGATTCAAACTGCTGTGTGCTACGGTAGTTGAACCCTTATCCTCTGCATGACCTGTCATTGCCACAGTAACTAGATGAAATCCACTAGCATGTGTAGGAGTTGATTGAGCCATGTATGTGTTTCCTACCTTGCTATGCCTGCTATGCTTAGAGTTGTGTCAGGTCTGGTTCATCTGGGTGATGGGCTAGAGTGAAATGATTATGTCGGTAATGTGAGGGATGTGTTGAACATGATTTGGTAATGGTATCAATGAGAGGCCATGTAGGAGTACATGGTGGGTTGTTTCATGGAGGCTGTCCATAGGAACTGAGATCTGTATGTGTGATTTAAGATTCAGTTACTACCATACATTGGGCCTGAAACCAATGGACCCTCTCGGCTTCTTAATCACCCTAGTACTCTGTCCAGGAGTTGCAAATAGTTTCTGGTGTGGGTAGGTTATGTGTTGGCGGCCGTGCGTAGCGCTGACCCCAGGGGTGGGCTATGTTGCGGTAGATACACCGTGGCACGATGTACCGAGTCACCCGTTTGGTGTCTCGGGAACCCTGTTCACATCGTTCGGGGCCTTATGTGGAAACCTCGGCCGGACTCCCTGCGGATGGAACCTGGATAGGCGACAAACTTGTACTAGAGTCTTGAGTGTTTAGGTAGGCCGTGGCCGACACCCTCGTTGGGCTTCCGCTTGAAGGTTGCCGGGTACATGTCGTGTAAACGGCGGTAAGTGGTGAAAGCGTGTATGAAGAAGTACACCCCTGCAGGGTATAAAACTATTCGAATAGCCGCATCGGCGGTAAAGGACTACTTGGTTGCCTATACAGTTCATAGACAAGTTAATGGATACTACTAAAAGACTCAGGATAAGTGTGAGTACCGAGGATGGCCCTCTCATAGGATGACGAGGGAGGATCCCCGGTGGAGTATTGTGTTGGTGAGTAGTGGACTCGTCTGCGAAAAACTGTTTTACTAGTGGAGTCTCGTAGGATAGCTTAGCGAAGAGTCAAAGCTGGCTTGCTGCAATAACTCCACCACCTTCTTGAGAACGAGCATGTATAGTAGGTTATGATGTAAGACTTGCTGAGTACCTTTGTACTCATGTTTGCTGAATTACTGTTTTCAGACGACAACACCGCCCCCTCCGATGGGTTTTATGTAGACCTCGACGTCGATGAGTGACTTGCCACCCAGGTGGTGATCATGGCCATGGAGGGCCCTATGTAGATAGACAGGCTTCGAGAAGCCTTCTTGCTTTCTAGTGTTTGTACTCAGCCTATTTGTTTCCGCATGTGCTTGTATGCTTGTATGACTTGAGTGTCGGGTCATGTGACCCCTATCTGTATGAACATGTTAAGTATGGCTCTCTGGAGCCTTTAAATAAAGTACTTGAGTTGTAGAGTTTTGTTGTGATGCCATGTTGTATTTGCACATATCGAGCATATTGTGTGTATGATTGAAATGCTTGGTATGTGTGGGATCCGACAATCTAGTTGTTTATCCTTGGCAGCCTTTCTTATGGGGAAATGTAGTCTAGTGCTCCTCGAGCCATAGTAGTCCGCTACAGCCCGGTTCACCGGAGTCCTGCTAGCCCAGCACTACTGCTTAGGACACTTGACTGGCCGGCATGTGTTTCACTTTGTTCCTATGTCTGTCCCTTCGGGGAAATATCACACGGTGACATCTGGAGTCCTACCTAGCCTGCTATAGCCCGGGTTCCCCGGAGTCCTGTTAGCCCAGTGCTACAGCCCGGATTCACACGTTGATGACCGACATGCTCGATATGATTCACGTATGCTTGTCTCCATAGGTCTGTGCCGCTTTGGGTTCACGACTAGCCATGTTGTCCCGGGTTCTCTGTCATATGGATGCTATCCACACTATCATATATGTGAGCCAAAAGGCGCAAACGGTGTCGGGCCATGGTAAGGCGACACCTGTGGGGATACCGTGCGTGAGGCCGCAATGTGATATGAGGTGTTACCTGCTAGATCGATGTGACTTGGAATCGGGGTCCTGACAGCATTGGCATCAAAGCCGGACTGCCTGTAGGTTCGTTGAGCCAAACTGGTCGATGTCGAGTCTAGAAATGCTTTAGCTATATGTAGGGGAATTGATTGTGGGAGGGAACGTAAGGCTCTTTTACTCCTTTACCTTATGCCCTCTGATCTGAGTCATTCTCTTCTCATTCAACATGGGTTAAGGACTAGGCTCTCTTCTTCTATCAGGTTCACATGTTACTAATCCGTAGTAGCTTATAGGATTGTTGTTACATGCCTCAGTATAGTTTCTACTACTTTTAGTATGTTGTCAGAACCTTGATATGATGTTGTTGAGTGGTATTGCAAACTGTTGTGGATGTCTCAAATCCTTTTCTGAGCATTTACAGCTGTTATGCTGTCCAATTTTCCCTAGAAATTCTAATGCCTTTGCATTGTGGTTGTGCTTTCACATGGCCACTCGTGCTCAAAACCAAGTGGTTCGCCTGACCCGGTGCCTCGATGTGCCCGGTCATACTGCTATGTTAGTCCGGGTAATGATCGAGATGGGTTACCGTTGGTATCCCGAATACACTATCGAAGAGCAGTTCAGAGACTTCAACCAGAGCCAGTACCTCCGTACCGTCAGGATATATCCCTCTTATCCTGGAGCCACTGAGCCCCTTCACTGTTCCTATGGACTCGGGGTTACTGTTGAGATGGCTGTGCAGGATGCTGCCTATTCCATGATGACCATCATGTGAATCCGGACTAGCCTTCTTCGGAACACCGACTTCCGTTATATGCCAGCTTCACTTCCGGGAGCACAAGGGTATCTCCAGGCTATTTATGCTGACCCACACATGAGGAGTCACTACTCCGCACCACTGCCGAGATGCTCGAGGATAAGGACCGCGAAAATCAGGCCTTGCGTATGGAGCTTTTTAACTCTCGTGCTGATCACTGGGCCACTTTGACTCGGTTTGCACCGGCGGTATAGGCAGGATACATGGATCTGAGGGATTTGTACCATGTACAGTCTGGATTGCCAGATTGTATGGAGTGGTGCGATGTGGGAGGCATCACCCCTCCTCGTGGTCCCCGTCTGCCACCACCTATGGGACCAAGGCCACATCCGAGTCCCTTTGGTCCGCAGGCTCCGCAGGACCGTCTGTTCCCAGATGATCATGTTCCACTTCCAGGTTTTGGTGGCGACTTCTATGAGGATTACTACGGAGCCATCTGAGCTAGTAGTAGTTTCACTAGTATTGTAGTAGTTGTATTCTCCACAGTCCTGCATGACCGTGGGATACGACTTGGTGTGTATCACGTTCCGAAGGTGTAGGAAAATAATGTATAGGAGCTTGGAATGCCTTCGATGAGATGTAATGTCTTTCACCGTAGTTGTACTCTAGCCTGGGCTTGTACTAAACTATGTACGGCGTGTGTGACCAATGGTATATATATGGCAGTTTCTATATTACCATGTCATGCAATGAACATCTTAGCATTCCATGTTATCCATTACATTCTGCACTTCCTTGCTAAGTTTGTGCCATCCTTATCTAAACCATTGACTTGTTTTCTCCTAGGATGGTCAACACCTGCAGCAACCCTGCTGCCTCGGAGCAGGGGGAAGCCAGTGCAGCTAGGGGTGAAAATCTGCCTCACCCGCCTTCTCTAGCCGAAATGATGCTGGAGGCGAAAAGAAACAAACGTGAGACAAACCGCTTGCTAGAGCGGATTGAGCAGAGCACTGTACGCCATCAGCGAAATGACTTGGTGTCAATCAATGACTTTATCAAGCTGTACCCACCAAAGTTTAACCATTCCGTCGAGCCCCTCGATGCGGATGACTGGCTTCGCAGCATCACCCACAAGCTACGTTCTGCCAACGTAGCCAAAGCTGATAAGGTTACTTATGTTGCCTATCACCTCGAAGGCCCTGCTAGCCTTTGGTTGGAAAACTTTGAAGCTATGCACCCGGTCGGCCAAATCACTACTTGGGCTGAATTCAGTGAGGCTTTCCGTGAGCATCACATTCCGGAAGGTCTCATGGATCGCAAGAGGGAAGAGTTCTGCAATTTCACCCAAGGAAGACTGACTGTGGATGCATATAGCCGTGAATTTGGGAATCTGGCACGATATGCTCCTGAAGAGGTATCCACCGACGCTAAGAAGCAGGCAAGGTTCCACAAGGGACTTAGCCCTGAGCTTCGCCGTGATCTTCGTCTACACGAGTGCACCTCCTTTCAGAAGTTGGTCAATAAAGCCATCAGTACTGAGTCAGGCCAGTCTGACTATGACGCTTCACGCAAGCACTCACGTGATTTTGGCTCTTCATCCGGCTCTGGAGCTCAGAAGCGCCGGGTGTGGATTCCAAGCACGGCACTGCCACCCAGGTTCATTCCGAGGCCATCCTTTGAGGTGCCTCGTCCCAACCAGCAGTTTGCACCGCCCAAGCCCTATGGTGGCCCCGCTGCTAATGCTGCTCCACGCCCCAATGTTGTGACATGTTTCAAGTGTGGAGAGCCGGGTCATTATAGCCGAGAGTGTCCTCAGAACAACAACCCCAATCAGTCTGGAAAGTCCGTTGGCCGTGGTAAGCCAGCGGGAAAGACATTCTATGCCAAGCCGGTCACCACTGTACGTGGCCATGTCAACTATGTTTCAGCCGAGGAGGCTCATGAGGATCCTAATGTAGTCCTTGGTGCGCTCCTTGTAAATTGCCATCCGGCATCTGTTCTTTTCGATACTGGAGCATCTCATTCATTCATATCCGAGAACTATGCTCATTGCATAACACGACATTCTGTGACATGCCCACTTCCATGGTAATTCAAACTCCGGGTTCCAAATGGAAAACTTCTAGAGTAAGCCATGGGAACGAAATTCTTTTCGATAGACTTGTCTTTCTTGCATCTTTAATAGCTCTCAAGTCCTTGGACATTAACATCATCTTGGGTATGGACTGGATGTCAGCTCATTATGCTAAGATTGATTGTGCCACTAGAACTGTTCAACTTACTCACCCATCGGGCAAGACAGTCAATGTCTTAACTCAAGTGGCCAAGCGCCAGCTTTACTCCCTAAATGCCAACCCCCTTCCAAACCTTGAGGATATTCCGGTAGTCTGAGACTTTCCGGATGTCTTTCCAGAAGAACTGCCAGGTGTTCCACCTGACAGGGATGTCGAGTTTGTGATAGACCTTGTTCCAGGAACCGTTCCAATTTCTAGAAGACCCTATAAGATGGCACCCTTAGAACTAGCCGAGCTTAAGAACCAACTCGATGAGTCCTTGAAAAAGGGTTTCATCCGTCCTAGTTCCTCGCCTTGGGCTTGCCCCGTCCTCTTTGTCAAGAAGAAGGATGGAACGGATCGGATGGTTGTAGATTACCGACCTGTCAACTTGGTCACCATCAAGAACAAGTATCCGCTTCCCAGGATCAACGATCTGTATGATCAGCTCACTGGATCCTCAATCTTTTCCAAGATGGATCTGAGGTTGGGCTACCATCAAATCAAAATCAGAAACGGGGACATCCCCAAAACGGCCTTTGTTACTCGTTATGGCCAATACGAGTACACCGTTATGTCCTTCGGTTTAACCAATGCCCCAGCCACCTTCTCTCGGTTAATGAACTCGGTCTTCATGGAGTATTTGGATAAATTCGTCGTAGTTTATCTCGATGACATACTCATCTACTCCAAGAATGAAGAGGAACATGCCAAACATCTAAGGTTGGTATTGACGAAACTTCGAGAGCATCGCCTTTATGCCAAATTCTCCAAGTGTGAATTTTGGTTGCCAGAAGTGACCTATCTAGGCCATGTAATCTCTGGTAAGGGTATTGCTGTCAATCCCGAGCGAGTTCAAGCCGTCCTTGATTGGACTCCACCTGAGACGGTCAAGCAAGTTTGGAGCTTCCTTGGCTTAGCGGGCTATTGCCACCGCTTCGTCAAGAATTTCTCCAAGGTTGCTAAACCTCTAACTGAACTCCTCAAGAAAGATAAAAAAGTTCGAGTGGACCCCACAGGGCGAGTTCAGCTTTCAGGAACTGAAAAGACGCCTGACATCTGCTCCCGTACTGGTACCACCAGATTTCTCAAAGGACTTTATTATCTATTCCGACGCCTCGCGACAAGGACTAGGTTGCATACTCATGCAAGATCGTCAGGTAATTGCCTATGCTTCACGACAATTACACCCACATGAGGAAAACTATCCCACACATGATCTAGAGCTTGCAGCTGTAGTCCATGCACTCAAAACATGGCGACATTACCTCCTCGGTAATCGTTGCGAGATCTTCACCGATCACCAAAGTTTGAAATATATCTTCACCCAACCGGATTTGAATCTCAGGCAAAGACGTTGGGTCGAGTTGATCTCGGATTACGACTTAGGAATAACTTACACCTCGGGTAAAGCCAATGTCATGGCTGATGCACTAAGTCGTAAATCCTATTGTAACAACCTAATGTTACAACAAAATCAACCACTTCTCCATGAGGAATTTTGTAAGCTTAATCTTCACATTGTTCCTCGAGGATTCCTATCCACCCTGGTGGCGAAACCTACCCTTACGGATCAGATCATCAAGGCACAGAAGGTAGATCCGGGAATCTCCCGTATTAAGAGAAACATTAAGAAAGGAGTCGCGAATTGTTTCTCCGTTGATGATCAAGGTGTCGTATACTTTGGAAACCGCTTAGTGGTTCCCAAGGCACGAAACCTGAGGTGGCTAATCCTTAATGAAGCTCATGAATCCCCTCTCACCATTCATCCCGGTAGTACTAAAATGTATCAAGACCTACGCCAGAGGTTTTGGTGGACTAGGATGAAGAGAGAAATCGCTCAATACATTGCTAATTGCAACGTTTGTCGTCGTGTTAAAGCAGAGCATCAACGGCCTGCTGGCACCCTTCAACCTTTGGCTATTCCTGAGTGGAAATGGGATAAAATCAGTATGGATTTCATCACTGGGTTTCCCAGGACCAAGAGAGGGAATAATGCCATCTTCGTCGTGATCGACCGTCTTTCCAAAGTATCCCATTTCCTACCTGTTCATGAGAGTATCACCGCTAGCCAGCTAGCTGACTTATACATCTCCCGAATAGTGTCTCTTCATGGTGTCCCATTGGAAATTAACTCAGACCGTGGGAGTCTCTTCACCTCTCGATTTTGGGAAAGTTTCCAAAATGCTATGGGAACTCGTCTCTCTTTTAGCACCGCCTTCCATCCTCAATCAAGTGGTCAAGTAGAGCGAGTCAATCAAATTCTGGAAGATATGCTCCGAGCTTCTGTCATCTCATTCGGAATGGGTTGGGAGAAATGCCTTCCATTCGCGGAGTTTGCTTATAACAATAGTTATCAAGCTAGCTTGGGCAAAGCTCCTTTCGAAGTTCTCTATGGACGAAAATGTCGAACGCCTCTTAACTGGTCAGAAACCGGGGAAAGACAACTCTTTGGCCCGGATATGATTCAGGAAGCAGAAGAGCAGGTTTGCGTTATTCGTGAGAAATTGAAAACAGTCCAATCTCGTCAAAAGAGCCAATATGATCGTAAACATAAGCTCATGACTTATGAAGTCGGTGAGAAGGCTTACCTTCGGGTTACTCTGTTAAAGGGAACCCATCGTTTCGGTATCAAAGGCAAATTGGCTCCTCGTTACATTGGACCCTTGCGCATTCTTGCCAAACAAGGAGAAGTTGCCTACCCATTGGAACTACCTTCGCATCTTTCCAGAGTTCACGATGTCTTCCACGTTTCTCAACTCAGGCGTTGCTTCGCGGATCCTATCCGTGGAGTGGACCACGAAACGCTTGATCTACAAGATAACCTCTCATATCGGGAATATCCCGTTCGTATCCTTGATCAAGCCGAGCGTACTACTCGACGCCATAATATCAAGTTCCTCAAGGTTCAATGGTCACACCATTCCGAGAAAGAAGCCACTTGGGAAAGGGAGGATCGTCTTCGACTCGAGTACCCCACCTTCTTCCTGGAGGATCCTAAATCTCGGGACGAGATTCTTTTGAGTGGGGGTGAGTTGTCACATCCCTAGGTTAGTCATGCATTAGGTTTGGTTGAACATGTGCATCATGTTTAAATTCTGAGAACTGAAATGGGGATGACAGAACCCCCAGCACCCCACCTTGGAACAACTAGGGTTTACTAAAAACTTTTTCAATGAACATGAAATGCCCTTCTAAAAAGCCCACCCTTTTTGTTTTGGATTAAAACCTTTGACAAAAATGGTGCACATTTTTCTAGGACATCTTAAGGTCATTGGATTAATTCTTATAGTATTTGCATTTGGGTATTTAAATGCTATAAAATATTTTAAATGCTCAAATAATCATAAACTAAAATGTTTGCTGTTGGATATATTCTAAGCAGTAGCCATGATTAATTTTATGATTTTCGGAAATGCCCTGGCATTTTTAATAAAGCCCTGAAGTTACAGAAATAAGAGAATAAAAGCAAACAGAAAGAGAGAGAGAGAGAGAGAGAGAGAGAGAGAGAGTTAGAGGACTTACCTGTCGCCTGGCCTGGCCCAGCTCGGCCCAGCCCACTGGCTCCTGCCAGTCGTCCTCCTCCTCTCACCAGGAGGACGAGAGGCGCGTGGCAGGCGCCCGCGGCCACACGCCGGCCACCTCCTGCTTCTTCCGATGCCCCGGGCGTGCCTACGAGTGCCACGCACTCCCTCTCGTTCCCCTCTCGTTCTCCCCACTCTCCCCGTGCCCCTCTCCCTCCTCTGGTTCTCTCCCCATCCCCTACCGAGCGCAGCCGTCGCCGCTGACAAGCACCACCGCGGCCACTGCCTCTCCCTCGCTTCTCTGACCGGCCCAGAGGCTCCGCCTCGACCCCCTCTTCCTTCCACCCCGAGCCACGCCACCGCGGGAGCCCCACATCGCCACCATGAGTCGTCTTCCCCGAGCACGGCCGCCGGACTCCATCGACGGATTCGCCATCGCCAAGCCGTCTCCGAGCAAGCCGAGCCCCTCTTCATGATCGCTGTGAGCTCCGCCACCGTTTGCCCCTCTCCCCGCGCTCATTCGCGTCCTCTAACCACCATGGCCATCGGAGCCGAAGCTCGCCACCGCCACCGCACGTCCCTGTCGTGGCCACAGCCACATTGGGTCGCAACCGAGCATGCCATCATCTTCAACGCACTCGCAGGAGCCCGTAGCACCCCCGCACTCCCCTCGCCGTGCTCACTCCGGCCGCTGCGGACATGCTTGCCGCCGTCGTTTCCGGCCACCCCAGCTCCACCCACTGCCACCACTCGACGCGGCTCACTCCTTACATCATGTAGATGGTCTCCGACGTCCTTTTGGTCGCCGGAGTGCAAAACCCGCGCTGCTCCGCCGCGTCTGGCCTCGCCGGCGGATAACGCCAGCGAGTTTGACCACTTTTGACCGTGGACTGACGCGTGGGCCCAGGTTGACTTCCCCCCTGAGCCTATGACAGGTGGGGCCAGCCTGCTAATTAGTTTAGGATTAGTGTTAACTAATTTTAATTAGTTTAGTCACTAACATGTGGGCCTAGGCCCCACTGACAGTTAATTAGTACAAACTTAATTCTGTTAATTAGCTGAGACACTGACAGACAGGGCCCACCAGTTAGGTTTGACTGGCCCTGGCGCCTT
Source organism: Triticum aestivum (assembly GCF_018294505.1). Lineage (NCBI taxonomy): Eukaryota > Viridiplantae > Streptophyta > Magnoliopsida > Poales > Poaceae > Triticum > Triticum aestivum. Next base: position 206,147,091 of record NC_057806.1, read on the forward strand.
TGACTCGCTGACGTCACTCTGACACAATGCTGACGCAGTAAATCCTTTTCTGGATTTATTCTTTAATAGGAAATTCTAGAAAATAGCCAAAACTTCTAAAAATCATAGAAAATCAACCATAGCTCCAACTCAAACAAATTATATATGAAAATTATCAGAAAAATTCATTCTATCCATCTGTAATGGTTTCATGCATGACAAAACATGTTAGCCTTGTTGTTTAAGCAAAATAAGATAATGCACTAATAAGGCTATGTTAAATGAACTAACATTTGAATCTTTGATTCAAATGAGTTCATTCCTTTCTGTTTTAGCTTGCATTAGGCCAAGACACATTCATTTTGCCATGTCATAGCATGCATCATATTGTTGCATATTGTCATGTGTTGATTATGTTCGGTGTGTCTTTCGTGGTGGGTTCTGCCTCCGAGGATAAACCCGAGTATCCGTCTGAAGGGCAGTACCCTACTACCACTACATCAGGCAAGCAACCCATTGATCATTCTGATACAAACGATGTTCTCGCTTCTGCTCTTGTTTACTGCATTAAGTCAATGCGATTCAAACTGATGTGTGCTACGGTAGTTGAACCCTTATCCTCTACATGACCTGTCATTGCCACAGTAACTAGATGAAACCCACTAGCATCTGTAGGAGTTGATTGAGCCATGTATGTGTTTCCTACCTTGCTATGCCTGCTATTCCTAGAGTTGTGTCAGGTCTGGTTCATCTGGGTGATGGGCTAGAGTGAAATGATTATGTCAGTAATGTGAGGGATGTGTTGAGCATGATTTGGTAAAGGTATCGATGAGAGGCCACATAGGAGTACATGGTGGGTTGTTTCATTGAGGCCATCCATAGGAACTGAGATCTGTATGTGTGATTTAAGATTCAGTTACTACCATACATTGGGCCCGAAACCAATGGACCCTCTCGGCTTCTTAATCACCCTAGTACTCTATCCAGGAGTTGCACATAGTTTCTAGTGTTTGTAGGTTATGCGTTGGCGGCCGTGCGTAGCGCTGGCCCCAGGGGTGGGCTATGTTGCGGTAGATACACTATGGCACGGTGTACCGAGTCACCCGTTTGGTGTCTCGGGAACCCTGTTCACATCGTTCGGGGCCGTATGTGGAAACCTCGGCCGGACTCCCCACAGATGGAACCTGGATAGGCGATAAACCTGGACTAGAGGCTTGAGTGTTTAGGTAGGCCGTGGCCGACACCCTCGTTGGGCTTCCGCTTGAAGGTTGGCGAGTACATGTCGTGTAAACGGCGGTAAGTGGTGAAAGCGTGTATGAAGAAGTACACCCCTGCAGGGTATAAAACTATTCGAATAGCCGCATCCGCGGTAAAGGACTACTTGGTTGCCTATACAGTTCATAGACAAGTTAATGGATACTGCTAAAAGAGTCAAGATAAGTGTGAGTACCGAGGATGGCCCTCTCGTAGGATGACGAGGGAGGATCCCCGATGGAGTATTGTGTTGGTGAGTAGTGGACTCATGTGCGAAAAACTGTTTTACTAGTGGAGTCTCGTAGGATAGCTTAGCCAAGAGTCAAAGCTGGCTTGCTGCAATAACTCCACCACCTTCTTCAGAACGAGCATGTATAGTAGGTTCTGATGTAAGACTTGCTGAGTACCTTTGTACTCATGTTTGCTGAATTACTGTTTTCAGACGACAACACCGCCCCCTCTGATGGGTTTTATGTAGACCTCGATGTCGATGAGTGACTTGCCACCCAGGTGGTGATCATGGCCATGGAGGGCCCTATGTAGATAGACAGGCTTCGAGAAGCCTTCTTGCTTTCTAGTGTCTGTACTCAACTATTTGCTTCCACATGTGCTTGTATGACTTGAGTGTCGGGTCATGTGACCCATATCTGTATGAACATGTTTTGTATGGCTCTCTGGAGCCTTTAAATAAAGTACTTGAGTTGTAGAGTTTTGTTGTGATGCCATGTTGTATATGCACATATCAAGCATATTGTGTGTATGATTGAAATGCTTGGTATGTGTGGGATCCGACAATCTAGTTGTTTATCCTTGGCAGCCTTTCTTATGGGGAAATGTAGTCTAGTGCTCCTCGAGCCATAGTAGTCCGCTACAGCCCGGTTCACCGGAGTCCTACTAGCCCAGCACTACTACTCAGGACACTTGACTGGCCGACATGTGTTTCACTTCGTTCCTATGTCTGTCCCTTCGGGGAAATGTCACGCGGTGACATCCGGAGTCCTGCCTAGCCTGCTACAACCCGGGTTCCCCGGAGTCCTGTTAGCCCAGTGCTACAGCTCGGATTCACAAGCTGATGACCGACATGCTCGATATGATTCACGTATGCCTGTCTCCATAGGTCTGTGCCGCTTTGGGTTCACGACTAGCCATGTCGGCCCGGGTTCTCTGTCATATGGATGCTAGAGGCACTATCATATACGTGAGCCAAAAGGCGCAAACGGTCCCGGGCCATGGTAAGGCGACACCCGTGGGGATACCGTGCGTGAGGCCGCAATGTGATATGAGGTGTTACCGGCTAGATCGATGTGACTTGGAATCGGGGTCCTGACAAAAATGATACACGCCACAGGGACAAACCCATGCGGCCTGGGGATGATGCAGCCCGAGGGGCGCCCCCAACTGAATAACTAGAAGATGCAAGAAAGATACATGTCGCGGGGACAGACCCATGCGATCTAGGGATGATACAGCCCGAGGGGCGCCCCCAACTGAAGAAATGAAAAGATATCACCTAGCACCGTTGTCGAAGAAGTGTTGGAGTAGCCGAAGACGCGTGCTGAAGGAGTTCCTCCTCATGAGCCGCCCAGGCCCTGAGCCTTAGGAGGCTCTGAGGGCTCGGGGGGCCCCCGAGGATCCACCGTCGCCTCCATCAGGATCGCCTGGTGCCTGGCCTCCTGAGCCTCCAGGACGCTTCGTATGTGGTGCTGGAATGCAACAGCCGCGTTCGGCAAGCCCAAAGGTATGTGAACATAGTTGTGAGAAGGACCCTCACACCGGCCGACACGGGACGACCAGTAGAGCCGCTGGGAGGCGACCCTTTGAGTCCTAGGATGTTGACGCAGATGCGCAGCTCGCTATCCCCGCCGGGACCAAGAGCTGTGCCAGGTGGTGGGCGATGGTCGCCCCGTATGGCTCTTGCCTCCTCAAGATCCTCATCTGCCTTGGTGATGAATTCCTCAGCGCTGGGTGCCTCGCGCCCCACGCTTTCCTCATACAAGCGAGCGTTGAAGCACATCTCCAGGTGGTGCCCAAGCACCTCCCTCCTGATGCTGGCCAGGTCAGAATCCCTCCAGAGCAAAGCCCCCGATCCCAGACTGAGGGGGGCACCGGGCACGCTGACACACCCTCGATGCGGCTATATCTCCCACGTGTTGAAGCACGTCTTAGAGGCATAACCGCATTGAAAGCAATGTCGAAAGTGAGGTAATCTTCACACAACCCATGTAATACATAAGGGAAAGATACATAGTTGGCTTACAATCGCCACTTCACACAATTACATGAATAAAAACATTGCATCATCCAAATACAATCAAGGTCCGACTACGGAACCAAAATAAAAGAAGAACCCCAAATGCGACAAAGGCCCCCGATCGACCCCAACTGGGTTCCACTACTAATCACTGGAACGAAACAACACAAGGACAAGATCTTCATCGAGCTCCTCCTGAGCTTGGTTGCGTCATCTGCAAGGACTCATCGGCACCTGCAAACTGGTTTTGGAAGTATCTGTGAGTCACAAGGGACTCAGCAATCTCGCACCCTCGCGATCAAGACTATTTAAGCTTATGGGTAAGGTAAAGGTATGAGGTGGAGTTGCAGCAAGCGACTAGCATATATGGTGGCTAACATACGCAAAAGAGAGCGAGAAGAGAAGGCAAAGCACGGTCGATAAAAGTATGATCAAGAAGTGATCCTATAACAACCTACATCAAGCATAACTCCAACAACCGTGTTCACTTCTCGGACCCCGCCGGAAAGAGACCATCACGGTTACACATGTGGTTGATTCATTTTAATTAAGGTCAACTTTAGGTTTTCTACAACCGGACGTTAACAAATTCCCATCTGCCCATAACCGCGGGCATGGCTTTCGAAAGTTCCAATCCCTGCAGGGGTGTCCCAACTTAGCCCATCACAAGATCTCACGGTCAATGAAGGAATAGACCTCCTCCCGAGACATTCCGATCAGACTCGGTATCCCGGTACAACAAGACATTTCGACACGGTAAAACTAAACCAGCAACACCGCCCGAATGTGCCGACAAATCCCGATAGGAGCTGCACATATCTCTTTCTCAAGGCACACTCAGATTGTCCTAGGTACGGGTAGGCCAGCCTAGAGTTGCCCCTGGTGGTCACTGGCAGCTGATAGGTTGGACCAACAATCAAAGGAGCACTGGCCCGGGGGGGTTAAAATAATGATGACCCTTGAGTCCGCGAAACCCAAGGGAAAAAAGGCTAGGTGGCGAATGGTAAAAACCAATGTTGGGCATTGTTGGAAGAGCTTTACTTAAGGCGAACTGTCAAAGGGTTCCCATTATAGCCCAACCGCGTAAGGAACGCAAAATCCGGGAACATAACACCGATATGACAGAAAACTAGGGCGGCAAGAGTGGAACAAAACACCAGGCATAAGGCCGAGCCTTCCACCCTTTACCAAGTATATAGATGCATTAATTAAATAAGATATATTGTGATATCCCAACAAGTAAACATGTTCCAACAAGGAACAACATCTCCATGTTCCAACAAGGAACAAAACTTCAATCTTCACCTGCAACTAACAACGCTATAAGAGGGGCTGAGCAAAGCGGTAACATAGCCAAACAACGGTTTGCTAGGACAAGGTGGGTTAGAGGCTTGGTTCAACAACATGGGAGGCATGAAAAGCAAGTGGTAGGTATCACAGCATAGGCATAGCAAAAGAGCGAGCAACTAAGCAAGCAAAGATAGAAGTGATTTCGAGGGTATGGTCATCTTGCCTGAAATCCCGCAAGGAAAAAGAACGAGTCCATGAAGAAGACAAACGGACGTAGACGAACGGATTCTCACAAACGTGATGTTACCGGAACCAACCCGAAGAAGCAACACCGGAAAAGAGCAAAGAACCTAGTAAACAACCACCACATAGAGATGGCATGATGCGCAAACAAGTATGATGCATGTCCGGTTTAAAGAGGGCATGGCATGGCAAAGTGCAACAAACAACACTACAAATTAAGTGGAGCTCAATATGCAACGAGTTGCATATTAACGAAACACCACGTCAATTATTTAGTTCTCTCCCGGTTAGGTGCTCAACAATATTAAATGTTGTGAAGCATGGCAAGAGGTGAAACATAACAAAAGTATACCATCTAGTCAAGTTTAAATGAGGCCGGGAACAACAAACAACAAATTCGGAAACTCCTCATGAGCATATTATAGATTTGGTACTGTTCTGCCCTAAACACAATTTTAGAGTTGTTAAACATGCTAGGTGAGTGCATCATGTTAAACTAGGCATTTTTCTACCCCATTTACATATAAAATTTATTAAATTCCGAGTTACGATTATTTAGTTATGAAATAAATCATTTTAGCATGGCATAGGGGCAAATTTAAACAAACATCATTTTAAACATTTTGAACATGGATGAAAGTGACGTATTATTAAACTAGATGAAAATCTAAGCAACTTTCTTATAAAGTTTAATTAATTCCGATGCATGGTTATTTAGGTGTGAGCATTATAAAATGATGGCATATGCTGTAAATATGCTTGCAGTGGATAAATTGCAAAAATTTGTTGGACAAAGGAAAAAAAACAAATGGGCCGAAATCTGAGGGATCTGGGCTGGTGGGAGCTGCTCACTTTGGGCCTGGCCCGGCCGGACGAAGAGTGAGGCCTGCAGGAAAGAAAAAAAACTAGCATCGGGTGGCTGGGCCATGGGCCTGAAGGTGGAGGAGGGAGGCCAGCAGGGGCGAGGCTGGGCCGGGAGGCCTAGCGCTGGGCCTCGCGTGAGGGGAGGAGGCTCACGCGGACGAGCATTGGCCCATGCGGCCGCTGCCGCGATCGTCGTTCTCCTCATGCCTGAGTCGCACGACCAGGAGGTAGTGGCGGTGGCGCCCAAAGTCAACGGCGGGGCAGCGGCGTCTCTGGCAGGTTACGGCGACGGGGGGGGGGGGCGGAGAGGATAGATTTGGCCCCGGGGGCCTCATTCCCGGCGACGTCGAGCTCGGGAAGCTCCAGGCGGCGGCGCTCCCTGGTGAGAGGGAGAGAGAGATTCGGTGAGAAGGGGGGGAATAAGCAAGAGGAAGAAGGGAAGGAGAGGTGTAGCCTGGTGGTGGCCACCGACGGCAGGGCTCCTCCTTGAGCTGCGGGAGCTGCTGCTGCTTGCGGGGGTGCTCGGGGCAGGGGCTGCATGGACTCAGAGAGGCAGGGGCGGGGCGAATCGAGGAAGGTAGGTGGCGATGGGTGGCGCTGAAATTGAGGAGAAATTGGGCGGCGGCGCTAGGGTAGGATGGAAGGGACAAACTGCCTAGGATCTAGGGTAGGTCTAGTTTTAGACTAGGGAGTATATATATATATAAGGAAAGAGGGAGAGTTTAGGGGCTAATCCGCCCCTCCAACTAAAATTGAGCGGTCCAGATAAATAGACTAGGAAGTCCAAATAAGAAAACGATGACGTTCTGTAGACGTTTGGGGTTGATCCGAACACAACGGTAACGACTGCTCGGGTCGGGTCCGGGACAATTTTCGGACGCGCACGCGAGGAGGGCCGCGGGCTGACGAGAGAGGTTAGGTTGGACCTGGCGGTTGACAACGGACTGTGCAGACGGGCTCGAGCTGAGAGAAGAGAAGAGAGAGAGACCCGGTGACTGTTTCCGGAGACCGAAAATGTCCGACGTTTTGACCGGCTACTATTGCCGCTATATTTATCCGTTGGGCTATCAAACGAACTCCGAACGGGATGAAACTTGACAGGCGGTCTATCTACACTAAGATAAGACCACACGCCAACTCTCATCCCATTCCGAGAACATTTTTCGGCCACTTATAAAAATAATATTTCGGACACACCGCGGGCGCGTGCAAGTGTGGTTGGGCTCAAAACGGACAACAGAGAGAAACTCGGAGAACCCGGACGAATGCAAGTTTTAAAATATGATGATGCAATGCACATGATGACATGTTAAGATGCAACACGCAAGCAAATGACAAGGCAACAACAGCGAATAACTAGAGGACACCTGGCACAACGGTCTCGGGGCGTTACAACACTCCACCACTATGAGAGGATCTCGTCCCGAGATCTAGGATGGCACCGGAGGGAAAAAGAAGATGAAAAGAAGACATAGACTAAGTTGCTTCATTGACAAACGAGTGAAACCCCGAACCTTGAAGAGGTTAAACCACTCCGGGAGAATAATACAACGTAGATGAACGAAGTTGAAAGCACTCCGGTAGGGAAGCGGAATAAGGAATTACAAATTCGGACAGCACTTCGGATGAAAAGAGATGAAAGACTTGATAAAATGAAAGAGCTTGAGCAAAGGGTCACATCACTCCAGTTAAGAGGACAATCATGAAAAGAACATAATCTTTGATGAAACGAGATGATGGTTGAAGAAAGCAACATCACAATGCCTCCGGAACAACAGAATAGAAGATAGATAATTGAAATAGGAGAAATGAGGAGAAAATGCCAACTTCTGCCAAAAGAGATTGAGAAGGCATCCTTAGAAGAAGGGTCGAACGGAGTTGTTGCAAAAACAACAGCGAAAAGAATAAGCTTGATGTGGTCTTATGGAATACATCTCAATTATGAGGTGACAACCTGCCACTCACGGGAAAAGAATTGGATTGGTACGAACAAGGAGACGAGAAAGTATTTCACCAGGAGGATAAGTGAAGAACTTGGATCATTTATAAGCACCATAATTAGCAACAATCCTTAGGGAAAGTTTTTGGTGAAATATAACCTAAGATAACTCCAAAGAAGAGATTGATGGATTTAACATACCTCATTCTTAACAACATGTGAATCATGAGACATGAACTCAAATTATCAAGAATGACGTAATACCACCTCGAATGATACGGTTGAAAGAATTACACTTTAAAATGCAAGATAAAGAATACTTGAGCTCCTCTGAAAAGAATCTCGATGAACACTTCGAGAAGGAATTAAATCCTTGGTGAACCATCATGTAGAGCCTCCATGAAGAATTCTGGTAACAAAAGGATAACGAAAAGAAAGAGAAGTTGAAAACACAAGGTGAAACCTTATAATGATTTAGATGGATCTCCGTGGTGATATAATTGCGAGAGCTTGGAACTCCGGAAAAGAAAGATGAGCTATTGAAACCCATAATATGTATGATGAACCACTCCGGAATAAGGAATTAAATCATTTGGATGAAAACAAGAATAAGAATTACATTATGATTATCCTTCACCAATTAAAATGATGACAATCAACGGATTTGGCACACTACTTATTCTCGTATCGAGGATTAAGAGAGATATAACATAAACTTGGGAAGGTCTTCTATGAACCACCGGTAGGATTGACAACGAATAAATTGATAAGGAAGAGAAATCTGGAAGAACCACCATAAGAAATGAAAATGAACAAAGAAAAGATAAAGGAACACCGGGAAGAATTATGAAATGAACGAAGATATTTGAGAGAATTTATATATGAGAGAACAAAGAGATCATGCAATGATTAGAGGATATTTGATCGATGCACCAGTACGATTTAGGGAATGGTAGCTGAAAGCTCAGAATGAATAAGTCTTCTGAAATGATGGGCTTCAGAGAAACAAACTCAAAAGACTCTTGAATTGCTCCCGATAGGTGGAAAGAATTTTCACAACCGAAAATGATTATGAGAGAATGGCATAAAGCTAGAATCACGAATCTTGAAGAGAAAAGAGCAAGACTGAGAGAAAAATTCTTCTTCGGTCTTCAAAATCCGAGAATGACGACTGAAACACCACCATGAATTATTTAGACCTCCGAAAGAATCAAAACGAAGAGATTGAGCCAACGATGAAAAGAATTTGAGAGATCTTAGAGAAAGGTGTTTGACTGATGATAACTCATTCTTACGTCAAACTTCGAAAAGAATTTAGGATAGCTCCAGGAAAATAAGAAGAGTCAGGTAAGATACTGGGAAAAGACCTGTGGGTTAGGGCCCACTCAAAGAAACACCGTTGAAATGATTAAAGGAGAGATTGCACCGGTTGAATTAAAAGGCTTGAATGAGATAACATCCTCAAATAGCTTGAACGGATTAAGAGTGGAAACACGAATCTTCTGAGATATCTTTAGCACTCCGGAACAAAAGAATAGCAAGTGGGCAAAATTAAGAGGTGCACCGGCATAAATAGGCATTGGGCAAAAAGAAAAGGAGTAAGCTCAATACCAAAGCTTGAATTAAATCTACCGGAGAAGAAAAAGAATGAATAATGGTGAACTAGAAACTTCGTTAAAATCTTCATGAGCATCACCGGGTAAGAACATTGATGGAGAAGAATGGAGAGACTTCACATCAATAAGATGGATACTCAATAAAGAAATCCGAGTCCTAGGATAAACAAGGGTGGGAGGGTGGGAAAACAAAGACAACTTGGGATGCATGAACGAACACCATTGAGAAAGCTGAGATTGGATCTTGCGGATGTTGAAATGTTCGGATCCACTTGAAGAGAAACACACCGGCGAAAAGGATTGACATGACAATCTCGATTATCATGAAGGATTGGTATTCACATCGGAGTACGAAAACACCATTTGGGGAAGGTATGGAATCAACATTTGACTTCGAAGAAACTCGAATACCACAACCCCAAAACAAAACAAAGGATTGGCTTGCAAAATAAGCTAGAAAAAACATATGATAGAGATTTTGTCCGAAGTTTTCGTGGTGGGGCCTACACGGGCTCAATCGTACAGCACCATCATGTACAAGGCAGTGCACATGACATACGAAGCATCCCCGAGTCGGCATAGCCAAGGACTCTTTAAGACACAACGAGACCACTGTAAAACCAACTATGAATAGGCGGACTACTAGACGTCGAACCCCAATTTCATATCATATATCTGTCGAAAAGATATCCTAAGAGCTACTTGAATTCCCACTTATAAACTCCCGAAATTTTCCGGTTATGCAATCAGGTGTTGGGGATACAGGGGAAGCATAATATCTCACCCGAAACTAGCAAATCCTACATCCATCTGTATCCATCCTTCAACACATAACCAAGAAACCTTCGAAAATCATCTATCTCAACCTTCGAAAAGCATCCGTTATACAAGTTATGGCGATACTCCCGAACTCCCGCCCCAGTACTGGGTGGCGTCGAGGTTATCTCACCAATGAACTGCATAAAAGAGATTTTCGATGTCGGCGTACTAAACTCAGGTATTCCAGAACTGCAACGATAAAATTATGACGACAACACCTCAAATCTCAACTCCCCGGGACACTTCCACAAAACCCCTGACAGGAGGCACCAAGACAATGTTCTCATCATAAAACCATCGGAACGATTCCAAGATACCCGCGTGATCCTAAAAAAAATTTAGTGAAATTTGAGAAGAGAAGAGTCAAAACTCTACGTCAGGATGCCTTACTAGAGCGATGAAGGGACTGGGAAGTAAAAAGAATTCCTAAACTCTCCGATATATAATTCCTAAATGACTCAAAACATTTTTCTAGACACAACTCGGCTGCTAAAATGATCAAGCAATGGGGCTCCTAAGGTCGGGGAAGACTCTGATACCAACTTTTCATGCCCTCGATGCGGCAATATCTCCCACGTGTCGAAGCACGTCTTAGAGGCATAACCGCATTGAAAGCAATGTCGCAAGTGAGGTAATCTTCACACAACCCATGTAATACATAAGGGAAAGATACATAGTTGGCTTACAATCGCCACTTCACACAATTACATGAATAAAAACATTACATCATCCAAATACAATCAAGGTCCGACTACGGAACCAAAATAAAAGAAGAACCCCAAATGCGACAAAGGCCCCCGATCGACCCCAACTGGGCTCCACTACTGATCACTGGAACGAAACAACACAAGGACAAGATCTTCATCGAGCTCCTCCTGAGCTTGGTTGCGTCATCTGCAAGGACTCATCGGCACCTGCAAACTGGTTTTGGAAGTATCTGTGAGTCACAAGGACTCAGCAATCTCGCACCCTCGCGATCAAGACTATTTAAGCTTATGGGTAAGGTAAAGGTATGAGGTGGAGTTGCAGCAAGCGACTAGCATATATGGTGGCTAACATACGCAAAAGAGAGCGAGAAGAGAAGGCAAAGCACGGTCGATAAAAGTATGATCAAGAAGTGATCCTATAACAACCTACGTCAAGCATAACTCCAACAACCGTGTTCACTTCCCGGACCCCGCCGGAAAGAGACCATCACGGTTACACATGCGGTTGATTCATTTTAATTAAGGTCAACTTTAGGTTTTCTACAACCGGACGTTAACAAATTCCCATCTGCCCATAACCGTGGGCACGACTTTCGAAAGTTCCAATCCCTGCAGGGGTGTCCCAACTGAGCCCATCACAAGCTCTCACAGTCAATGAAGGAATAGACCTCCTCCCGAGACATTCCGATCAGACTCGGTATCCCGGTACAACAAGACATTTTGACAGGGTAAAACTAAACCAGCAACACCGCCCGAATGTGCCGACAAATCCCGATAGGAGCTGCACATATCTCTTTCTCAGGGCACACTCAGATTGTCCTAGGTACGGGTAGGCCAGCCCAGAGTTGCCCCTGGTGGTCATCGGCAGCTGACAAAATAATGATGACCCTTGAGTCCGCGAAACCCAAGGGAAAAAAGGCTAGGTGGTGAATGGTAAAACCCAATATTGGGCATTGCTGGAAGAGCTTTACTTAAGGCAAACTTTCATGGGATTCCCATTATAGCCCAACCGCGTAAGGAACGCAAAATCCAGGAACATAACACCGATATGACGGAAAACTAGGGCGGCAAGAGTGGAACAAAACACCAGGCATAAGGCCGAGCCTTCCACCCTTTACCAAGTATATAGATGCATTAATTAAATATGATATATTGTGATATCCCAACAAGTAAACATGTTCCAACAAGGATCAACATCTCCATGTTCCAACAAGGAACAAAACTTCAATCTTCACCTGCAACTAACAACGCTATAAGAGGGGCTGAGCAAAGTGGTAACATAGCCAAACAACGGTTTGCTAGGACAAGGTGGGTTAGAGGCTTGGTTCAACAACATGGGAGGCATGACAAGCAAGTGGTAGGTATCGCAGCATAGGCATAGCAAAAGAGCGAGCAACTAAGCAAGCAAAGATAGAAGTGATTTCGAGGGTATGGTCATCTTGCCTGAAATCCCGCAAGGAAGAAGAACGAGTCCATGAAGAAGACAAACGGACGTAGACGAACGGGTTCTCACAAACGCGACGTTACCGGAACCAACCCGAAGAAGCAACACCGGAAAAGAGCAAACAACCTAGTAAACAACCACCACATAGACATGGCATGATGCGCAAACAAGTATGCTGCATGTCCGGTTTAAAGAGGGCATGGCATGGCAAAGTGCAACAAACAACACTATAAATTAAGTGGAGCTCAATATGCAACGAGTTGCATATTGACGAAACACCACGTCAATTATTTAGTTCTCTCCCGATTAGGTACTCAACAATATTAAATGTTGTTAAGCATGGCAAGAGGTGAAACATAACAAAACTATACCATCTAGTCAAGTTTAAATGAGGACGGGAACAACAAACAACAAATCCAGAAACTCCTCATGAGCATATTATAGATTTGGTATTGTTCTGCCCTAAACACAATTTTAGAATTGTTAAACATGCTAGGTGAGTGCATCATGTTAAACTAGGCATTTTTTTTGCCCCATTTACATATAAAATTTATTAAATTCCAAGTTACGGTTATTTAGTTATGAAATAAATCATTTTAGCATGGCATAGGGGCAAATTTAAACAAACATCATTTTAAACATTTTGAACATGGATGAAAGTGACATATTATTAAACTAGACGAAAATCTAAGCAACTTTCTTATAAAGTTTAATTAATTCCGATGCATGGTTATTTAGGTGTGAGCATTATAAAATGATGGCATATGCTGTAAATATGCATGCACTGGATAAATTGCAAATATTCGTTGGACAAAGGAAAAAACAAATGGGCCGAAATCTGAGGGATCTGGGCCGGTGGGAGCTGCTCACTTTGGGCCTGGCCCGGCCGGACGAAGAGGGAGGCCTGCAGGAAAGAAAAAAACTAGCAGCGGGTGGCTGGGCCTTGGGCCTGACGGTGGATGAGGGAGGCCAGCAGGGCGAGGCTGGGCCGGGAGGCCTAGCGCTGGGCCTCGCGTGCGGGGAGGAGGCTCATGCGAACGAGCGGTGGCCCACGCAACTGACGACGCGATCGTCGTTCTCCTCGTGCCTGAGTCGCACGAGCAGGAGGCAATGGCGGCGGCACCCAAAGTCAACAGCGGGGCAGCGGCGTCTCCGGCAGGTTAGGGCAACGGGGGGGACCGGAGAGGATAGATCTGGCCCCGGGGGCCTCATTCCCGGCGACGTCGAGCTCGGGAAGCTCCAGGCGGTGGTGCTCCCTGGTGAGAGGGAGAGAGAGATTCGGTGAGAAGGGAGGGGGAATAAGCAGGAGGAAGAAGGGAAGGAGAGGTGCAGCCTGGTGGTGGCCACCGACGGCAGGGCTCCTCCTTGAGTTGCGGGAGCTGCTGCTGCTTGCGGGGGTGCTCGGGGTAGGGGCTGCATGGACTCAGAGAGGCAGGGGCGGGGCGAATCGAGGAAGGCAGGTGGCGACTGGGTGGCGCTGAAATTGAGGAGAAATTGGGCGGCGGCGCTAGGGTAGGTTGGAAGGGACAAACTGCCTAGGATCTAGGGTTGGTCTAGTTTTAGACTAGGGAGTATATATATAAGGAAAGAGGGAGAGTTTAGGTGCTAATCCGCCCCTCCAACTAAAATTGAGCGGTCGAGATAAATAGACTAGGAAGTCCAAATAAGAAAATGATGACGTTTTGTAGACGTTTGGGGTTGATCCGGACACAACGGTAACGACTGCTCGGGTCGGGTCCGGGACAATTTTCGGACGCGCGCGCGAGGAGGGCCGCGGGCTGACGAGAGAGGTTAGGTTGGACCTAGCGGTTGACAGCGGACTGTGCAGACGGGCTCGAGCTGAGAGAAGAGAAGAGAGAGAGACCCGGTGACTGTTTCCTATGACCGAAAACGTCCGACGTTTTGACCGGCTACTATTGCCGCTATATTTATCCGTTGGGCTATCAAACGAACTCCGAACGCGATGAAACTTGACAGGCGGTCTATCTACACTAAAATAAGACCACATGCCAACTCTCATCCCATTTCAAGAACATTTTCCGGCCACTTATAAAAATAATATTTCGGACACGCCGCGGGCGCTTACAAGTGTGGTTGGGCTCAGAACGGACAATAGAGAGAAACTCGGAGAACCTGGACGAATGCAAGTTTTAAAATATGATGATGCAATGCACATGATGACATGTTAAGATGCAACACGCAAGCAAATGACAAGGCAACAACAGAGAATAACTGGAGGACACCTGGCACAACGGTCTCGGGGCGTTACACACGCCTTCCTACGCGAGAGGGGGAGGCGCCCCGGCTGTGGGCGCTGGTCCTGAGGTGGTGCCGCTGGACACCCTGCTCTCCTGATGTTCTTGGTGGAGCAGCTTCTTGTTCTTCATGTGGACAGCCTTAGGAGGGTAGACAGTGCCCTTGTTGTTTGGGTCTTCAACTGTTGCAGCCTGGTAAGCGCGCTCGAGAGAGCACACCACGTCCTTGTCCTCACAGGTGACCGTGATGATGTCGCGGCTCCCTGGCATCTTGAGGACGTTGTATCCATGGTGGGTGAGTGCCATGAACTTGGCCAGGGCTGGGTAGCCGAGGATGGAATTGTACGGAAGGCGAATGTGAGTGACGTCAAAGTCAATGAGCTCAGTGTGGTAGTTGTCACAGGTGCCGAAGGTGATGGGGAGGCAGATCTGCCCTATTGGGGTGATGGAGCCGTCGGTCACTCCTAAGAAGGGCTTGGTGGGGGTGCAGCTGGTCATAGGGCACCTTGAGTCGGTCGAAGGTCTCGATGGAAAGAATGTTGAGCCCCACATCGCCATTGATGAGAGTCTTGGTGACGAGAATGTTGCTGATGGTTGGCGAGCAGAGCATCGGGAGAGCGCTGGCAGTTGCCGCGCACTTGAGCTGGTCAGACGAGCTAAAGGTGATGGTGCACTTGGACCACCTGAGTGGAAACATACCCTCGAGCCTGGGGAGGGCCGCGTGCACCTCACGAGCAAACTGCTTGAAGATGCAATGAGAAGCAGGGGCCTGAGCACCGCCCAGGATGCAAGCGATAACACGAGGCTCCTGGAAGCCCCCATCCCCCTCGTCCTGATGATGGTCATCGTTCCTTCTTGGTGGCGGTGGTAGTGGAGGAAGACCGGCATTGCCCTGAGGACGCTTCTCACGAGGCTAGTCTCTCCAGGTGCCCTCACAAGGCTGGCCCTGCCAACGGTCCTCGCGAGGCTGATCGCGCCAATCTTGGCGAGGGTCACAGCCGTCCCAACATCCTCCACTTTGGCCCCCTCCGCGACCGTAGCCTCGATCGTTGTGCTCGGGGAGACGACCAAGGCACCCATCGCGGATGGCCTGGTGCTCCTAACAGTCATTGGTGTTGTGGTTGTGCATGCTGTGGAAGATGCAGAATGGGCGGCTGCCCTTGGATGACTTCGGGTGGTCGCAGCCGCGCTTCATCTCTGGTTCAGCCACGAGCACGGCTGCTCCCTTGCGCTTCACATCCTTGGCCTTGGCTTTCTTGTCTTCTGGGTTAGCTTTAGGGAGCTCGAGGAGGGAGAGGCGTCCCTCCTTAGATCTCGTACACTTGGTCACCATGTTAACATCTCTAGAGCTGTGCACAGGTCCTTGTGTATGGCGAGCTCTTCCTTCATCTTGACGTCTCAGATGCCATCAGTGAATGCGGAGATGGTGGCCTCGTCCGAAACCTTGGCAATCTTGAGATGAAGGTTGTTGAAGCGCTGGATGTACTTCTGCGGGTTCTCCCCTGGCTGCTGCATGATGTGTCGCAGGTCACCCGCAGCCGACGGCGGTCGCGAGTGCCCTGGAAGTTGGCGACGAAACACTCGCGCATCTCGTCCCAAGAGGAGATCGATCCGGCAGGCAGGTTCAGGAGCCACGAGCGTGCACCATCCTTGAGGGCCATGGGAAACCAGTTCGCCATAACCTTCTCGTCGCCATTGGCCGCCTCGATGCTCAACTCGTAAAGCTCCAGGAACTCAGTAGGGTCGAGGGTGCCGTTGTAGCGCGAAGGCAGGTCAAGCTTGAACTTCCCTGGCCAAATGACGTTGCGTAGCTCCGGAGTGAAGGCGCAGCAACCCGCTGTGGTCACGGGAGCCCATCGTGGAGGTGGGGCCTGATCTTGGCGCTCGTGCCCCACCGCCACAGGTGGCACGCGGTCTTGATGAGGCAGTGCTGGGAGTGCACGAGCATCTTCTTGGGGCTGCTAGACCACCTGGCAGCTTTCTTCTCCACGCGCCAGCGCCCTACGCGGCGGGTCATGCCATGGGACTTTGCACCTTGGCTCAACGATGGCATCTTCACGGGGAGGTGGAGGAGGTGCTCCGTGGGCTACGTCACCCAAGCAGGCGGCTCGCAAGGCAGTGAGAAAGACGGTCCAGGGGAGCCCCCAGCAGGCTGACAAGCTCGGCGATGCGGTCCAGCCAGTCCTCATTGAGGTCGTCAACAGGGCAATAGCGCAGGAGCTCGTGCACCATGAGCAACGCACCCTGCGCATCCGCCGGCCCGCGACGAGCATGGGACGACGAACCAACCAGACTTAGCAACGGGGTGGCGGTGCGCACGTCACACCGCACGGAGGGGTGCAACGACGAAGCTTGCTGCTCGTGCCCCGCCAGGCCGGTAGCGACCTTGGGAGCTAGCGACGGGGAATGACGGGGAGGCCCGCCAGAAGACGCCGTCTGGCCGACGTGAGCGGCGAGGGTGGCCCGACACTCAGCACGAGCACGACGGGCGTCAGCCATGGACGCGGTGGAGCGGTGGAGGATCGACCGGTGGAAGAGAGCCAACGACGCACCCCTACCTGGCATGCCAAATGTCGAATTTCAGGTTCCGTAGAGCTTTGAGAGGTTTGAACTCTGGGTGCGTGCGAAGAACTCATCCTCCCCAGTCTGCCTACACGCTAATCTCATGGCCTGGCTCGATGAACTGAACGGAAAAGAGACACAAAAGTTTACCCAGGTTCGGGCCACCTTGCGGTGTAAAACCCTACTCCTGCTTTGTGGTGGATTGTCCTTGAGGGGGTGAGGATGAACTAGTACAGTGGGAGAACCACCTCAGGAGGAGGGGTGTTCTTGGGCTCAAGTGATCCGGTGGGTGCGTGGGTGATATGAATGATTCGTACCCTTCTATGGTGGTGGTACTGCTCTATTTATAGGGGCCTTGGTCCTCTTCCCAAAATGAAGGTGGGAAGGGATCCCACAACGGCCAAATTCAAAGGGTGTCAACTAGTACACGCTATCCTGACAAAATTAGTCTTCGCCTGCAAAAGCCTCTAGTTGTGACGCCGCGGTGGGCATGGCGATGACCTCCGTCCTGTCATCTTGGCGGTCCTGGTCTAGTTGCACCGGAATGGAAACCTTTGGCTGATTCCTCAGGACTCCGCACCTGTGCTTGCCTCCTTAGCACCAAAGAAGAAACTGGTACACTGTGCCCGCTGGCGCCCGCCTGGCCTTGGTTGTCATGGCTCACGTCATCCGCACCTCGCGAGGTGAGGCTTGCATAGGAATCTCCGCTCCTCGGGAGCCATCCTGTGGAGGCTACTCTTCGAGGAGGTCCTAGCATTGTCTGCCTCTTGAGCGTCTTGATTTGTTGATGTTGAAGCTAGGCCGTACCAGGCTATCGATGGAGCCACGCCGTTGGCCGCAGGCAGGCAAGTCTGGGTACCCCCATTCCTAGAACACCGACTATTGGCGTCCTGGGAATAGGGGTCCCTAGACTTGCCTGCCTGCGGCCCGCGGCGTGGCTCCATCAATAGCCTGGTATGGCCCAGCTTCAACATCAACAAATCAAGACCCTCGCGAGGTGCCAAGCCTTGCGAGGCGGACAACGCAAGACCTCCTCGGGGGCGGCCTCACCAGGCTAGCTCGCGAGGGGCGGAGAGATCAAGGCAAGGGGCACCTCGCTAGGTTCCTGTGACGCAAGCCATGACGACCAAGGCCAGGCGGGCGCCAGCACACAGTGTCCTCGTTTCCTCTTTGGTGCTAAAGAGGCAAGTGCAGGCAAGGAGTCCCGAGGTTGCAGGCAAAGGTTTCCATATCGGTGCAACGAGACCAAGACCAGCAGGACGGCAGGACGGAGGTCACCATGGAGCCCAAGACGGCGTCATCACCAGAGCCTTTGGCAGGCGAAGACCATCTTTTGTCATGATAGCTTGTACTTGTTGTCCCCCTTCAAATTGGCCATTGTGGGATCCCTTCCCGCCTAATATTTGTGAAGAGAACCCGGGCCTCTATATATAGGACTAGCAACCACCGTAGAGGGAGGATCTCATCTTGGACCGGATCCATTCCACCACGGCAACCACACACAAACTCGCCAAGCACAAGAGCACCTCTCCTCAGGAGGTTGTTCTTCCCTTGTAACTGTTCATCCATAGCCCAAGAGGCAATCCACCACACCATACTGGAGTAGGGTATTACACAACATCGGTGGTTCGAACCAGTATAAGTCTTGTGTCCCTTTGTTCTGTGAGTTTGACACGCTGAGCCTTGAGATTGCGGTGAGGGCGTGAGCTAGAGGGAGGAGAGATCTTCGTGCGCACCCTAGTGTTCGAACCTCAAGGGTTTTGCTGAAACCCGAAATCCGACATTTGGCGCGCCAGGTAGGGGTGTGCTGAAGCTTTCCTTCCGTTGATCCATGTTCCACCGCTCCACCACAACCATGTCAGACGCGCGTCGATCCCGCGCCGAGCGACGGGCTGCCCTCGCCGCCAGTGTCGCTCAGACAGCCCCTGTCGGCAGGCTTCCCTGTAGTTCTCCATCTCCTGTTGCGAACGCCACTACCGGCCTGGCAGCAAATGAGCCGCAAGCGTCCTCACTACACCTCTCTATGCGGTGGGACGGCCGCACCGCCACCCCATCGCTGACTCCGGCCGGCTCATCATCTAACGCTCGCCGCGCACCCACGGACGTGCAAGCTGCGCAGCTCATGGAACGCGAGCTCCTGTGTTACCGCCTGGTAGACGACATCTACGAGGTCTGGTTAGACCGCATCATCGAGCTCGTCAGCGTCGCTGGAGGCTCTCCTGCACCATCCCTCTTCCTGCCTCGCCCACCTCCAGCCGCGGGCGATGTAGCTCACGGAGCGCCTCCATCGCCTCCACATCAAGACGACGCCATTGCGCCGAGACGCGCAGCTCATGGAGTGCCACCACCCCCTCTGCGTCAAGACGGTGTACTCGCCCCAAGACGCGTGGTCCCACGGCGTGATCCACCGCGTCGTGTGCCCGCGCATGAAGAAGGAAGCTGCCAAGAGGTTCCCCGGCCGCAAGAAAATGCTCCAACGCTCCCAGCACCACCACGACAAGGCCGCATGCCGCCTGCAGCGGCGGTGAGCGGACATCCAGGCCAGGCCCCGTATCAACAAAGGGCCCCGGTGGCCACGGCAGGCTGTCGCACCTTCACTCCTGAGCTTCCTAGCGTTGTCTGGCCAGGCAAGTTTAGCCGGATCTGCCTCCTCACTACGACGGCACCCTCGACCCTGTGGAGTTCCTGCAGCTCTACGAGCTGAGCATTGAGGTGGCCAATGGCGACAAAAAAGTCATGGCGAACTGGTTTCCCATGGCTCTCAAGGATGGCGCTCGCTCGTGGCTCCTGAACCTGCCTCCAGGCTTGATCTCCTCCTGGGGTGAGATGCGCGACTGCTTCGTCACCAACTTCCAGGGCACTCGCGACCGTCCTCCGGCCGCGGGTGACCTGCGCTGCATCAAGCAACAGCCGGGAGAGACCCTGCAGAAGTACATCCAATGCTTCAACAGTGTCCGCCTCAAGATCCCCAAGGTGACGGACGAGGCCATCATCTCAGCGTTTTCCGATGGCGTCCGCGACGTCAAGATGAAGGAGGAGCTCACCATCCACGAGGAGCTATGCATGACTCTGGAGTTGTTCAACATAGCAACCAAGTGTGCAAGAGCTGAGGAGGGGCGTCTCTCCCTCCTCGAGCTCCCTACTGCAGACCCAGAGGAGAAGAAGGCCATGGTCAAGGACGTGAAGCGCAAGGGAGTAGCCGTACTAGAGGCAGAGCCAGACACAAAGCACGGTCAGGACCTCCCCAAGTCGTCCAAGGGTGGCCGTTTATTATGCGCCTTCCACAACGTGCGCATCCACAACACCAATGATTGTCAAGAGCTCAGGGCCATTCGAGAAGGACACTTCGGTTGATGCCCCGAGCGCAACGATCGGGGCTACGGCCGAGGAAGAGGACGAGGCGGGGGACGTTGGGACGACCGCGGCCCCCGCCAGGAGTGGCGCGACCATCCTCGTGAGGACCGCTGGCAGGACCAGCCTCGTGAGGGCGCCTGGAGGGACCAACCTCGCGAGGACCATCCCCAGGGAAATCCTAGTCTCCCTCCGCTACCGCCACCACCACGGAGGAATGACGACCACCATCAGGACGAGGGGGCTGGGGGCTTCCAGGAACCGCGCGCCATTGCTTGCATCTTGGGTGGTGCTCATGCCCTGGCTTCCCAGTGCATCTTCAAGCAGTTCTCTGACGAGGTGAATGCAGCCCTCCCCAAGCTCGAGGCCACGCGCTCGCTCAGATGGTCCAAGTATGCCATCACCTTCAGCTCAGCGGACCAGCTCAAATGCGCGGCGAATGCCGGCGTCCTCCCGATGCTCTGCTCACCCTTCATCAGCAATGTACAAGTCACCAAGACCCTCATCGACGGCGGTGCGGGGGCTCAGTCTCCTGTCCGTCAAGACGTTCGACAGCCTTCAAGTGCGCTATGATCAGCTGCAGCCTACTAAGCCCTTTTCAGGAGTGACCGATGGCTCCACCACCCCGATAGGGCAAGTTCGTCTCCCTGTCACCTTTGGTCAGCGTGACAACTACCACACCAAGCTCTTCGACTTCGACGTTGCTCACATCCGTCTGCCATACAATTTCATCCTCGGGTATCCAGCCCTCGCCGAGTTCATGGCAATGACACACCATGGCTACAACTTCCTCAAGATGCCGCGAAGCGGCGGAATCATCACAGTCACATGCAAAGAAAGAGATGCGGTGTGCTCCCTCAAGCGTGCCTTCCAAACCGCAGCAATCAAGGACCCTGACAGCGAGGGCGCGTAGTACCCTCCTGTGGCCATCCCCAAGAAGAAGAAGTAGCTACTCCGCACAGGGCCTCAGGGGAGCGGCGCCTCTAGGGGTGCCACATCAGGATCGGCGCCTGCACCTGGGGCACCTCCCTCCCTCGCATAGGAAGGCATGCTCGGCACCCTCCTCGGGCAGGGCTCGGGGGTTCTCTTCTGGAGGGCCTCAGACCTGGCCAACATCACGAGGGAGGCGCTCGGCACCACGTGGAGGCATGCTTCGCGGCACGTTTCCCTCAGGAGCGCACCTGGTGAGGAGCGCCCGGCGCTCAGGAGTTCATCGTCAAGGCCACCCAGGAGCTTTAGGAAGCAAGGGCGATACGCGGCGACCGCCGCCCACCTGGGGCAGCTCCCCATCCAGGAGAGGGTGGCGAGCTGTGCATCTGCATCGACATCCCAGGGCTCAACAGGGCCGCATCTCAGGAGCGCTTCTGGCCTTCGCGCGCTGGCCGGTAAGAAGGTCCACCCCACAGCTACGTTCGCATGCCATGTGGCCTGCCGAGCGTGGCAGCTGCCTTCCAGCGCAACCTACGGAGCATTCGGGCGACCCAAGAGGCCAGGCATCATGCGGTCCTGGCAGAGATGGAGATGGTCCTCAGGGAGCCACCTGAGGCCCCAGAGCCCCCCGAGGCTTAGGGTCTCGATGGCTCGTGAGGAGCGACTTCTTCAGCGCGG
This sequence comes from Triticum aestivum, assembly GCF_018294505.1. Classification (NCBI taxonomy): domain Eukaryota; kingdom Viridiplantae; phylum Streptophyta; class Magnoliopsida; order Poales; family Poaceae; genus Triticum; species Triticum aestivum. The sequence continues at coordinate 206,169,273 of NC_057806.1, forward strand.
ACCTTCAGCTATCCCAACGCTCCTTCGACAACAAAACCTGGTGACATTTTCCAAGTTCATTCAGCTGGGAGTGCCCCTCGGGCTGCATTGTTCCCAGGTCGCATGGGCCTGTCCCTGCGGCGTGTATCCTTTTTACGCCTTTAAGCTTACTTTACTGGGGGCGCCCCTCGGGCTGCATCATTCCCAGGCCGCTCGGGTCCGACCCAGTGGCATGTATCATTCTTGCATTTACCTAAGCTAGTTTGCTTTCCATGCATAAGCTATCTATGGCCATTACCTGCTTGATTATCACCCACCACGGGAGCCGCACACCGATCATATTTCTTTAGGATCCTTTGCATAAGGAGGCTAGGCACGACGTCTGTGCTCAGGTCCGTCCCTGCGGCATCGATAAATCCAACGGCTGAGCTCTGTCTAGCGGGCCGGTCCCGTTCACGTCACCTCCTGGGGTTGTTGGTGCTTGGACTTCTCGTGCAATAACCTTAGGAGATTCGTTTGGCGTAGGTTGCCTAACCATCTCGCAGGACTACCGTAGTCAACAAGAATCAAGACCAGGCGCAACCCGCCTTGAGGTAGAGCCTCGTGAGTCCCGCGCTGGCTCGTGAGTGCCCAGACACACCTCGTCTAGCCCTGTCGTGCAAGCCACGTGTCAGGGCGGGGCTGTACACGCCTCGGGGGCTCCACTCAGAGGGAGTCCTCACCCACGCACCAGTGGAAGCACCATGCTCTGCGCTGGCAGTCGACACTATCGAGGAGCGGCTATGCCCGTGCAAGTACAGAAGCGCTATGCTCCGTGCTGGTGATAAACAACTGAGGGCGGCCTCATGGCCGTATCAACCTCAGGGAGCCTCCAAGCTTAGTGTCTGGCCTCATCGCAACACCTCCCCTCGGGAGAGTCGCGCGAGGGGCCTGGGCACGGGGGTTGCGCTCGGGTCACGCCCAAGCGTACGCCACCCTGCCAGGTCCCTCAGACCTGGTCGTCACGCGCCCTCCCAAGTGGAGCCAAGGTATGAAGGTCGTTTGAACGTCAAGGGGGACTCGTGAGCATCGCGACTTAGGAGCCTAACTAGCCACATAGCCCCTCACTCCTTGGTTCGTCCTGGCGATCCGGACGGTCCAATGGCGGCTGAGGTATGCGCGGGGTCGGGCCCTCCCGACGTAGAACACTAGGCCTACTCCGTCACCTCCTTTCTATAAGTTGTTTGCGCATCAAGGGGGACTCCTGAGCATCGTGACTTAGGAGGCTAACTGGCCACGTAGCCCCTCACCCCTTGGTCTCATCCTGGTGATCCGGACGACCCAACGGCGCCTGAGGTATGCACGGGATCGGGCCCTACCGACGTAGAACGTAAAGCAACTGGGAAGGAAATCGCAAAAATTCAAGCAAATATTACAAGACATATTGTTTTTCCTATACCAAATGCAAGTTTAAACGCCTCCACGAGGCATGATGCATATCGCAGGAGCTAAACAAGAAAGGAGCCGCCCCCAGGTCATCTCGTCATCCCCGGACGGCGCCGTTGCCCGCAAGGGATGCTTCTCCCATATGGCGTCGCCCTCACCTGCACCACCCGCCGGAGTTGCAGGATCAGCAGCACCGCCAGTTGAGGGCGCGGGAACGAAGGCGCGGAACCTCCTCAGCAGGGCCTCCACCTGATCCTTCACGGCTTCGGCAGCAGCTGCGCAGTGCTCGGTGTCCACATGCTCTAGCAGCTCGCCGAGGTGGGCGGTAGGATCGCGAAGATGGAGGTGGCTAAAGACACGCGTCAACATGGCTGAGGAAAGAATGTGGGCTTCTTCCTCTGCCAGGGGGCCGATACCGCTCACGACTTCCTCAAGCGCCTCGACCAGATAAGGTAGCAGCTGGGTTGGGCCCTTGTCATCGGTAGCCAGCGGCTCCTCCAAGCCCTTATCGTAGAGTGACCGCAGCGCCACGCGAGACCTCTCCTCGAGGGACTTGAAGGCCATGCGGTCTTCGGCTAGGACCTGTGCCTTGGCTTCCAGCTCGGCCTTCTCTGCCTCCACCTTCTGCTCTAGCTTCTCCAGCCGACTGCGCTTCGCAGCCTGCGCCTCCGCCAACTGCTCTAGCTCGGCATCGCGACCCCTGACGGCGTCCTCCCGGGCCTTCATCTTGTCCTCCTCTGCCCTGCGGCCCCGAGCTTCGTCTGCATGCTCACTGCGCATGGTCTTCAGTTTGGCCTCCAGTAGTTGGTAGCGATCTTGGGCGGCTCTCGCATCCTTCAGCGCTGCCTTGCGGGCAGCCATAGCTTGGGCAATGGCCTGCTTATCCTTCTCGGAGTCCTCCGCAGCCTGGCTCAGCGCTACCCGGACGATCACGTCGGAGTGGAGCCAGCCAGAGATCAGCTCCAGGTGCCCGCCCACCAGGCGACAGTCGTTGCCTTGAAGATCCTCCCGCAGCAAGGTCAGTGCAGAAAGAGAGCGCTCCAGGATGTCGGGGGAGGCAAAAGAATCCGAGGTCAGCAGAGCGGTGAACGAAGGAAGAAGCAACACCATCATGATGGCCTGGGAGGCTGAGGGCTCCTGAGCTTTGGGGACATCAGCAGTCGAGCCAGACGTAGGCGCCTTTGATGCCATCGGGGCCATGGGGGCTGCCTCCTCCAGAGGACTCTCCCCCAAGTTTCATGAGGATGATCGGGGTAGGGAAGCGCGAGCACCGCACCGTCCTTCCCTGTGGAGGAGGGAGCGGCCATTCCAGGCGATTTGGTCCCGAGCAGTACCGCCGTGTCCTCCTTCTTCCTCTTCCCCGCGGGCGTGAGCCTAGTCAAGCAACGGAAGGCACAAGAATCAGCAGCAGAAACAAGAACAAGGCAAGACAAGGATACTTACTGGTCCACCACGGCGTAGTCCCTCTGCTTCCTGAGCTTGAATCCTGAGAGCCTCCGAGCCTGAGGCGCGGGCGCAAGGGCTATAGGCGCAGAAGAGGGGGCAACAGGCAAGTTGGAAGCAGCTTCAGGCAGCGACAGAACATGGGCGTCATCTCGGGAGACCATCACCGACCTTCCTCTCGTCGTAATCCCAACCGATGACTTCCTCCGGGGGCTGACCTTGGACCTCGAGGAGCCCCCTGCAATATGCATCTCCTCCCTTTCCAGGGGGACATTGGCCTCGTCATCATCATCAGGCAGGGTGTGGAGGATGTCGGCCTTACGCAAGGGGGAGGTCTCCCCCGCCCCTTCGTGGGTGGCCTCCGAGTCGTGCTCCTCCTCTCACTCTCCTTCCTCCTCTCCCTCCTCTTGAGACTCGCCAGAAGACATGACCACCGGAATTGTAGCCACCGGTATGTTTGTGGGCGCAGGAGGCACGAGCCCGCGCTAGTCAAAGACGGGCATGGCGGCGGCGACCTCTGCCCCGTCCTAGCGGCGGAACAAGGGAAGAAGGCCATCAGTCGGGTACCCTTGGTCATCCCCAACTAAGGAACGAAGAGTCGAGTGCAATTCCTCGTCGGAAAGGGGCTCCGGGCATAGGCGGAGATCGTCCCCTTCGTCTCCAGGCTTCCACAGTGGGCGCGGGCGCGCTTGGAGGGGAGCCATGCGCTGCACCATGAATTCTTTGGTGATCATGGCCCCCGTCAGCTTTGCCGTTCTCGAGTCGCCGGGCATCAGGTCGGCAGTCATCCTCTCCAGCACCTGCATCGCCCGCGGGTCGATGAGCTTCACGCAAAGCCATCCCTCATGGGACACAGGCATCTCCTTCGACAGCACCAACCGGGGGTGGACGCGCTTGGCGTCCATTAGGACGCACTTTCTCCTGAAGCCCTCGGCCTTCTTACCGGCCTTCAAGATGGCATTGGTCTTGTTGGCCACGACGAAGCCAAAGCACCCTCAGCAGGCGCCCTCCTTAAGCCGAAGAAAAAAGAAGTGGCATAGCAGTGCCACGAATGGCATCACTCCAACGTACGCCTCGCAGTAGAAGTCAAAGATCGACAGGAGAAGGACGGAGTTGGGATGAAGATGGATGGCATGTATCTTATAGTGATTGAGGATGGAGTTAAAGAAGTCGGAGAAGGGGGGAACCAACCCGGCAAAGATGCTACTCTGAAGAAGGGGTAGAAAGTGTTGCCAGGGGCCTCAGGCTCGGCGGAGCCGACCCGGAGCACAGTCTTCCTCTTCTCGTCACCCTCCACCGTCATCAAGCGCACGGAGGCAAGGTTCTTCTCCGACACGCTCGGCGCGTCGAGCGCGGGCTCGTACCAGGATGACGAAGGAGTAGCCCGGGCTTTCTTGGGCGCCATCGACAACAAGATCGAAGGAGGATCTGGGTGGATCTGGAGTCTCTGGAAGCAAAGGGCAAGAAAGGGGATCTGGAGCAAAACGAAGGAAGTTAATGAAGGCAAATACAACCCGCGCCAGTCTTTTGTTAGTCGGGCAGTTACCGAGGCAGCATGAGAAAGCAGAGATGTCCACGTCCAATCAATCGCCACGCGTCAAGCGAGGTCGTAGACTGTTGGAGCCCACGACGCTCCACACTTGCCCCTTGGCTTCGCCTCGACACCAAGTCCGAGCGCGCCTTGGGCCTGGGGGCTACTGTCGGCGTCCTGCGAATGGGGGTCCCCAGACTTGCCTGCCTGTGGCCCGCGGCATGGCTCCACCAGCGGCCCTATACTACCCGTCTTCACCAGCAAAACACTAAAGACCCTCGCGAGGGGGCCAAGCCTCGCGAGGCAGACGATGCAAGACCTCCTCGGGGGCGGCCTCAGCAGGCTAGCTCACGAGGGGCGGAGAGATCAAGGCAAGGGGCACCTCGCGAGGTTCCTATGACACAAGCCATGACGACCAAGGCCAAGCGGGCACCAGCGCGCCCAGTGTCCTCATTTCCACTTTGGTATTAGAGAGACTAGCGCAGGCGAGGAGTCCCGAGGCTACACGCAAAGGTTTCCATATCGGTGCAACGAGACCAAGACTAGCAGGATGGTAGGAGGAGGTCACCGTGGATCCCAGGACGGCGTCATCACCAAAGCCTTTGGCAGACAAAGACCATCTTTTGTCAGGATAGCTTGTACTAGCTGTCCCCCTTCAAATTGGCCGTTGTGGGATCCCTTCCTGCCCAATATTTGGCAAGAGAACCCGGGCCTCTATATATAGCACTAGCCACCACCGTAGAGGGAGGATCTCATCTTGGACCGGATCCATTCCACCATGGCAACCACACACAAACTCGCCAAGCACAAGAGCACCTCTCCTCAGGAGGTTGTTCTTCCCTTGTAATTGTTCATCCACAGCCCAAGAGGCAATCCACCACACGACACTGGAGTAGGGTATTACACCACATCAGTGGCCCAAACCAATATAAATCATGTGTCCCTTTGTTCTGTGAGTTTGACGCGCTGAGCCTCGATATTGCGGTGAGGGCGTGAGCTAGAGGGAGGAGAGATCTTCGTGCGCACCCTAGTGTTCAAACCTCAAGGGTTTTGCCGGAACCCAAAATCCGACACTGACAATAGGCATCACGTTCATGTCATGTAGACTGAAATGATTTTGTATCTACTACTATTACTCCACACATCGACCGCTATCCAGCATGCATCTAGAGTATTAAGTTCATTAGAATAGAGTAATGCTTTACGCAAGATGACATGATGTAGAGGAATTAACTCAAACAATATCACGAAAACCCCATATTTTTATCCTCGACGGCAACAACACAATACATTTCGTTTCCCCTTCTGTCACTAGGATCGAGCACCGCAAGATTGAACCCAAAGCTAAGGACTTCCCCCATTGGAAGAAAAACCAATCTAGTTGGCGAAACCGAATCGATAGTTCGAAGAGATTTGCAAAGATATCAAATCATGCATTTAATAATTCAGAGAAGATGAAAATAATATTCATAGATAAGCGGATCATAAATCCATGATTCATCGGATCTCGCCAAACACACCACAAAAGAGTATTACGTCGAATAGATATCCAAGAACATCAAGGAGAACTTTGTAATGAGAATCAAGGAGAGAGAAGAAGCCATCTAGCTACTTTCTATGGACCCGTAGGTCTATGGTAAACTACTCATGCTTCATCAGAGAGGCAATGGTGTTGATGTAGAAGCCCTCCATGGTCGAATCCCCCTCCGGCAGGATGCCGGAAAAGGCCCCTAGATGGCATCTCACGGGCACAGAAGGTTGCAGCGATGGAAAAGTGGTTTCGTGGCTCCCCTGGAAGTTTTTGGTGTATATGAGTATATATATGAGGAAGATCTAGGTTAGGAGGTCAATGAGGGGCCCACAAGGTTGGCGGCGCGCCCTCCACCCTTGTGGCCGCCTTGTGGCTCTTCTGACTTGCACTCCAAGTCTCCTGGGTGTCTTATGGTCGAAGAAAAATCATCACGAAAGTTTTATTCCATTTGGACTCCATTTGGTATTCCTTTTCTGCGAAACTCTAAAACAAGGAAAAATAGGAACTGGCACTGGGCTCTAGGTTAATAGGTTAGTCCCAAAAATCATATAAAATAGCATATTAACACATATAAAACATCCAAAACAGATAATATAATAGCGGGGGACAATCAAAAATTATAGATACGTTGGAGACGTATCACTCTGTTAGCTACAGAGGTTACTACGGTGAATCAAGCGCGACATAATGCAGAAGTTGCACAGGTGCGAGATGAGATGGCCAAGGCCCCGGAGGATCTTAATGCAGAGAACGCCAGGATGGCAACGGAGCGAGCCCTGATGGATGCTGAGTCACGGCGGATAAGGGTAGAGGCCTTTCGCCTGAGTCTTGATTAGAATGCGTCCAATGTTGTTCTTCGAAGGAGGCACCAGAGCAGCCCTCCTTCGTAGTATGAGGGACGGAATGTTTTCAACACACTTGGGGCAGGAACAAGTAACCCTCTCGGCGTAACCCGGGCTGCTGAGGCGCCAGGGACCGGGCGGCGACTCAGCCCCATTTGCCAAACCCATCTCGTAGGGATCAGACCCCGCCTCAATGGGTTCCAACACCCTCTAGCCATTATTCTAGCCCACTCGATAGTATGATAGCAGCAGCAACATGGCTTGCAGCTATCCTGATCGAGGGCGAGTCTCTGGCTGAAGTGGAGACCCGGAACATTGTGGAACTTCTTCAGACAGCTGTGGCACAATAGGCGGCTTATTCGTACAGTCGTGAGCGTGTTCCTTTAACCCCCCGCCCAAGTCAAAGCTACAGTCGGCGCATTGATTTGCCGGAGGTTTCTAGTACTGAAGAGCATCGTAACCTTCCTCGTAATGATGACCCACCCCGTGGGCACAACCCACCCCGTGATGATAGTTTGTTGAATAATGCTTAGGCACTTGTAGATCATGCTAGAGCCCATCGTGAGGCGGAATTGGTGGCTCAATTGGGGGCTCATCAACAGTTTCCAGTGAACCCTTCGGCATCTGTTAAAGCTGGGAAAACCTCCAGGACAGTTGGTGTGCCAACTCTAGTGCCGGCTCTATGTAATGACGTCTAACCAAGGTGCATGAAGATACAAGGCACACCATCGAGCGCCAAGTACAATGTCTTGCGACCAAGCTCAACATCAACAAGCACCCCATGGTATTCAACATTGGTGATCTTGTGTGGCTACACCTTCGCAAGGACCTCTTCCCTATCGAATGCAAGTCCAAACTCCTACCACAAGTGGATGGACCCTTCAAGGTGCTTGCATGCTACAACAACAACGCTTGCAAGATCGACCTCCCGCGTGATAAGTACAACGTGAGAGACATCTTCAATGTCAAGGATCTCTCGCCCTATCATGGTGATGAAGAATTCGATCCGAGGTCGGATCTTTCCCAAGGGAGGGGAGATGATGCGGAGCATCCCCAGGTCATCCCCATGGACCTACCTACATACCCCACGACACCACTTGGACCAATGACAAGAGCCCATACGAGAGCTATCGAAGACGAGGCTAACTCTCTCCTTGTTGAACTTCCCTTCGATCCACTTGAGACATGGCTACTACCTCAAACGGATATGCTTTGTGTGTTTAGGTACCAAGGAACCAGCCTAGAAGAAGCTACGATGCAATATGGACATCGGGAGCATGAAGAGGAACCGCCTAGTCCAGAATGGGCGGTACTACCGCCCACACACGACAGTACTACCCTTTAAGGCCCCCAAGCGGCAGTACCATCCAACATCCACTCCACTGCCGCTCAACCCGACAAACTCCTGTGTTCGAGCGACCCGAGTCCAGTACTACTGCCCAGCCCGAGCGGCACTACCACTACAGCGGTACTACCGCCCTAGGGTCCAGTACTACCGCCTTTCCTGCGCGTAGAGGTCAGGCCAAGGGCCCATGTATTCCCCTCTCACTTACCCCTTCGTGTACTTCGACTATATATACTCTCCCACCTCATCCTAGCTAGGGTCAGCGTTGTGATAGCTCATTTGAGAGATAGAGCCTCGCTCATCCATATCGGATCTACTCCTTGAGAGAGATGTGGCCCCTCTACAGAGAAGATCCACCTTGGATTCAAGACCCCCTCTTGGGTGGCCCCATCAAGACCTCCTCACGGAGAAGACCATTTACCATTTGTATCGTCCCTTGTTGACTTTGGATCTTGTATCTCCTTTTGTGTTTATGGATCTAGCACATGTGTGATCGTTCTTGTTGGTTTGAGTGATTCTCTCGTGTTTCCCCTCGTGTTCTTCGTGTTCATCGCGGAATATGCTCCTTTCATGAAAGATCAACCACCTAGGGTTCCACCCTACATCATATTGGTATCAGGAGCCACGTTGATCACGATTTCGGAGCCTCCCCGTTGTGTTTCTAGCCTTGTTTTGTTTGATTTTGTCCCTAATTCAAAAATTCCCCACAAAAATAGCCCCAATTTTTTTTGTAATTTTTTGGTGTGATGAAATTTTGTTGGATTTGATACATGGATTTTCTTTGCCTAGAGTGGATATAGCTTCCCCACAAGTTTCCCCACTTTCCATCCGCGAAATCACCGCAATTTTGCCCTCGAAATCATCCTTTTCTGCCTCAAAACTCATCCCGATCCCGAATGGCGAATTTTCCCGACACCAGCGGTACTACCGCCCCCGCCGAGCGGCACTACCGCTGAAGTACCACAAGCGGTACTACCGCCCACCCTAGCGGTACTACCATCCCACCCTGTTTTTACCCAAAACTGGTGGACGTTTTTGCCTAGGTGCCCATACCACAACCACCATTGCTTACTCGTTTCGCACTCCGATACGTTTTGCCACTTGGTGCTTTGAGAATTTGAGTTGCGGTTCCATGTCCTATTGTGTTTCTGCTATTTAGGTATGGTTCGACATCAACATCACCGCCGCTCATCTTCGCCACGGACGCGTCATCAACAATGACCACTTCTCCATTTGGTCACCATCATTCGTTCTTGCTTACGGACGAGGAACCAAAGAACAGTAACCTCATCTTGGTATCGTGATACAATCATTCTTGCCATTACATTGATAGCCATCATAGCCTTACTCTTTCGCGTCACTTACCCATCGAGACTAGCCTTTGAGTATTGTCGGCAACGTGACTTGTGCACATTAGTGATCATACTCCCCATATTATACATATATATCATTGGTGCATATCATCTCTTGTGTCACAAAGTGTCATCGCATACTCAATTGCTATCTTGGTTCATGAAGCATTGCATGAGAAAAGAACTCAAACACAAAGAGCCAAACAAGCTTTTAAGCAAAAGGGAAAGATAAGCAAAGAGCTTTTAAGCAAGAACCATAGAATCATACAACATTAAGATTGTCATACTAGATCATCTTGGATCATATCATCGGAACACCATACATAGAACATACTTGGGATAGAAGTCGTTGCATTTTTGCTTAGTAGGTTGTGCACAAGTCTTTGTATCCGCCTATTGTGAAATCGTGCTAGTGTATCTCTAGTGTTGTGCAACAAGAGCATTTTTGTGGACTCCACATTTTGGCAAATCCTTGGTTGCATGACCCCATTCATCTTTGTGTGTGTGTGTGTGTGTGTTTTCGTGTACCATATTTTGCTTGGTCTACTTGTTGCATTGCAAACTTGCAAATCTTTTCCAACATTATTGAAGCTCACTAACAATTGCATCAAATTTTGTGCCACCATCCTAACCAAGCACCACCATAAGATTTTACTTGTGTAGGTGTGAGAAACCAACAAGAATTGGTACCAATTGTGCTATTTCCTTGTTCCACATTGGAGTGATCTTTGATCCATCTTGAACATCGGTCAAGGTACATTTGGTATACGTTCTTCTCTTTCTCCCACTCACATATTTCCCTTGGTAATGATGGATAGGCCAAGTACTTCAACCAACCTACTCTTCATTGGGCAAAACAATGACATGAACTCCTATGTCACAAAGAGCCACCTCTTTGGTGCACAACATGCTTTGCATGAAGAGCAACAAGCAATGAGCGAATGCATCGACAACCTTGCCACCCACTTGTAACTCTCCGAGCAACGTACACGAGACTACTTTGACCACAAACTCGATGACCACAAGCAAGAAAATGACACAAGAATGGATGAGATTCGTGCTTTGTTGCTCAACTGCCCTTCTTCCACTTCATCCTCATCAAGACAGAGTCGCTTAAGTCGACACTCTGACTGCACCATCTCCGGCTCAAGTACACCGACATCGAATACTCTTCGTCGTGCCGCGCGCCAAGATCGTCAAGACAACTGTCGGTGTCAAAACCGGCGGATCTCGGGTAGGGGGTCCCGAACTATGCATCTAGGCCGGATGGTAATAGGAGGTAGGGAACATGATGTTTTACCCAGGTTCAGGCCCTCTTGATGGAGGTAAAACCCTACGTCCTGCTTGATTAATATTGATGATATGGGTAGTACAAGAGTAGATCTACCATGAGATCAAGGAGGCTAAACCCTAGAAGCTAGCCTACGGTATGATTGTTGTATATGGAGTTGTGTCGACTAGCCTGGCCTCGGTTTATATAATGCACCAGAGGCCTAGGTTAACAAGAGTCCTAGCCGAATACGCCGGTGGGGAGAAGTCCTTGTCTTGATCGCCAAGTCTTGTGGAATCTTCCTTGTATGTGGCAGTTTTCCGAACTGGCCCATGAGTATACGGCCACGGGGGTCCTCGGCCCAATCTATCAGATCGGGAGATGATGTGTTGAGTACCCCCTAGTGCAGGACACCGTCAACAACCGCAACCCTCTACACGACAACAACTCTCAAGAACAACGACATCATCAAAACCAAGCTACATTTGCGCAAGCACGAGAACAGCAATGACAACGCCAACACGAAGAGGAAGAGTGAGCGCGACTACACCAAGAAGCACAAGATGCTGAGACACAACGTCAAGAACAACAATTGCGAGAAGCTCAAGCACTTGAGGTGCAACGTACCCTCCAAGAATCAAGTCGAGCCGTAGACAACTGAGGCCGACAAGCTCGTGAACATGAAGAAGCTCTTCACGAAGAAGTTCACGAATGAATATATCAATCTCGCATGCAACGTCAAGCTCGACAAGTTCCTCCACAAGCTTGCCGAGAACACCAAGTTCAACAAGAGCAAAAAGACATTGGAAATCCTCCACAACAAGAGCAAGCCATGAGAGACGATCCTCCTCGTCAAGGACGTAATCATCCCCAACCTAAACATAATGAAGAGCAATGCTACGTCAAGCTAAAGTTCACCATGCCCAAGTTCAATGGAAGCAATAATCCTGAAGAGTACCTTTTATGGGCATTGAAGGTCGACAAAATCTTCCGTTTGCACAACTATGAAGAAGAGAAGAAGATCGCGATGGCATCCCTTGAGTTCCAAGACTATGTCCTCATTTGGTGCGAACAAGTCATTGAGTGCCGAGAGGCAAAAGGTGAACCACCCATCACTACTTGGGTGCAAATGAAGGATGTCATGAGAGCACGCTTCGTGCCAACCTACTACAACCGCGACCTCTTCAAGAAACTCCAACTACTCAAGAAAGGAACCAAGAGCGTTGAAGAGTACTACAAGGAAATGGAGATTGCAATGATATGAGCCAATGTCATAGAAGATGATGACCAGACTATGGCACGTTTCTTGAATGGACTCAATCACCCTGTCAAGAAGATCACCGACTTTCAACCATACTCGAACCTCATCGAGCTAGTGCGTCAAGCTACCAAAGAGGAACGTCAAGTGCAAGATGACTTAAAGTATGCCAAGTTCTTATCCAAGTCATACATTTTCTCCAACACCCAAGTTTCAATGACTCCAACACCTTCTACATCAACCATGCCTTCTACAAGCAACATCGACAAGTCGAGTTACAAGAAAGCTTCGACAACCTCAAGTCATCCTCCTACAATGAGCAACTTCAAACCGAGAGCTTCATCATCATCCACCCTAACTGATGAAACCATCAAGACAAGTTGCTTCACATGCGGAGGCCGAGGCCACAAGTCATTTGCGTGTACCAACAAGCGTACCATGATCCTCAATGATGATGGTACATACGACTCCATGAACGAAGGAGAAGTGGAAGCCCTTGAGCAAGTGGCAATGCACCGGCAAGTGAACGATGACGAGGAACAAGTCTTTTGTGACGAAGACTCAAGTCCCGCTCTCATTGTCTCCAAGGTCTTGACTCTTCAACATCAACAAGAAGAAGACCAAAGATTCCATATCTTTCATACCAAGGCCGACATCAATGGAAGGTCCGTCAAGGTCATCATCGATGGAGGGAGTTGCCATAACTTAGCAACTGAAGAACTTTGCTCCAAGCTCCAATTGCTCAAGACGAAGCACCCACATCCCTACAAATTTCAATGGCTAAGCGACTTCGGCACCATCCAAATAGAGCACAGAGTGCAAGTCTCCTTCAAAATCGGAGCTTACAAAAACACTTTGGAGTGTGATGTCATTCCAATGACCGTTTGCCGTTTGCCACCTTCTTCTCGGTCGACCATGGTAATTTGATAGAGGTGTCATCCACAACGGCCGAACGAACCACTACATCTTCATGATGCAAGGAAAGGAGTACGTACTTCGCCCTATGTCTTCAAGCCAAGTGATCGCTGACAAGCAAACCACCCATCATGGAGAGAATAGTGAGAGAGCGAACCACCAAAAAGAGAGTGAGCGCCACAAGCCCAAATCGAGTGCCTCCACGATGAGAGAAAAGAAGAGCTTAGTTCTATTTGCCACCAAAAGTGAGATAAGAGATGTGTGTGAGAACCCATCTAGTGTCTTGCACTATGTCCTTTTATGCAAGGACGAGGCACCAAAAGCTAACACCTCTCACACTCTACCTTTAGTGTTGTCTTCTGTTTTGCAGGAATTCCAAGATGTTTTCCCCGACGAGCTACCTCTGGGTCTACCTCCACTACGAGGCATCGAGCACCGCATTGACCTCATCATCGGCGCACCACTTCCAAACAAAGCTCCCTATCGCGTCAACCCCGAAGAAACCAAATAAATACAAAGGCAAGTCAAACATCTCATAGACCATGGACATGTGCGTGAAAGTTTGAGTCCTTGTGCCGTTCCGGTCATTCTTGTGCCAAAAAGAGATGGTAGCTTTCACATGTGTTCCGATTGTAGACCTATCAATGCTATCACCGTTCTCTATAGGCACCCCATCCCACGCCTTGATGATATGCTTTATGAATTTAGCGATGCCACTATTTTTTCCAAAATTGATCTTAAAAGTAGTTACTATCAAATCCGCATACAAGAGGCTGATGAATGGAAACTGCTTGCAAAACAAAGTTTGGTTTGTATGAGTGGTTAGTCATGCCTATGGGTTTATCGGAAGCACCGGGTACTTTCATCCGTCTTATGAATTATGTGTTTCGCCCTTACATTGTTGAGTTTGTCGTGGTCTACTTCGATGATATCCTTGTTTATAGAAAATCTCTTAAAGATCATGTCACCCATGTCCGCACTGTGTTGCAAACTCTTCGAAAAGAACGTCTATATGCCAACATGGAAAAATGCCTTTTTGGCGTTGGTAAGCTCGTTTTCTTGGGGTTTGTTGTGTCCTCTAATGGTGTTCTTGTTGATGACTCTAAGATAAATGCTATTAATACTTGGCCCCAACCAACTAACTTGCAACAAGTGCGTAGTTTTCTTGGTTTATCCGATTTCTACCGTAGATTTATGAAGGACTTTAGCACCATTACTTCACCTTTGCATGGCATGATTAAGAAAAATGCACCTTTTGTTTGGGGACCATCCCATGATACCGCTTTCAAGGAGCTTAAGAATTTGCTTACCCATACTCCCGTGCTTGCTTTACCAAACTTTGACAAACCCTTTGAGATTCATTACGGTGCTAGTCGTAATGGCATAGGAGGTGTGTTAACGCAAGAGAATCTCCCCATAGCTTACTTTAGTGAGAAACTTTCCGGAGCGCAACTCAATTACCCCATCTTTGACAAAGATTTAAATGCTCTAGTGTGAGTTTTGCGTGAATGGGAACATTATCTTTGCCCTCATGAATTTATCATTCATACCGACCATAAAAATGCTTAAATACCTTAAGGGTCAAACTAAGTTGAACAAGCGTCATGCTAAATGGAGTGAATTCATTGAGTCTTTTCCTTATGTCATCAAGTACATTAAAGGTAAGGAAAATATTGTGGCGGACGCTCTTTCCCTCTTATGCATGCTTGTTACTCAACTTGATTTGGATGTCATTGGCTTTGAGCACATAAAAGACTTGTATGCACATGATCCTACATTTGCTATTCCTTATGCCAAGTGTTCGACGCATACCTCCTGGGATCGTTATTACATCAAAGATGGATATCTTATTAGAGCTAACAAACTTTTCATCCCCGAGTCTTCTCTTCGTTTGTTGCTTTTGCAGGAATCTCATGGAGGAGGACTAATGGGACATTTTGGACACGACAATACTTTTGCTACGTTCTCCAAGAACTATTATTGGCCCAAGATGTTTCGCGACTTCAACCGCTTCACCAACCGATGCTCTACATGTCACAAAGCTAAGTCTAAAGCTCAATCCCATGGCCTTTATATGCCTGTCCCAATTCCATATCAACCATGGGAAGATATTAGCATGGATTTTGTACTTGGATTGCCTAGAACTAGAAATGGAAAGGATTTGGTATTTGTCGTTGTGGACCGATTCTCTAAGATGGCACATTTCATTCCTTGCAACAAGATAGACGATGCTTCACATGTTGCCAATATCTTTTGTAGGGAAATACTTCGTCTACATGGAGTGCCAAAGATGATAGTCTCGGACTGGGACGTCAAGTACCTAAGCTACTTTTGGAAAACCTTATGCGCCAAGCTCGAAATCAAGCTAATCTTATCCACGGCTTACCACCAACCAACCGACTGCCAAATGGAGGTGACCAACTGCACACTCGCCGCTCTACTTCACGTGCTAATCAAGAAGAGCATCAATGAGTGGGAGGAGTGTCTACCTATCACCAAGTTCGCCTACAACCGCGCAAGACACTCAACTACCGGCAAGTCCCACTTCGAGGTTGTCTATAGATTCAACCCATTGTCACCATTGGACATTCTTCCTCTACCACTCCAAGAGCGCATCAATATGGACGCAAGTGCACGTGTGAACCATCTCAAGAAGATGCATGAAGAAAGATACAAGGCACACCATCGAGCGCCAAGTACAATGTCTTGCGACCAAGCTCAACATCAACAAGCACCCCATGGTATTCAACATTGGTGATCTTGTGTGGCTACACCTTCGCAAGGACCGCTTCCCTACCGAACGCAAGTCCAAACTCCTACCACGAGCGGATGGACCCTTCAAGGTGCTTGCATGCTATAACAACAACGCTTACAAGATCGACCTCCCGTGCGACAAGTACAACGTGAGCGACGTCTTCAATGGCAAGGATCTCTCGCCCTACCATGGTGATGAAGAATTTGATCTGAGGTCGGATCTTTCCCAAGGGCAGGGAGATGATGCGGAGCATCCCAAGGTCATCCCCACGGACCTACCTGCATCCCCCACGACACCACTTGGACCAATGACAAGAGCGCGTACGAGAGCTATCGAAGACGAGGTTAAGTCCCTCCTTGTTGAACTTCCCTTCAACCCACTTGAGACATGGCTACTACCTATGGATATGCTTTGTGTGTTTAGGTACCAAGGAACCAGCCTCGAAGAGGTTACATGGCTACTACCTCTGGATATGCTTTGTGTGTTTAGGTACCAAGGAACCAGCCTAGAAGAAGCTATGGTGCAAGATGGACATCCGGAGCATGAAGAGGAACCGCCCGGTCCAGAACGGGCGGTACTACCGCCCACACACGACGGTACTACCGTTGAAGGCCCCCAAGCGACACTACCGTCGAATATCCGCTCCACTGCCACTCAACCCGACAAACTCCTGTGTTCGAGCGACCCGAGTCTAGTAATACCACCCAGCCTGAGCGGCACTACCGCTACAGCGATATTGCCGCCCTAGGGTCCGGTACTACCGCCCTGCCTGCACGCAGAGGTCGGGCCAAGGGCCCATGTATTCCCCTCTCACTTACCCCTTGGTTTACTTCGACTATATATACTCTCCCACCTCATCCTAGCTTGGTTCAGCGTTGTGATAGCTCATTTGAGAGATAGAGCCTCGCTCATCCATATCGGAGCTACTCCTTGAGAGAGACCGCGACCCCTGTACGGAGAAGATCCACCTTGGATTCAAGACCCCCTCTTGGGTGGCCCCATCAATACCTCCTCACGGAGAATACTGGTTACCATTTGTATCGTGCCTTGTTGACTTTGGATCTTGTATCTCCCTCTGTGTTTATGGATCTAGCACATGTGTGATCGTTCTTGTTGGTTTGAGTGATTCTCTCGTGTTTCCCCTTGTGTTCTTCGTGTTCATCGCGGAATCCACTCCTTTCGTGAAAGATCGTCCACCTAGGGTTCCACCCTACATCAGGCCACCCAAGAGGGGATATTGAATCCAACGTGGATCTTCTCCGAAGAGGTGTCGGTCCCTCGTAATGGAGTAGATCCGGATGGATGAGAGAACCTCTATCTCACATATGAGCTAACACAACGCTAACCCTAGAAAGGAGGTGGAGGTGGTCTATTTATAGTCTAAGCCATGAAGGGGTAAGTGGGAGAGGGATACAAGGCCAAGGCACATGGCTGCGCACAGGCAGGTACCAGACGACCGGTGGGGGTCGGACATCCAGTGGCTCGGGACGGTCCGGCTGTCCAGCGCGCGTCAGATGTCTGTTGATTCTTCTCGAGTGTAGTGGCACCATTCGTCCGGTCGGCGCCGGTCGTCCGGGCTGTGGGACTCGTCGGACGTCCGGTATTCGTCGGATGTCCGGCCGCTGTAGCACTCGTCGCCTGGAGTTCTTTTGGCCGTCTGGGCTGCGTCATGTACCGTATGTCTGGTGGCGTCCGGATGTCCGGTGGTTGTAGCTTGCAGCAGCTCCGCTTCTTCGTCTTCTCTTCCATGCATCCCTCGTGGATGGTGTAGGTGTTCTTTGGCGCTTGCACTCCTCCTCGTCATCCGCGAGGTTCCGGTAATACCTATGCATGTAGACGAGAGGGGTGTCAAGTAGTATACCATCCTCGAAGGGGTCAAGTGAGCACGTGTAAAGGAGATGATTCACCTTTGTGTATGTGAAGTAGATGTCGCACATGTCACTTGCCAAACGAAATCTTGACATGGTGATGTCCATGGGATGCTCCGCATCATCACCCCTCCCTTGGGAAAGATCCAACATCGGATCGAAGACCAAATCACCATGGGAAACATATAGCTTCACCGTGTAGAAGTGGACGTTCACCAAGTAATCATCATCTTCAAGCTTGAAGTGGGCACTCTCCAATGTCGCACCGTCTAGTGATTCTTTCAAAATGAGCAAGGACAACAAACACTTGGAAAAACAAATGTGGTTGGCATTAGTGCAAAACCAAGCACTCAAAGAGGTGACTCACCAAACAAGTGTCGTCATCATGCAAAGCATATGGTTTGACAAAGGATAGTGACATGGCATGTAAGCACATAAAATTGAGCACAAGCAAAGATATCATGGGGACAAGCATGTAAATGTGAGGTAGTGATGCAAATATGTGTGACAAGAGAATAAGCATCTACCTCAAGGTTATAGAAAGCATGGGAAAAGTGCTCAATGAAAGATCGATGGTAGGCATAGAAGCATTCACAACACCAAATAAAATGAAGTGTCTAAACACATGTGCCAAGTGCAAGAAAATCCAAGCATAACGTGCATAGGGTGTAGTGAAGATAGTATGGCACTCAACGCAATAGAAAGAGCAAGCGTTCATCGTGTATGAGGCAATCAAGGCAAGCATGTAGCAATCAATGGGACATGGCATATGTGAAGAAATGATATTATTGCAACCAAACATGTGATAGGACCATGTAATCCAAGAATTGGATGCAACACACAAGGCATATATATATATATCATGATGCATGGAATGGTGAAAGTGACAAGTCGAAGCAAGATCTCTAACATGTGTGCAATCAATAGTTCCTAGATGAACAATAAGTCTCATGGTGCAAGCAACACAAGTAGTATGATCCTCAATATCCATGCCCCAGAAAGATGTCACCTTGAAGGCGTGTCCTTATGCATTCTTCACAATGCCGAAGCACAACCAAGTGCGATGTAGAACCATCATGGTAGAAGGTGGTTCGCTCTCAAGAGCTCGAACGGTCAACTCACGTGAAGTGGAAGTCGAGACGAAGTCCAAGTATCCTACACATGCACACAACAAAACAAAGAACGTATGCGCATGGTAGATAAACACATCATCCATCATGATGGTACTTCGCTCTTGCACATAACCATTAGTAGCAAAAGTGCATGAATAATATGATGCAATAATGGATATATTCATGGCACTAGGTATATGGTGCAAAGAGGCAAGACAAGCACGCTTCACAAGAAAAATGTCAAAATCTCCAATCATATGTGAGAATTCTATGGGGGGCAATCTCATTAGCAATGCTAAATGTATCATTGCACTCAATACATGGCAAATCATCTAGCATGAGATATGAAACATATGGAGATATATGATGAGAAGCAATAACAATCATGTGCAAAGCATGGTAATGGTTGTCATCAACCGCAAGAAATGAGCAAGTATGAATCATTAGTGATGCAACACAAGCAAGCATATCAATCATATCGTGGAAACTAGTGTAGCAAAGATGCAACACACTAGGGGAAATCATGTCACGTGAGCAAATAATAGGCATAGACAATGCACATGACATATCGTAAGCGCGAACACAAAGCAAGATCATAGTATCATCATAGGCATGGGGCACAAAGAAAACATGGCAATAACAAGTGATATCTCCACCAAGCTTGCAAATATACATACGAGTGCTAGAATCAATCATCATGTGTAATGCAAAGCATGGGTCACAAATGCATGTCAAAGGCATAGGAATGAGCATATCATGCAAAGTGAACATGGCAAGATGGGCATATAATATGTAATGGATAATAACCCATAGCCAAGTGGGGGCCATGTAGAAGAAATGCACGAAGTCTTTGCGCGAAGAGAGCGGTGGGAAATACAATCCATGAGATTCCAAATCATCATTGCTCTCTAGAGCTTGTTTTGTCAACTCATGGGATTGTGAGGTTGACAAGTATTCATGGGTACCTACACAACAAATACACAAACGAAATAAGTTGTTTGTGTGATAAATGTACACATCATCCATCATGATGTGTATGTGCACGTGAGAGTTAGAACAAGATAAGCATCTATCAAAGAAATTTGATGCATGGTATAAGAACATGTCATCCATCATGAAAGAATAGTTATTGTGCATAACACGATGGGGATGCAAAGTGAGCATACAAGTATAAGGCACAACAATAGCATTTTTATTCATGGGGAGCATATTGTGCACAGAAGTATTGGGATCATGCAATGAATGGGATGAATCAAAATCTCCTAAAATGTATGTGGAAACTATGGGGGTCTCCTCATGAGCAATGTTGGAAACATCATATGGAGAAAATGGACAACATCCAAAGCAATGCATATCCGAAGCTAGATGGTCATGGCATGGCATATGAGATAGATGATGCAAAGGGAGCATACCAATATCATCACAAAAAAACAAATGCCAATAACCACGGGATTGTCATATATGCCATATGTGCAAATTGGGTTCATTTTAATGGCATATGCATAGTCACTACGATGAGATTGCAAATATGACATATGATGGATCTCATGCATAGCATATGACAAGTCAAGCGGATTGTCAAACATGATGTGACGTAAAGAATGATCACAAGAAATCCTATGTAACATGGCATCACAACTAATAGACTCCACATGGCAATCATCATACTCATCATAAATGGGTAAATCATCGCATGGGGAAGTCGCACTAGCATGAAGCATGGTAATAGGTTATCAACATCATGCAAGCAATCAATGTCAAGAATGTCCACTAGTGATACTAGAGCATCACCGTCACCTATGTTACCGTTTTAATTCCACTCAAGTGGTGTAGGTGAGGTGGGAAAGACCAAATGATGGCCATCTTCATCTTGATGCAACCATGTGGGGGTGCATCATATTCCACCATTGCCATCGTCTTGTCGAAAGGGAGGACGAAGTCATCGCGAATTGGCGCGTCATCATAGATGGGACCTAGCACCAAATGAGAATACACGATAGAGGTAGAGGTCAAGTCGTTAGTGTTGAAAGTGGCCTCACATGACCTATCAACTATCTCACTCTCTCTATGTGGTGGTTCACTCACTCCCTCAAGGTTCGTCCACTCAATCTCACGTATGGTGGAGTCACTCATCTCACTCAAAGTGGTGGGGGTTGTGGCTCTCCTCACATGGGAATTGGGGCAACTCGTCATATATGGGGCTAGTGGTGAAGTCACTCTCACTCTCAATATGGTGGCACAAGTCACTCAAGTCATCATACGTCACCGTGGTCGAGGTGAAATACTCAACCATCTTATCGCCCTCGCCATGGATGAAGGCCGAAGATGGCACATCATCACTCTCCTTGATGACCGAAGGGAAAATCCCATGCTCGATCATCTTGTCACTGTTGCCATGGATGAAGGCTGAAGATGGCACATCACCACTCTCGCCTCTTAAGATGGCAGCATCATCCTTGCTAGCCACCTTGTCGCTCGCCTCCAAAGCTTGGTCCTTGAGGGTCTCCGTAGTCGTACTCGTCGCTGCATCGTCTTGAAAAAGAGTCATGGTAGACTCGGCATAGTCAATGCCACAAAGAGGTATGGCGGTGAAGTTGAACTTGGGAGCATTGTCTTGGAGCTCGTCGGGCTTGGACATCGTGGTGTACTAGCCTCATGCTCATCATCTTGGAGCTTGGTTTTAGAGAAGTGTGCTTGGGTCGAGAAGCCTTGGACATCATGAGTTCTTGTTCCGCCTTGAGAGCACTAATGTAGTTGTCATCGAGGGACTTGTAGTTCTGGAGGAAGATCATCTTGGAGATGTTGTTCTGCAATCCCATCATGAAGTGGAACTTCATCGAAATGGGGTTGTCCATGTCAGTGCGTCGCAAGGTAATCTTCATCTCCTTGAAGTACGCGTCAATGGACTTGGATCCTTGGGTGGTGTTCTCCAATTGGCGTAGAAGTTGTTCCGTGTAGGTTGGAGGCACAAACTCTCGCCGCAAAGCTCTCTACATCTTGGACCAACTCATGTCGTAGGTCTTCGAAGGTACGTGAAGCCACCATGTGGACACGTAGTCGTGGAAGTTCCTTGTGGCGCACTTCACTTGATCTTCGGGAGGAACTTGATGTAGCTTGAGGTAGTCGTCCATCAAACGCTCCCATTCGAGATACTCCTCGGGTTCTTGAGTCCCGTAGAAAGGAATCGCGTGGTCGATGTTGAGGTCGTAGTAGCTTGTGGAGTCAGGGACTTGAGCTTGGGGACCTTCTCTTGAAGTGCTTGTGGGCGAAGATGTCGTATGTCCATAGGAGAAGATGCCTTGAATTCACTTGGCGAAGATGCCAAGGGACATGGTGAAGTCATTGAGCGGTTGTTGGTGCTAAGCTCTTGACCTTCACATCCTTGTTGGTGATGGTGTCGATGCCGATGTGATTTTGCCGGAGATGGTAGCTCGGAGACATGTGCTCTTGAGCGTCTTCTCGTAGATGATGAAGATTGCTTGTAGGACTTGATGAGGGCTTTGATCTCCTCCATTTGAGCTTGCATCTTGCTGTCGTTGGAGTTGTTCGTGGCATCGAACTCATTGTTGTTGTTGTAGACCGAAGATGAAATGCCTTGCCTATCCATCACAAGACTCGAGTAGAGGTGAGTAGGAAATGAGATATACAATACCAAGTTACCATTTTCCCAAAGTTGAGGATGTATCCCGTTTCACTCAATGTGAGATGAAAGAATAGTGGAATTGGTACCGGACTTGTTCACTCACACCTATCAAGTAAAGCTTATGGAGTAGCTCGGTGAGGATAGTGGCACAAAAATTTGATGTAAAATGTTAGCAAGAGTCAATAATGTTGAATGAGATTCACAAATTCGCAAGTGAAACAAGTAAAGCAATGGTAATGAATGGCACGCGGAAACACACACACGGATAGATAAATGGGGTCGTGCAACCAAGGAATGAGCACAAAATGTGTAATCCACGGAAAACGCTCATGTTGCACAACTCAAGAGAGACGCTAGCATGTGTCGGGACCCCGATCCTAAGTCACACCGATCTAGCATGTAACACTTCATATCACTTTGTGGCCTCACGCACGGTATTCCCATAGGTGCCACCTTACCTAGCCCGGGACCGTTTGCGCCTTTTGGCTCACGTATATGATAGTGTCGCTAGCAACCATATGACAGAGAACCCGGGCCGACATGACTAGTCGTGAACCCAAAGTAGCAATAACTTACAGGGACAGGCATACATGAATCAACCTCGAGCATGTCGGTCAACAGCGTATGAATCCATGCATCACCTCTGGTTGTTGTTCCCAACATTATCCAAAGAGCATGAACATTTTTGAAAAGCATTTTGGGTTCATTGAAAATCCATTTTAAAGTTGAACCTATTGGAAAATTTTTGGTGCTAGGGTTTGCAACTTCCCCTTTTCAAATTCATTTGAAATTTAAACATGATGCACAAAGCAAGCCTAGGACCATACCAGAACTAGGGATGTGACAGCATGATTGCTCAATAGGCGGATACAACACTTGTGCACAACCTATAAGATGCAAAATGTATCAACTTTCTATCCCAAGTATGCTATGTATGTATGTATATTCCGGTGCTTTAGCACAAGATGATTTAAGATGACCAAGTATGATATATTGTAATGCACTATGATACGATGCTATGGCTCTTGCTTAGAAGCTCTTTTTTTCTCTCTCTCTTTTCCTTAAAAGCTTATTATCTTTTTTTTTGTATGGCCACTTTTGCACAATGCACAAACCAAGATAGCAATTGTGTATATGCGGGAACAAACTTGAGGCACACGAGATGATATGATACCAATATGATATGGTATGTATGCAATGGATGGTGTAGATCACTAATGTGCACAAGTAACATTGTCGGCAATACTCAAATGGCTAGTCTTGATAGGCAAGTGACGCAAAATAGGATAGGGGTTATCAATGCAATGGCAAGGGAATATACAATGGAGGGATACCACGATACCAAGATGATACCGATATGGAGGTTACCATCAAAGGTTTATTGTTTGTATGCCACATACGGATGATGGTGAAGTGGTCAAACTCAAAGATGGCCCCGTGGCGATGATTAGTTGCGGTGTTCTTGATGTAGATACCAATATGATGGAGACTCGTCCCTAAGTAGCCGAAACACCCTAGGAACTCAAAATCTCAAGGCAAATGTCAAAGTGGTGGTGGTTTTGTGGAAGTGGAGGGTTATTGGGTTATGCGAGTCGGAGTTGAAGGTCACCGTCCCTAAGTAGCCAAAACACCTTAGGAGACACAATTCACAACTCAAACAAAATTGGGTTAAGTTGAGGTTGTGGAAGTGTATGGTGGGTAAGCCTATGCGGAAGTGGTGGTGGTTGATGAGGAAGAAACCATCCTTAAGTAGCCGAAACACCTTAGGAGACTCGAATCACTACTCAAGCAACCACATATGCAATGGGGATCAAGATGGGTTAGGTTGCGGAAGTCGGAGGTGGTAATGCGGATGATGTGGTGGAAGCCCTTCGCAAAGATGCCAAAGTTCCAAACATTTTATGGAGTCAAATGATGTTGGAAGTATTTTTGTGAGAAGGGGGATGTCAATAGCTTCAAAACGAGCTAAAGAACGTCAAAATCGGAGTCCGGATGAATTAGTTATGGCCGAAACAAAATTTCAGCGAAGTCAGAATCTACAGGTAGCGGACGTCAGGAAATAACGGATGTCCGGTCGCCGGACGTCCGGTCGGGTCAGAAATCCGCTAATTTCAGCTCGGGTTAGGGGTTCCGGTCGTCCGGTAAGGTCGGACATCCGGTGGTTCCTGGGGCTCCGGACATCTGGTAAAGTGACGGTCATCCGGTGTATCGGGGTCAACGCGAGATGCGAGTTTTGGGACGCGATTTTGGGCGGAAATAGATGATTTTGGGGGCAAAATTGATGAGATTTCGTGGATGGTAAGTGGGGAAAATTGGGGAGATGCTAGATCCACTTGAAACCAAAAAAATCCTTGGATCAAAATCAACAGAACTTCATCAAACCAACAAATCACAAAAAAATTGGGGGCTATTTTTGGTGGGGATTTTTGAAATTTAGGACGAAATCTAGCAAAAGAAGGCTAGAAAACGATGGGAGGAACTACAAATACATGATCAACGTTGCTCATGATACCATACAACATGGGGCTAACCCGTCATAGGCCGATGTTTCACGATTGGAGTGGGTTCCCTCGAAGAACACGATGAACACGGGGAAGAACAGAGAGAAAGCATAAGGGGAAACACTCAAGAACAAGTCCAATCGCACATCCACTAGACAATCAAAACATGCAAGATCCACAAGGTACATGAACAACAAAAGGAAAGATACAAGGTAAAGTTCATCTCCATGAGGAGGTCTTGAAGGGGCCACCCAAGAGTGGGTCTTGAATCCAACGTGGATCTTCTCTGAAGAGGTGTCGGTCCCTCGCAATGGAGTAGATTCGGATGGATGAGCGAAGCTCTATCTCACAAATGAGCTAACACAACGCTAACACTAGAAAGGAGGTGGAGGTGCTCTATTTATAGTCTAAGCCACGAAGGGGTAAGTGGGAGAGGGATACAAGGCCAAGGCCCGCGGCTGCGCACAGGTAGGTACCGGACGACCGGTGGGGGTCGGACATCCGGTGGCCCAGGATGGTCTAGACATCCGGCACGCGTCGGATGTCCGTTGATTCTTCTCGGGTGTAGTGGCCCCGGTCGTCCGGTCGGCGCCGGTCGTCCGGGCTGTGGGACTCGTCGGACGTCCGGTATTCGTCGGACGTCCGGCCACTATAGCACTTGTCGCCTGGAGTTCTTCTGGCCATCTGGGCTGCATCAGGTACCGGATGTCCGGTGGCGTCTGGACGTCCAGTGGCTGTAGCTTGTAGCAGCTCCGCTTCTTCGGTCTTCTCTTCCATGCTTCCCTTGTGGATGGTGTAGGTGTTTTTTGGCGCTTGCACTCCTCCTCGTCATCTGTGAGGTTCCGGTAATTCCTATGCATGCACATGAGAGGGGTGTCAAGTAGTATACTATCCTCCAAGGGGTCAAGTGAGCACATGTAAAGGAGATGATTCACCTTTGTGTATGTGAAGTAGATGTCGCACGTTTCACTTGCCAAATGGACTCTTGACATGGTGATGTCCATAGGATGCTCCGTATCAGAGATGCTGGATGCTAATGATGTTGTATGTGCCATGTACTTCACCATGATGCCGGATGGGATGGCTCGAACCTGTTTATAAGTATTGCCTGCCAATTCCATCAACTCATGGGCTGAGTTGAAAGTGCGCTTTATTCAGAATTTTAAGGGAACGTGTAAGCAGCCTCTGACAATTATTGATCTGGATAACTGTGTGCAACGGTAGGATGAGGCGGCCCACAATTGGGTTCGCCAGGTCTCAACTATTATCCACTCATCGGACATCATCGCGGTGGGTTCAGCGGTTCTGTTCTTGGAGAAGAATTGTCATTTTACCCCTCTCAAGCAGAAGCTTGGGCAGCTTAAGCATCATTGTGATGACTTGGGGGAGCTTATGGTGGCTCTAATTAAGTATGTCAATTCTGATAACACCAAGGACCTTGGATCAGATGATGAGAGGTCCTATAATGGTAAGAAGAGTAGCAATGGTAATGGTCAGCGGCAGAATATGGCGACGAACAATAGCAACAACCAAAGTAATGGTGGGAAACGTAGACACCCCGATGGCGGGTTAGATCTTGTGGCTAACACAAACTCTAATTATAAGGGCCAACACCGCAACTGTAATGATAAGTCGTCCTTTGGTGGAAGAAACTTTAATCTTGAAGCAATGTTCAATGAGACTTGCCTAAAGCATAGTTTAGCTGACAAGCCATTGAGTCATGCCTGGAAGGATTGTTTTATCATGCGAGAGTACAAGAATTCCAACTTTAATCAGAATCATGGTAATAATCATCGGCCACACGGCAGGTCAGGATCTGGTGCGCAGGGGCCCGGCTTCGGAGGAGGAGGCTCTATTTCTGGTTATCAAGGCCAGAACAATCAAGGGGGTTATCACCAACAGTCTGGTCAGGGCAACGAGCAATAGGGTAATCAGTTAGGATACCAGAGTAATCCAAAACAGCTCAATGGTGGCCAATACCATGTTTTTACCACCAGTCTTTGTGAATATGATATTACAAAGTTGATAAGCATGCGACCAACACTATTGAACCAGCCGTACCTCAGTACTTGCGATGGTACGAATTTCCAATCACTTGGAGTCAGGAGGATCACCCGCCCCGGGTTGAAAATCCGAGTCATCTTGCTTTAGTGGTGGCCCCTCGGGTTGGGGGTTATAAATTTATGAAGGTGTTTATGGATGGAGGAAGCAGTATCAACATCTTGTATTATGACACCTTTCGCTAGATGAATTAAAATGAAAAAGATGTTAAGCCATCTTTCATGGTTTTCCGTGGTGTGGTGCCTGGTAAGTTGGCTTATCGTGTTCGAAAGATTGCCCTGGAAGTCGCCTTTGGTAATGACTATGACTACAGAGCAGATACACTGTGGTTCGAGGTGGTCAAAATCAAAATCCCACATCATACCTTGTTTGGGCATCTGGCTTATGCAAAGTTTATGGCCGGGCCTTGTTATGTTTATTTGAAGCATAAGATGCCAGGGCGTAAGGGCACAATTATGGTCCATGGTGACCGAAAAATCGCTTTGGGGTGTGAGGAAGGTGATGCTGCTTATGCTAAGTCGGCCTGCGCCACAAAAGAGCTTAAGTTTTATAAAGACAATGGTGACCCAGCTGATATGACTCCTTTGAAGAAGCCCACTACTAAGCAGGACCCTCTGTTGAAGTTTCAGGTTGATGACACTAAGCAGGTTGATTTTGTCCCCTGTGATTCATCTTAGCAGTTCACAGTAGGGGCTAATATGGATCATAAATAGGAATGCGTGCTCATCGAGTTCATCTGTGAGAATCGGGACATCTTTGCATGGAAACCGTTTGACATGCAGGGTGTACCAAGAGAATCGCTGAGCACACTCTTAATGTAGATCCCAAGTTTAAGTTGGTTAAGCAGTTCCTTCATCGCTTCAATGAAGAGCGGCGTAAAGCTATTGGAGAAGAGGTGGCCCGGCTCTTAGCAGCTTGGTTTATCATTGAAGTCTTTCACCCTGAGTGGTTGGCTAACTCGGTGTTGGTACTCAAGAAGAATGGCACCTAGCGGATGTGTGTTGATTACACAGGTCTTAACAAAGCTTGTCCAACTGATCCATTTTCTCTCCCTCATATTGAGCAGATTATTGATGCTATGGCGGGTTGTGAGAGCTTACCTTTCCTTGATGCTTATTCTGGTTATCATCATATCAAGATGGCAGTTAAAGACCAAGAGAAGATGACTTTCATCACAACTTTTGGAGTTTTCTGCTATGTTTCTATGCCTTCTGGGCTCAAGAGTGGCCATGCGACCTATCAACGTTGTGTTCAGAGTTGCTTGCATAGTCAGATTGGACGCAATTTGTTAATGCTTATGTGGATGATATTGTGGTCAAGTCCTGGAAGAAGGAGACTCTTCTTGATGATTTGATGGAGACTTTTGACAATCTTCGGGTCTATAAAATGATGCTTAACCCGGCCAAGTGTGTCTGTGGTGTGCCTGCAGGTAAATTATTGTGTTTTCTGGTTTCAGAGTGAGGCATCGAAGCTAACCCGGAGAAGATCAAATCCATCACTTCGCATGCTATGCCAGCATGTGTCAATGACGTCCAGCGTTTGGCGGGTCGTATTGCGGCATTGAGCCATTTCATAAGTCACCTGAGAGAGAAGGCGGTCCCTTTATATCAGATGATGAAGAAGACATATCACTTTGTATGGACTGATGTTGCCAATGAGGCATTTGAGGCACTCAAAAAATAGTTAGCTGAACTACCCGTCCTTGATGCTCCTGTTGAGAAAGAGCCCTTGCTCCTATATGTGGCGGCTAATAGTAAGGTTGTCAGTGTGGCGGTAGTGGTGGAGCGCAAGGAGGCGGGTAATGAATACCCTATTGAGTGGACGTCTTATTATGTTAGGGAGGTGCTGATCGATTCCAAGCAACGATACCTACATTGGCGGAAACTGGTGTATGGGGTGTTTATGGCGAGTCGCAAGCTGAAGCATTATTTTCTTGGTCATCCTATTAATGTGGTCAGTTCTGCTCCTTTAGGGGATATTATTCTGAACAGAGAAGCTACAGGTCGGGTTGCCAAGTGGGCCATTGAACTTGCACCTCATGGTTTGAAATATGTGCGAAGGACAGCCATCAAATCTCAGGCGTTGGTGGATTTTATAAGTGATTGGACAGAGTTGTAGACACCTGAAGAGAAGTCGGACAACACGTATTGGACAATCCACTTTGATGGGTCCAGAAAATTAGAAGGCTCGGGGGCTTGGGTTATTTTGACTTCCCACGAGGTGATAAATTTTGTTATGTGTTGAGGCTAATGTTTCCTTGTACAATAATGCAGCTGAGTACGAAGCTTTACTCCATGGCCTTCGTATGGCCAAAGAGATGAATTTGTGCCAGGTTATATGTCTAGGCGACTCAGATCTTGTAGCTCAGCAAATCTTTGGCAAGTGGGACTCTAAAGACCCGCTCATGGCAGCTTATCTCCAGGCGGTTGATACTATTGCTGGTAATTTTTAGGGTTATTAGGTGGATCACCATGACCGACGATGCCTTAAGCCAGCTTGGGTCTCAACGTAAGTCGGTGCCTCCTAATGTGTTCCTAGATGTGCTGCACAATCCCTCTGTCAAATTACCGTCTGAAGAAGACCATGTTGTTCCTGACCCGAAGGTGAAATTGGTGGCGGCTCTTCATGCTATTATAGATTGGACTTTGCCTTATCTGGCTTATATAACCCTGGGCCAGTTACCATAGGATGAAACTTTGGCAAGACAGATAACTCGACAGTCTAAGTCTATGACTATCATTAACGGCGAGTTACACCACTGTAGTGTGACAGGGGTATTCCAACGTTGTGTTTCTCCTGAGGAGGGTCGTGAAATTTTACGAGAGATTCATGAAGGTGATTATGTCATCATGTCGGCTCAAAGTATTTAGTGGCTAAGGCGTTTTGTCATGGGTTTTATTGGTTGACGGCTCATGCTAATGCAGAAGATATCATCATTAAGTGTGACGGATGTCAGAAACTTTCTCAACAAGCTCATGTGTCGACTCAAGAGTTGTGGATGATTCCAATAACTTGGCCGTTTGCAGTCTGGGGGTTGATATGGTTGGACCTTTCAAGAGGTCTAAGGATAAGAAGACCCACCTTTTGGTGGTGATTGACAAATTTACCAAGTGGGTAGAAGCAGAGCCAGTTAGCAAGTGTGATGCAGCGACTATAGTTTAGTTTGTTAAAAAGATGATCTTCCACTTTGGTTACCCTCATAGTATCATCACTGAGCATATTCGTCTTGATGTTTCTTCTGTGGCTCATCCACAGTCTAATGGTCAGGCGAAAAGGGCTAACCAGGTGAGTGTGAGAGGCATCAAGCCCCGGCTTATGGTTCCTTTGGAATGAATGCCGGGTTGTTGGGTTGAGGAGTTACCTTCAGTACTTTGGAGTATCAATACTACCCCAACAAGTCAACATGCTATACTCCTTTCTTCGTGGTCTATGGTGCAGAGGCGGTTCACCCAAGTGATATCCGTCATGACTCGCCATGAGTGGCGGCTTCTGTTGAAACTGATAATGAGACGGCATGACATAATGCACTTGATGTTTTGGATGAATAACATGACCTTGTTGCGGCTCGTTCAGCAATATACCAGCAAGACCTGCATTGCTATCATAGTCGCAGAGTTAAGACTTGGGCGTTTCAAGAAGGCGACTTGGTGCTCCAGCTGATTCAAGATCAGACAGATATGCACAAGTTATCCCCACCTTGGGAAGGACCTTTTGTGGTCAGTAAGAATCTTAATAATGGCTCGTATTATCTCATTGATATACGTGAGTGCAAGAAGTCACACACCTCTAAGCAGGAGACCAACAGGCCGTGGAATATTTCTCATCTTCGGCCTTACTATACTTGAGCCACCGGCTCTCTCCATTGTACATATTTCTATTGATGTATATATGTTTTTATGATCAATATAATAAAGCCAGCATCCCTGAAAATTCAGGGCCTCTGTCATTTCATTTCTGTGTATCTGAGTCTTTATTAATTGGTCATAAGGTCACTTGGGGGCTTCAAACCCACCGGGTTTAGCTTTCATAACCTATTGACCAGGCTGAGTCGTCATATTCTGATTTACACATGCCTATTTGCAACTTGCAACTCCGTCAGGTGACCCGCCGAACTCTTAACAGTCAATCTTTTTGAAGACCCTAAACTTGTTAAGGTTAAAATAGCTGATTGTGTCACGTGAGAGCCGGCTTACAGTGAGCTACGATAAACTCAATGGTTGTGCAGCCTTGAAAGCACAAGGCCTATGAGCCAACCTGTTTGGTCGTGTTTTGGAAAACTGGCCCAACAATTATTTGAGATTTGTTATATCTTTCTTTGGTTTCTTTGGATATTTTATCTTAAGGTTTTTCTTTTGTGAAAATTTTGACTACCCGGGTCATGAGGCTCCGGATTAGGTGGCTCATGTTTGAGTATTTTGGGGTTGTAACCCGCCCTGGCTTCGGACACTAAGTCGCCACTATTGTCGGCGTTCTGGGAACGGGGGTCCCCAGACTTCCCTGCCTGCGGCCTGCGGCATGGCTCAAAGGGGGGCCCAGCACGGCTCGTCTTCACCAACACAAACCCAAGACCCTCGCGAGGGGCCAAGCCTCGCGGGGCGGACGACGCGGAGCTTCCTCAGGCACGGCCTCGTCAGGCTGGCTCACAAGGAGGCGGAGAGTTCAAGGCGGGGTACCTCACGAGGTGCCCGTGACGCAAGCCATGATGACTCAGGGCGCCAGGCGGGTGCCAGCCGGCGCAGCGTCCTCCTTTCCTCTTTGGTGCAAACGGGGCAAGCGCAGCCGCGGAGTACCGAGGCATCAGGCAAAGGTTGCCATTTCGGTGCAACAAGACCAAGACCAGGAGGACTACGAGACGGAGGTCACTGTGGAGCCCAAGACGGCGTCATCACCAGAGCTTTGCGCAGGCGAAGACTACTTTTGTCAGGATAGCTGATACTTGTTGTCCCCCTTCAAATTAGCCCACCACTGTTGGCTCCCTTCCCGCTCGATATTTGGGAAGAGGACCAGGGCCTCTATAAATAGGACCATCCGCCCACATAGCAAGGGGTCGGTTGGCTGGAGGCAGAGAGAGAGAGAGAGAAGGGTGACTGAACTCCTCCGAGCAGTTCATCGCCCAAGCCAAGAACAGACCCTCGCGGGGCTGTTCTTCCTTGTATCGTTCATCATCATCAGCCCAAGAGGCAATCCACCACACCACACACTGGAGTAGGGTATTACACCACAACGGTGGCCCGAACCAGTATAAACCCTGTGTCTCTTGTGTTGTTCTTTCCTTAGTTTTGGATCCTAGCATGGCGGAGGGGTGCAGGTAGGTAGGAGGCGAAATCTCTGCGCGCACCCCAGTGTTCGAACCCCAAGGGTCTGCCGGAACCCGAAATCTGACATTTGGCGCGCCAGGTAGGGGTGCGCCGGAATTCGTCTTCCACCGCTCCGTGCCCCGTCGCGTCGTCATCACCATGCCCGGCTACCAGGAGGGCAACCCAGACCCATGGGCGGCATGGCCTGCCCGCGCAGAGCCGCTCACATCGGGCGACCCCGTGCCCCAGGCAGCTCGCAGTCCGCAGGGCGCTGCGGGCCGCGGGCGACGCGGACAGGCTTCGACAGCTCTCACACCGCGGCAGGCGCGGTCGGCAGCAAGGGCCTCCAATCACGCCGCGACCACGACACTGTACACCCGCCGGGAGCAGGCGAACTCGAGGGCCGCGCTCACGGTGGCCCAGGAGCTGCTGTAGTGCAGACTGCTGGAGGGCAGCCGCGACGTGTTGCTGGAGCGGGTGGCAGAGCTCCTGTGCTTCGCCGCCTCGGGGGCTCACCCCTTCTGCACCCAGCTCCCATCTCAAGCCCAAGGCGGCCCGCGCGGGGGCTTCGCGCGCGCCCACGGGCTCCAAGGCTACTCCAACACCAGCGAGGCTGTCAGCACCGGACCGGCGGCGGCGTTGCCCCCGCTCCCGGTCCGCGAAGAAGAAGGACTCGACGCGACCCGCGGCCCCGGTGGACAGCCACGCTGCCAACCCACGGTAGGCGTGTCAGGCAGGACCGCGTGGCACATAGAGCACTATGGTGTGGCCTTCGGGATGACGGCGCCAGAGGAATACGTGCCCCTCATGATGGACCAAGGACACCCACACGAGGGCGAACAAGGCTCGCTCCTCAGCCCAAGCTGGGGGGACGGGGCGCCAGAAGCTGAGCCCTTCCAGGAACCCCAGGACGGCCCCACTGGGCATGCTGGAAGCAACGATTATCAGGTACCGCTAATTCTTCAGCAAGCATATGCTAACCATGGATCGCAGGAGGTGCAGGTTGCCATAGCGGGCAGCTGCCCCGCTCCCACAGTCTCCTACCCCTCGGGAGGAGGGCGCAGGGGGCTGCAGGAGAGGGGCAGGGATTCGACATCACCACCACGGCGTTCGGAGCAAGGCGTCCTCAGGAGGTAGGCCCTCCGCTGGGAAGGTGCCTCAGGGCCTGCCCCCGGCGGAGGACCCGTGGTCGTCGGGGGAACCGCTGGCGACCGCTCTACCCCATCGGCGGCGTCCTGGTTTCTGGTCATCGTTGATGGCACTAGAGTGTGGCACAAGGCGGGGCCCTCATCTGGCGATATGAAGCAAGGCCGCTACCTGTGAAGAAGGCCCAGTGCCTGTGAAGCTCGCCACCCCGTGACACTCTCACGTAATAATGAGTGGGGTTGTACACGCCCCGGAGTCTCAGGGGTGCCGGCCTCAGGCCCTGGGGCTCCCTCCCATGCCCAGTGGCAGCACTTAGCTCCGCGCTGGTGAGAAGATGTCCAAGACTAGACTAGGTGCCGGACGCGGCCTTTTGTTTGCTTTCATTGCTCTTCCCTTTGGTTGTCACTTTCCCCTGCTGGATTCAAGTTGGATTCGAATTTGAGATTTGCGTGTGTTCGGGGAAGGGGTGCTTAGTCTCATTTGAGCGATTTCTCATGTTTTGGTTACCACTTCGCCTCAGCCACCTCCCCTCGCGAGCCCCTCGCGAGCCGGGTCAGGCCTAGCTTGCGTGCAGCCCAGACTGCCGCCGCCGCGTCCTCTCAGGAGGGTGTTTTACTGCAGATCCTATGAATTCAATCAGGGGACACTCAGGACACCACAACCCCCCGCGGGCTGCCTCAGGGCCAGCACGGAACAAAGGTAAACTATCCGACCAACGCATCGCTTAAGTGAGCCACTTGGCACGGGCGCATGGGCGATGTAGCTTCTACTAATATGATAAACACAAGTTTTACATGAGGGGCTCCCCCTCCAAAATGCTCTCATAGCTATCAGGCCAAAACCTGAGTTCTATTCATGCAGGGTAAGGAAGTAGGAACGATGCACAATCAGTCGGATGAATCCCCCAATGCGTCCTCAGGAGCACCACCAGAGCCGTTGCTGGCGTCGCTGAACTCGCAATCGCTGTCCGCGTTGCCGCCAATGGCATCAGAGCCGTCCATCATGCCGCCCTCGTCAGCCGCCACGATCACGTCGTCGTTGTCCGAGGCGAAGGCCCTGATAAGAGCGTCCACATTGTCTTCCACCCAGTGCGCCAGCTCGCCTCGGACGGCCTGGGGGACTGGGGCGATGGCGGCGTCAAAATCAAAGTGGGGATCCATGTTCCGGAGGTGGCTGAAGACACGGGAAAAGGCGCGCCTGAGCAGGGCGCGGCTCCTCTCCTCCACCAACCTGTCAGCCCTCGTCGACCGCGCCTCCAGCTGCGTCACCACATCAGTGAAGAACTGAAGATTGCCCGCGTAGTTGACTGCGTGCGGCTCGCCGACGGCCTCCTTGCAGATGTTGCCCAAGGCCGCGTTGGCTCTCTCCCGGAGAGTGGTGAGCATGGGGCCGTGCTCATGCTCCAAGATCCGCCGCTGACGTATCTCGTCTGCATTCTGGCACGCGGCAGCCTCAGCCTCCTCCACCCGCTGGCAAAGAAGGAGCACCTCAGCCTGGGAGGTGGTTAACTCACCTCGCACCACCTCAAGGGTGGCCCGGGAAGCATCGGCCCGCCGCGCCGCCTCCTCCAGCTTGGCCCTCAAGGCGGCAGTCCTGCCTTCAGCTTCAGCCCGGATCAGCCCCAGCTTCTCTTCGAACTCGTGCTCAAGGTTCAAGCACGCCATCTCCACTCGACGTCCGACCTCCTCCAGGACGCGGGCTTCCTGTGCGGCAACATCATCCTCCGCCTGCGTCACCAAGCACTCCCTCGTCTCCAGACGCTCGTACTCACGGGTACGTTCGGTGGCTTCCAGCGTCAGTGCCTCCTCACGCTTTTGGAGCTCTGCTGAGTTCCCGGAGGCCACCTTCATCGATGCAAGGGCTGCCTCGCGCAGCTCCACCTGCTCCTCCAGCGAGTGGCACCAGGCCAGGAGCTCCCGAGCCCGCTCCTCCGCCGCCGTTCGCCGCCGGTCAGCTTCCCGAGCCTCCTCAGCGGCCAAAGATCGGGACTCCCGAGAGGCCACCAACGACGCCTTGGCCTCTGCTTCATCAAGATCACGCTAACGGCGCGCAAGGGCGATGGCGCCCTCCAACTCGCGCCTCTCTGCAGCCAGGCGCAGGCCCTCGGCCTCAAGGCGCGCGTCTTCATCAGCAAGCCCCTCACCAAGCAGGCTCACTGCGTCAGACGCCCTTCGAAGGAATCCTTGGGGGAGAGCGCGACGCTCACGAGTGCGCTCGAGCATGTCTTCCACACCATCATCTGCCCCAAGCAAGCGCCGGGGGCCGCGAGTCAGCACTCCCCCTCTGGCTGGGGGCTGGGGGCTGGCACCCTCGCGATGGCCGGGCACGCCACATCAGAAGCCCGGCCTGGGGCCAGCCCGTCCTCAGGAGAAGAGCATAGGAAGCGCCTCAGCCAATCGCAGTCCACGACCAGGCGAGAAGCCCATGGCAGGCTAGCTATGCCACAAGAAGGCCCACGAAGGAGGATCGCGAGGTGCGCGAGGCCACGATATGCCTCGGGATGGTTCGCCTCTTCAATCGCCCTCACCATAAGGGCTCCGTTGCTCGGAGCGCTTGAGGACGGTGGAGGGGGCGAGGTCAAGAGGGACGGCTCCTCAGCCGTCTCCGCAAGCTCGGCTGGAAGGGGCCTGTGAAGCAAGAGTCAGTAAGAGCAACAGAAGGATCGGGGGCTGGGAAAGGAGAAGGCTTACTCATCAGTGGTGAAGTACTTCCTACGCTTCGGCAAGCGACAAGGGTAATCGTCGCCCAGGACCTCCCTTCTCTTCCGGAGAGCCCCAAAGTCCACGCAGAACCGGCCCAAGAGTTGGACGCATGGATCAACCTTCGACGAAGACGGAGCATCCAGGCAATCTGCGGCAGGGGCGCCTGCCTGATGTGCGCTGCCAATCACCTCCCCAAGAGAAGCAGCTGGAGCCTCAGGGGCCCCAGTCGCAGGCACTGAGGGCAGCTGCTCGTCACCCACAGCCTCAGCGGCACGGGCCCCAAGAGCTGCTTCCTCGTGAGCCTCGCCCGGCATTGTCACCACGCCGGGAACCCCCTCGGCCTCTGGCACCTCGTGCCTCCCTGCTCCGCCACTCGAGGATGAGTTGCCTTGGCCGACTGGAAGGGCAGTCACCACCACTGGGTTCTCGCGAGGCCCCTGAAGGCCGGCGGGGCGCGGCCCCCACTCATCAAAGACAGGCATCTGCTTCACAAAGTCGCCCCTGCTCTGGTAGAGGTACAGCAAGGCCCCTCCCTGCCGAACGCTGCCGGGGTTGGGGTCCCCAGCCAGGGTCAAGAGCGCCGTCCTCAGCACCTCAGGAGCCAGGTCCTCTTCCTGGAGCCTCATACGATCCTCGCGCCCATGGAAGGCCCACATCCGGCGAGAGTGGCGTCGAAGAGGAGCAACATGGCATAGCAGGAACTCCTTCACCACCTTGGGCGCTGTCACGCCAAGCGACCTCAAGAGCGCGAAGCGGCGCCAGACGAAGACGAGCCGGGGGCTCTCAAGCGTCTCCTGGCCCCAGCCCGAATTGGGGACAGTAGGTGAGTTCGGCTCCGATAGCAGGGGGCTGGGCACCCCTGTGTCCACATACAGCCACCGCTCGCGGAACCCAACCGCGGGCAGGGGAGCTTGAAGGCAATCCCAGAGGCCGCAGTCTCAGACGCGGCAATGAAGCTCACGCAAGCCCAGCATTGGGTAGGGTCGACAAGATGCAACAAGAAGGAGTGGCGCAGCAAGGCAACCGAAGGAGGGATGCCCACCATAGCTTCGCAAACAAAGGCGAAGACCGAAAGGAGGGTGATGGATTCAGGACCTAGATGCATCATGTGGATCTGATAGTGGGAAAGCACGGCGTTGAAGAAATCAGACAAGGGAGGAACCAGACCCGCCCACAGGGCGTCGGCAAGATACGGGACCTCGGTGGCTGTCCTGTCAATGGAGAAGTGGGACATGGGCCAAGCCATTGTCCTCCCGCATTCATTGAAGATGGTGGCCAGAGCCAAGCTGACCTTGCCCAAGCCCTCGGCGGGGGCCGCCGACGACGGCGGGCAAGGCGGAGACACGGGTTTCTTCCCTCTTCCCTTCTTTGTCGGAGCCATGGCGATGGGAAGGGGGGGAGGAAGGTTCGAGATCAGGTTGAAAACAGAAGCCGGAGTTCGAGCGGAGGAAGGACAGAGGGCACTCGAGCAACAGAAAAGGGAACGGCTGTGTACGACTATGGGTCTGCCTAGCGTGGCGCAAAATAAGGAGGGCATGGGGGAACAGTGCTGCCCGCGTCCAATCAACCGCCACACGGCGCCCAAGGCCGCGGGCTGTTAGGGCCCGCGGCGCTTCGCTCTTGCCCTTCCGCCTCCCTGCACGGCCAAGTCCGGGCACGCCTTGGGCCCGGGGGCTACTGTCGGCGTTCTGGGAACGGGGGTCCCCAGACTTGCCTGCCTGCGGCCTGCGGCGTGGCTCAAAGGGGGGCCCAGCATGGCCCGTCTTCACCAACACAAACCCAAGACCCTCGCAAGGGGCCAAGCCTCGCGGGGCGGACGACGCGGAGCTTCCTCAGGCACGGCCTCGTCAGGCTGGCTCACGAGGAGGCGGAGAGTTCAAGGCTGGGTACCTCACGAGGTGCCCGTGACGCAAGCCATGACGACTCAGGGCGCCAGGCAGGTGCCAGCCCGCGCGGCATCCTCCTTTCCTCTTTGGTGCAAAGGGGGCAAGCGCAGCCGTGGAGTACTGAGGCATCAGGCAAAGGTTGCCATTTCGGTGCAACGAGACCAAGACCAGGAGGACTATTAGATGGAGGTCACCGTGGAGCCCAAGACGGCGTCATCACCAGAGCTTTGCGCAGGCGAAGACTACTTTTGTCAGGATAGCTGATACTTGCTGTCCCCCTTCAAATTAGCCCGCCATTGTTGGCTCCCTTCCCGCTCGATATTTGGGAAGAGGACCAGGGCCTCTATAAATAGGACCAGCCGCCCACATAGCAAGGGGTCGGTTGGCTGGAGACAGAGAGAGAGAGAAGGGTGACTGAAATCCTCCGAGCAGTTCATCGCCCAAGCCAAGAACAGACCCTCGCGAGGCTGTTCTTCCTTGTATCGTTCATCATCATCAGCCCAAGAGGCAATCCACCACACCACACACTGGAGTAGGGTATTACACCACAACGGTGGCCCGAACCAGTATAAACCCTGTGTCTCTTGTGTTGTTCTTTCCTTAGTTTTAGATCCTAGCATGGCGGAGGGGTGCAGGTAGGTAGGAGGCGACATCTCCGCGCGCACCCCAGTGTTCAAACCCCAAGGGTCTGCCGGAACCCGAAATCCGACAAGTATATTTTGGTTTGAACAGCTATGGTCATGAGGCTGCAAGTCTTTGGGTTGTCACCTGCACTGGCTGTTGATTTTTTAAGCCGCCGGCATGATTTGACTATACATGTATGTTTTCAACTATTATATGAGACTATGAGTCTTCGGGTTTGGTAACCCGCCTTGGCTCTAAGTCGCCAGCATGTTTTGGCTTGAATAGCCTTGGTTATAGTCTTTTCAGTAATTATACAAGGCTACATATTTTTGGGTTGTCACACGCCCTGGCTTTTGACTTTAAGTCGCCAGTAGATATGTTGTTTAATTTTTTGCCTGACACATTACTGCGGGTTGCTGCTAATGCGACACTATGATCAGAGACCCTTCGATGAAACTGTGTGCGATGCCATAATCGCAAACGGTGGTGTAAAATAACCGTCAAAAAAGGTGCAAAACGTTTGCGATGGAGGATGCATAAAACATGGTTCAGATTATAGTTGCGTGTGCAATGCAGGGCATACGGTTCAGCTCAATTAACTGTTTGTGATGAGGAGGAACAAAAGAAACAAGCAGCCAGATGAAGGTGTGTGCGATGCAAGGAAAAGGTGTCCACAAGCCCAGCACGCCGATGGACGCGAGCAGAGCGCGCCAACGGTGTTACAAGGATTGACAAATGGCAACATTACTCGATCAACAAATGTAAATCATTCCAGTTTGACAAATGGCAACATACCCAATATGACAGATGCAAATCTTACAAAATTGTTTGTACGTGGTTGCACATGGGTCATCCAAAACAACCGTTGCGTTGAAGGGATGCACAAATCCTGCGCTGCGGATTTTCCCTCGACTTAAGGGGAAAGACCATAGCTCTCACTTTGCATACGGGTGTTCTATCTAAAACGTTTGCGATCAAGAGCTGTAGAAATCCTGCTCGACACATTTTCTCTTGGCTTCCTGGGGAAGCTGTCAGTTTGCATACATGTGTTCTAACTAAAACATTAGCGATCAAGAACTACACAAATCTTGCTAGGCACATTTTCCCTTGGCTTCCTGGGGAAATTGTCGGTTTTGCATACGGGTGTTCTAACTAAAACGTTTGCGATGAGTGTTTTATATTTAAAAACCGTATTAAACTGCGGCTTGGGCGCCATTAATGTAGAGGATGCGAGCAAGGCGGGCCGCCATGGAAGTCAAAGGGCTCGCTTCCCGGTGAGCCTGTGCGGTGTACAGCTCGCACGCTTCCCGATGAGCCTCTGCATTAGAGTACAGCTCGCATGCCTTCCGTTTAGTCAAGCACTCAAGCACCTGTCCGCACGGCACCTCCTAGCCATTAAAAGAGTGAGGCCTGGTGTCACATGAATGGTTAATAGAACGCACACAATTTAAATTATAAAAAATGTTTGACATGTTACAGTGGTAGCTATTTGTTTCAAAATGCCTTTGTTGGCTGTTATTCGAGTGCGCCTTCTCTCAAAATGGACACAAAAAATACCATAGCATGTCGGGTGCCATTCCATGATAGCATGCCAAGTTTCATGAATTTCAGACGAGTTTTGGATTTACTAGAATTTAAAAACAAAGTATCTCAACATTTTGCCAGCAATCAACAGTTCCCTGGTGTTTGAAATTCATTCCCATTTCTTGCATGGGACCTAAGCATGCACCGAAGGACATATATTTGATTTTTCAACCAATTTATATGCACTGGATATTGTGCATGTAGTTCAAATTTGAATTATGCACATGAAATGCTTAGAAAACCCAATTAATGTATAAAAATGTCCAAATGAACCCTGGAAAAGTCCAAAAGTAAACACAACACTCCTGTTGTTCTATGTTGACACTAGAAAAATTTTGAAATCAATAAGAGGCAATGGATATAGTTTCTGTTGGGGAACGTAGCAGAATTTTAAAATTTTCTACGCATCACCAAGATCAATCTATGGAGTCATCTAGCAACGAGGGAAAGAGGAGTGCATCTACATACCCTTGTAGATCACGAGCGGAAGCGTTCAAGAGAATAGGGTTGATGGAGTCGTACTCGACGTGATTCAAATCACCGATGACCAAGTGCCGAACGGACAGCACCTCTGCATTCAACACATGTACGGTTGGGAAGATGTCTCCTCCAACTTGATCCAGCAAGGGGAAAGGAGAGGTTGATGAAGATCCAACAGCACGACGGCGTGGTGGTGGAAGCAACGGTAATCTCCGCAGGGCTTCGCCAAGCGCTGGGAGACGGAGGAGTGTCACGGGAGGGAGAGGGAGAGGCCAGGGGCTTGGGTGTGCAGCCCTCCCTTCCCACACTATATATAGGGTGCCTAGGGGGGCGCTGGCCCTAGGAGATCCAATCTCCTGGGGGGCGGCGGCTAAGGGGGTGCCTTGCCCCCCAAGGCAAGGGTGGCGCCCCGCACCCCTAGGGTTTCTAACCCTAGGCGCAGGGGAGGCCCAAGGGGCACGCACCAGCCCACTAGGGGCTGGTTCCCCTCCCACTTCAGCCCATGGGGCCCTCCGGGATAGGTGGCCCCACCCGGTGGACCCCCGGGACCCTTCCGGTGGTCCCGGTACAATACCGGTGACCCCCGAAACCTTCCCGATGGCTGAAACTGGACTTCCTATATATAAATCTTTACCTCCGGACCGTTCCGGAACTCCTCATGACGTACAGGATCTCATCCGGGACTCCGAACAACTTTCGGGTTACCGTGTGCTAATATCTCTACAACCCTAGCGTCACCGAACCTTAAGTGTGTAGACCCTACGGGTTCGGGAGACATGCAGACATGACTGAGAAGCCTCTCCGGTCAATAACCAACAGCGGGATCTGGATACCCATGTTGGCTCCCACATGCTCCACGATGATCTCATCGGATGAACCACGATGTCGAGGATTCAATCAATCCTTAAAGAATTCCCTTTGTCAATCGGTACGTTACTTGCCCGAGACTCGATCGTCGGTGTCCCAATACCTTGTTCAGTCTCGTTATCGGCAAGTCACTTTACTCGTACCGTAATGCATGATCCCGTGATCAACCACTTGATCACATTGAGCTCATTATGATGATGCATTACCGAGTGGGCCCAGAGATACCTCTCCATCATACGGAGTGACAAATCCTAGTCTCGATTCGTGCCAACCCAACAGACACTTTTGGAGATAAATGTAATGTACCTTTATAGTCACCCAGTTACGTTGTGACGTTTGGCATACCCAAAGCACTCCTATGGTATCCGGGAGTTGCACAATCTCATGGTCTAAGGAAATGATACTTGACATTCATAAAAGCTACAGCAAACGAACTACACGATCTTTGAGCTATGCTTAGGATTGGGTCTTGTCCATCACATCATTCTCCTAATGATGTGATCCCGTTATCAATGACATCCAATGTCCCTAGTCAGGAAACCATGACTATCTTTTGATCAACGAGCTAGTTAACTAGAGGCTCACTAGGGACGTGTTGTGGTCTATGTATTCACACATGTATTACGATTTCCGGATAATGCAATTATAGCATGAACAATAGACAATTATCATGAACAAAGAAATATAATAATAACCATTTTATTATTGCCTCTAGGGCATATTTCCAACAGTCTCCCACTTGCACTAGAGTCAATATTCTAGTTACATTGTGATGAATCGAACACCCATGCAGTTCTGGTGTTGATCATGTTTTGCTCTAGGGAGAGGTTTAGTCAACGGATCTGCTACATTCAGGTCCGTATGTACTTTACAAATCTCTATGTCTCCATTTTGAACACTTCCACGAATGGAGTTGAAGTGACGCTTGATATGCCTGGTCTTCCTGTGAAACCTGGGCTCCTTGGCAAGGGCAATAGCTCCAGTGTTGTCACAGAAGAGAGTCATCGGGCCCGACGCATTGGTTATGACTCCTAGGTCGGTAATGAACTCCTTCACCTAGACTGCTTCTTGTGCCGCCTCCGAGGCTGCCATGTACTCCGCTTCACATGTAGATCCTGCCACAACTCTTTGCTTGCAACTGCACCAGCTTACTGCCCCACCATTCAAAATATACACGTATCCGGTTTGTGACTTAGAGTCATCCAGATCTGTGTCAAAGCTAGCATCGACGTAACCCTTTACGACGAGCTCTTCGTCACCTCCATAAACGAGAAACATTTCCTTGGTCCTTTTCAGGTACTTCAGGATATTCTTGACCACTGTCCAGTGTTCCATGCCGGGATTACTTTGGTACCTTCCTACCAAACTTACGGCAAGGTTTACATCAGGTCTGGTACACAGCATAGCATACATGATAGACCCTATGGCCGAGGCATAGGGGACGACACTCATCTTTTCTCTATCTTCTGCCGTGGTCGGGCATTGAGCCGTGCTCAATCTCGTACCTTGCAATAGCAAGAACCCCTTCTTTGACTGATCCATTTTGAACTTCTTCAATATCTTGTCAAGGTACGTACTCTGTGAAAGACCAATGAGGCGTCTCGATCTATCTCTATAGATCTTGATGCCTAATATATAAGCAGCTTCTCCAAGGTCCTTCATTGAAAAACACTTGTTCAAGTAGGCCTTTATGCTTTCCAAGAATTCTATATCATTTCCCATCAACAGTATGTCATCCACATACAATATGAGAAATGCTACAGAGCTCCCACTCACTTTCTTGTAAATGCAGGCTTCTCCATAAGTCTGCATAAACCCAAACGCTTTGATCATCTCATAAAAACGAATGTTCCAACTCCGAGATGCTTGCACCAGCCCATAAATCGAGCGTTGGAGCTTGCACACCTTGTCAGCATTCTTAGGATCGACAAAACCTTCTAGCTGCATCATATACAATTCTTCCTTAAGGAAACCATTAAGGAATGTTGTTTTGACGTCCATTTGCCATATTTCATAATCATAGAATGCGGCAATTGCTAACATGATTCGGACGGACTTCAGCTTCGCTACGGGTGAGAAAGTCTCATTGTAGTCAACCCCTTGAACTTGTCGATAACCCTTAGCGACAAGCCGAGCTTTATAGATGGTTACATTACCATCCGCGTCTGTCTTCTTCTTAAAGATCCATTTATTTTTTATGGCTCGCCGATCATCACGCAAGTCAGTCAAAGTCCATACTTCATTTTCATACATGGATCCTATCTCGGATTTCATGGCCTCCAGCCATTTGTCGGAATCCGGGCCCGCCATCGCTTCTTCATAGTTCGAAGGTTCACCGTTGTCTAACAACATGATTTCCAGGACAGGGTTGTCGTACCACTCTGGTGTGGAACGTGTCCTCGTGGACCTACCAAGTTCAGTACCAACTTGATATGAAGTTTCATGATCATCATCAACTTCCTCTCTAATCGGTGTAGGCACCTCAGGAACATTTTCTTGAGCTGCGCCACTTACCGGTTCAAGAGGTAATACTTCAACAAGTTCTACTTTCCTCCCACTTATTTCTTTCGAGAGAAACTCTTTTTCTAGAAAGGACCCATTCTTGGCAACAAAGATCTTGCCTTCGGATCTGAGGTAGAAGGTATACCCAACAGTTTCTTTAGGGTATCCTACGAAGACGCATTTTTCCGATTTGGGTTCGAGCTTTTCAGGTTGAAGTTTCTTGACATAAGCATCGCATCCCCAAACTTTTAGAGACGACAGCTTAGGTT
Organism: Triticum aestivum; assembly: GCF_018294505.1. NCBI lineage: Eukaryota > Viridiplantae > Streptophyta > Magnoliopsida > Poales > Poaceae > Triticum > Triticum aestivum. The sequence goes on from NC_057806.1 coordinate 206,213,461, forward strand.
TATTCCCAAACCATAATTCATATGGTGTCGTCTCAACGGATTTCGACGGAGCCCTATTTAAAGTGAATGCGGCAGTCTCTAAAGCATAGCCCCAAAATGATAGCGGTAGATCGGTAAGAGACATCATAGATCGCACCATATCCAATAGAGTGCGATTACGACGTTCGGACACACCATTTCACTAAGGTGTTCCAGGCGGCGTGAGTTGTGAAACTATTCCACATTTTCATGTGTGTGCCAAATTCGTGACTCAAGTATTCTCCCCCACGATCTGATCGCAAGAACTTGATTTTCTTGTCACGTTGGTTCTCAACCTCACTCTGAAATTCCTTGAACTTTTCAAAGGTCTCAGACTTGTGTTTTATTAAGTAGACATACCCATATCTACTCAAGTCATCAGTGAGGGTGAGAACATAACGATAGCCACCGCGAGCCTCAACACTCATTGGACCGCACACATCAATATGTATGATTTCCAATAAGTTGGTTGCTCGCTCCATTGTTCCTGAGAACGGAGTCTTGGTCATTTTACCCATGAGGCATGGTTCGCACGTGTCAAATGATTCATAATCAAGAGACTCTAAAAGTCCATCTGCATGGAGCTTCTTCATGCGTTTGACACCTATGTGACCAAGGCGGCAGTGCCACAAGTATGTGGGACTATCATTATCAACCTTACATCTTTTGGTATTCACACTATGAATATGTGTAGCATTACGCTCGAGATTCATTAAGAATAAACCATTCACCATTTGAGCATGACCATAAAACATATCTCTCATATAAATATAACAACCATTATTCTCGGATTTAAATGAGTAGCCATCTCGAATTAAACGAGATCCTGATACAATGTTCATGCTCAAAGCTGGCACTAAATAACAATTATTGAGGTTTAAAACTAATCCCGTAGGTAAATGTAGAGGCAGCGTGCCGACGGCGATCACATCGACCTTGGAACCATTCCTGACGCGCATCATCACCTCGTCCTTCGCCAGTCTCTGCTTATTCCGCAGCTCCTGCTTTGAGTTACAAATGTGAGCAACTGCACCGGTATCAAATACCCAGGAGCTACTACGAGTACTGGTAAGGTACACGTCAATTACATGTATATCACATATACCTTTAGTGTTGCCGGCCTTCTTATCCGCTAAGTATTTGGGGCAGTTCCGCTTCTAGTGACCACTTCCCTTGCAATAAAAGCACTCAGTCTCGGGCTTGGGTCCATTCTTTGGCTTCTTCCTGGCAGCTTGCTTACTGGGCGCGGCAACTCCCTTGTCGTCCTTCTTGAAGTTCTTCTTACCCTTGCCTTTCTTGAACTTAGTGGTTTTATTCACCATCAACACTTGATGTTCCTTTTTGACTTCTACCTCTACTGATTTCAGCATTGAATATACCTCAGGAATGGTCTTTTCCATCCCCTGCATATTGAAGTTCATCACAAAGCTCTTGTAGCTTGGTGGAAGCGACTGAAGGATTCTGTCAATGACCACGTCATCCGGGAGATTAACTCCCAGCTGAGTCAAGCGGTTATGCAACCCAGACATTTTGAGTATGTGCTCACTGACAGAACTATTTTCCTCAATCTTACAGCTGAAGAACTTGTCGGAGACTTCATATCTCTCGACTTGGGCATGAGCTTGGAAAACCATTTTCAGCTCTTCGAACATCTCATATGCTCCGTGTCTCTCAAGACGCTTTTGGAGCCCCGGTTCTAAGTTGTAAAGCATGCCGCACTGAACGAGGGAGTAATCATCGGCACGTGATTGCCAAGCGTTCATAACGTCTTGGTTCTTTGGGACAGGTGCGTTACCTAGCGATGCTTCTAGGACATAATCTTTCTTGGCAGCTATGAGGATGATCCTCAGGTTCCGGACCCAGTCCGTATAGTTGCTGCCATCGTCTTTCAGCTTGGTTTTCTCTAGGAACGCGTAGAAGTTGAGGACAACATGGGCCGTTTGATCTACAAGACATATTGTAAAGTTTTAGACTAAGTTCATGATAATTAAGTTCATCTAATCAAATTACTCAATGAACTCCCACTCAGATAGACATCCCTCTAGTCATCTAAGTATAACATGATCCGAGTTAACTAGGCCATGTCTGATCATCACGTGAGACGGACTAATCAACATCGGTGAACATCTTCATGTTGATCGTATCTTCTATACGACTCATGCTCGACCTTTCGGTCTTCTATGTTCCGAGGCCATGTCTGTACATGCTAGGCTCGTCAAGTCAACCTAAGTGTATTGCGTGTGTAAATCTGGCTTACACCCGTTGTATTCGAACGTTAGAATCTATCACACCCGATCATCACGTGGTGCTTAGAAACAACGAACCTTCGCAATGGTGCACAGTTAGGGGGAACACTTTCTTGAAATTATTATGAGGGATCATCTTATTTAAGCTACCGTCATTCTAAGCAAATAAGATGTAAAACATGATAAACATCACATGCAATCAAATAGTGACATGATATGGCCAATATCATTTGCTCCTTTTGATCTCCATCTTCGGGGCTCCATGATCATCGTTGTCACCGGCATGACACCATGATCTCCATCATCGTGTCTTCTTGAAGTTGTCTCGTCATCTATTACTTCTACTACTATGGCTAACGCTTTAGCAATAAAGTAAAGTAATTACATGACGTTTATGTTGACACGCAGGTCATAAATAAATAAAGACAACTCCTATGGCTCCTGCCGGTTGTCATACTCATCGACATGCAAGTCGTGATTCCTATTACAAGAACATGATCATCTCATACATCACATATATCATTCATCACATCCTTTGGCCATATCACATCACAAAACACTTGCTGCAAAAACAAGTTAGACGTCCTCTAATTGTTGTTGCAAGTTTTTACGTGGCTGCTATAGGTTTCTAGCAATAACGTTTCTTGCCTACGCCAAAACCACAACGTGAATTGCCAATTTCTATTTACCCTTCATAAGGACCCAATTCATCGAATCCGATCCGACTAAAGTGGGAGAGACAGACACCCGCCAGCCACCTTATGCAACTAGTGCATGTCAGTCGGTGGAACCGGTCTCACATAAGCGTATGTGTAAGGTTGGTCCGGGCCGCTTCATCCCACAATGCCGCCAAATCAATATAAGACTAATAACGACAAGATAATTGACAATTTCGATGCCCACAACTGCTTTGTGTTCTACTCGTGCATAGTAACTACGCATAGACCTAGCTCATGATGCCACTGTTGGGGAACGTAGCAGAATTTTAAAATTTTCTACGCATCACCAAGATCAATCTATGGAGTCATCTAGCAATGCGGGAAATAGGAGTGCATCTACATACCCTTGTAGATCATGAGCGGAAGCGTTCAAGAGAATGGGGTTGATGGAGTCGTACTCGACGTGATTCAAATCACCGATGACCAAGTGCCGAACGGACAGCACCTTCGTGTTCAACACACATACGGTTGGGAAGACGTCTCCTCCAACTTGATCCAGCAAGGGGAAAGGAGAGGTTGATGAAGATCCAGCAGCACGACAGCGTGGTGGTGGAAGCAACGGTAATCTCCGCAGGGCTTTGCCAAGCGCTGGGAGATGGAGGAGTGTCACGGGAGGGAGAGGGAGAGGCCAAGGGCTTGGGTGCGCAGCCCTCCCTCCCCCCCCCCACTATATATAGGGTGCCTAGGGGGGCGCCGGCCCTAGGAGATCCAATCTCCTAGGTGGGGCGGCGGCCAAGGGGGTGCCTTGCCCCCCAAGGCAAGGGTGGCGCTCCCACCCCTAGGGTTTCTAACCCTAGGCGCAGGGGGAGGCCCAAGGGGGGTGCACCAGCCCACTAGGGGCTAGTTCCCCTCCCACTTCAGCCCATGGGGCCCTCCAGGATAGGTGGCCCCACCCGGTGGACCCCCGGGACCCTTCCGGTGGTCCTGGTACAATACCGGTGACCCTCGAAACCTTCCCGATGGCCGAAACTAGACTTCCTATATATAAATATTTACCTACGGACCATTTCGGAACTCCTCATGACGTCCGGGATCTCATCCGGGACTCCAAACAACTTTCGGGTTACCGTGTGCTAATATCTCTACAACCCTAGCATCACCGAACCTTAAGTGTGTAGACCCTACGGGTTCGGGAGACATGCAGACATGACTGAGAAGCCTCTCCGGTCAATAACCAACAGCAGGATCTGGATACCCACGTTGGCTCCCACATGCTCCACGATGATCTCATCGGATGAACCACGATGTCGAGGATTCAATCAATCCATATACAATTCCCTTTGTCAATCGGTACGTTACTTGCCCGAGACTCGATCGTCGGTGTCCCAATACCTTGTTCAGTATCGTTACTGGGAAGTCACTTTACTCGTACCGTAATGCATGATCCCGTGATCAACCACTTGATCACATTGTGCTCATTATGATGATGCATTACCGAGTGGGCCCAGAGATACCTCTCCGTCATACAGAGTGACAAATCCCAGTCTCGATTCGTGCCAACCCAACAGACACTTTCGGAGATACCTGTAATGTACCTTTATAGTCACCCAGTTACGTTGTGACGTTTGGCACAACTAAAGCACTCCCACGGTATCCGGGAGTTGCACAATCTCATGGTCTAAGGAAATGATACTTGACATTCAGAAAAGCTACAGCAAATGAACTACACGATCTTTGAGCTATGCTTAGGATTGGGTCTTGTCCATCACATCATTCTCCTAATGATGTGATCCCATTATCAATGACATCCAATGTCCATAGTCAGGAAACCATGACAATCTTTTGATCAACGAGCTAGTTAACTAGAGGCTCACTAGGGACGTGTTGTGGTCTATGTATTCACACATGTATTACGATTTCCGGATAACACAATTATAGCATGAACAATAGGCAATTATCATGAACAAAGAAATATAATAATAACCATTTTATTATTGCCTCTAGGGCATATTTCCAATAGTTTCGTCCCCAAAGGTGGCACGTTCCCTAGCGAAACCAGCACGCTTGTTGTGAGAAGCTTATACCCAAACCTGCCCCAAATGGGACAAAAATTTTACCACGGCATGTTGATACCGCTCCATGATAGCATGCCAAGTTTCATGAATTTCAGACGAGTTTTGGATTTACTAGAATTTAAAAACCAGGTATCTCAATGTTTTGCCGGCAATCAACAGTGCCCTGCTGTTTGAAATTCATTCCCATTTCTTGCATGGGACCTAAGCATGCCCCGGAGGACACAGATGTGATTTTTCAACCAATTTATATGTACTGGAGCTTGTGCATGTCGTTCAAATTTGAATTATGCACATGAAATGCCTAGAAAACCCAGTTAATGTATAAAAATGTCCAAACAAACCCGAAAAATTCCAAAAGTAAACACAACACTCCCGTTGTTCTATGTTGACACTAGAAAATTTTTGAAAGCAATAAGAGGCAACGGATATCGTTTCGTCCCCAAAGGTGACACGTTCCCCACCGAAACCATCATGCTTGTTGTGACAAGCTAAGGTTTGTGAGAAGCTTATAGCCAAACCTGCCCCAAATGGGACAAAATTTTTACCACGACATGTTGATGCCGCTCCATGATAGCATGCCAAGTTTCATGAATTTCACAGTAGTTTTGGATTTACTAGAACTTAAAAACAAGGTATCTCAACGTTTGCGGCCGAGTGACGGTGGCAGGGTGTTTGAAATTCATTCCCATTTCTTGCGTGGGACTTAAGCATGCAACCAAGGACACATATTTTATTTTTCAACCAGATTATATGCACTGGAGAATGTGCATGTAGTTCAAATTTGAATTATGCACATAAAATGCTTGGAAAACCTAGTTAATGTATAAAAATGTCCAAATGAACCCCGAAAAATTCCAAAATTGAACACAACACTCCTGTTGTTCTATGTTGACATTCGAAAAAATTTGAAAGCAATAAGAGGCAACGGATATCGTTTCATTCCCAAAGGTGGTGCGTTCCCTACCGAGACCATCACGCTTGTTGTGAGAAGCTCTGGTTTGTGAGAAGCTTATACCCAAACCTGCCCCAAATGGGACAAAATTTTTACCACGGCATGTTGATGCCGCTCCATGATAGCATGCCAAGTTTCATGAATTTCATATGAGTTTTGGATTTACTAGAATTTAAAAACCAGGTATCTCAATGTTTGCAGCCGAGTGACGGTGGCAGGGTGTTTGAAATTCATTCCCATTTCTTGCATGGGACCTAAGCATGCAACCAAGGACACATATTTGATTTTTCAACCAATTTATATGCACTGGAGAATCTGCATGTAGTTCAAATTTGAACTATGCACATAAAATGCCTGGGAAACCTAGTTAATGTATAAAAATGTCGAAACAAACCCTGAAAATTCCAAAATTAAACACAACACTCCTGTTCTTGTATGTTGACAGTCGAAAATGTTTGAAATAAATAAGAGGCAACAGATATCGTTTCATCCGCAAAGGTGGCATGTTCCCTACCGAAACCATCATGCTTGCTGTGAGAAGCTCTGGTTTGTGAGAAGCTTATACCCAAACCTGACCCACATGGGACAAATTTTTTACCACGGCATGTTGATGCCGCTCCATGATAGCATGCCATGTTTCATTAATTTCAGACGAGTTTTGGATTTACTAGAATTTAAAAACCAGGTGTCTCAATGTTTACGGCCGAGTGACGGTGGAAGGCTGTTTGAAATTCATTCCCATTTCTTGCATGGGACCTAAGATGCAACCAAGGAATATATTTGATTTTTCATCCGGTTCATATGCACTGGAAATTGTGCATGTAGTTCAAATTGAATTATGCGCATAAAATGCCTAGGAAACCCAGTTAATGTATTAAAATGTCCAAACGAACCCCGAAACATTCCAAAATTAAACACAAAACTCCTGTTATTCTATGTTGGCACTCAAAAAAATTGAAAGCAATAAGAGGCAACGGATATCATTTCGTCCCCAAAGGTGGCACATTCCCTACCAAAACCATCACGCTTGTTGTCAGAAGCTCTGGTTTGTGAGAAGCTTATACCCAAACCTGCCCCAAATGGGACAAAAAATTTACCATGGCATGTTGATACCGCTCCATGATAGCATGCCATGTTTCATGAATTTCAGATGAGTTTTGGATTTACTAGAATTAAAAAACCAGGTATCTCAATGTTTGCGGCCGAGTGACGGTGGCAGGGTGTTTGAAATTCATTCCCATTTCTTGCATGGGACCTAAGCATGCAACCAAGGACCCATATTTGATTTTTCAACCAGTTTATATGCACTAGAGAATGTGCATGTAGTTCCAGTTTGAATTATGCACATAAAATGCATGGAAAACCTAGTTAATGTATAAAATTGTCCAAATGAACCCCGAAAAATTCCAAAATGGAACACAACACTCCTGTTGTTCTACGTTGACACTCGAAAAAAAATTAAAGCAGTAAGAGGCAACGGATATCGTTTTGTCCCCAATGGTGGCACATTCCCTACCGAAACCATCACGCTTGTTGTGAGAAGCTCTGGTTTGTGAGAAACTTATACCTAAACCTGCCCCAAATGGGACAAAAAATTTACCACGGCATGTTGATGCCGCTCCATGATAGCATGCCAAGTTTCATGAATTTCAAACGAGTTTTGGATTTACTAGAATTTAAAAACCAGGTATCTCAATGTTTGCGGCTGAGTGGCGGTGGCAGGGTGTGTGACATTCATTCCCGTTTCTTGCATGGGACCTAAGCATGTACCAAGGACACATTTGATTTTTCAACCCGTTTATATGCACTGGAGCATGTGCATGTAGTTCAAATTAGAATGATGCACCTGAAGTGCCGACAAAACCAAGTTAATGTATTAAAACGTCCAAACGAACCCTGAATAATTCCATTTTTTGACGACACACCTATAGATGCATGTTCACTGCAGATAAAAGTTCTAGCAATTCAAACACCATCCTTTGTAGTTCTGACCCCATTACGTAATTCAAATCAAGACGATAAATCAAGTAGATCGCACACAGTTTATTATCACCAACCGTGTGAGATGCAGCACAAAATATCTTGGAGCACCGTCGGTGTATAGTACGCCTATGGCTTACGCGAGAAGGTGTGTCGGCTACAGTCCACAGCTCACTCCGCAAATATCATTTCACTGTTCATTCATCACCGGTGAAATATGGGGACGTGGACCCACGTCGTGAGGGAAACTTCGGCGGCCTACTTCGGCAAGAGCGCGGCCGCAGCCGCCAGGCGCATGCGATCAAGCTTCGTGAGGGCGACCGCAGTCTACATCCGGGCGGCCAAGGCAGCCCAAATGGTCATTGTTGCTTCTCAGGCGGCGGCAGAAGCATTTGCCTCGGGGATTGCAACTAGCGACAGCGACACAACAATTGTCCGTTCCACAGCGGCGGCCTTAGTCCTAATGGAGGCTTCCCACTACCATGTCAAGGCCGTCCACGCCCAGCTCGTGGTGGTGAACGCACAAATCGAACGAAGGTTCTCCGACAACGGTCGGCAACCCACGGCCAAAGAGTTGGCAATCGCCGAGAGAGTTCGAGCAGCCGTCCGTTCCTGCATGGCATACCTTGCCACGACGGAGCCCGCCAGAGCCCAGATCGTAGCCACCCACGCCTAGCTCATGGCTTCCTATTCCAAAGATATGGCGGACAAGGATGGCGAGATGCTTGCTGAGTATGGTGCAATTGATGCCATGGAGCCCCTTCCCCAAGAGACCGTCAGGCACGAGCTAGACATAGAGGCGGCGGCGGAGATTGACGAGCACCAGTCGTAGTAGTACTCTTATTTTTTTTAATTAAGAGCGTCGGTCTTTAACTTGTTAGAGTAATGTTTAGGTCGGCTAGCTCTGTTTAATTGTTGAACTTGCTTGATTAAGAAGTTAGTCTCCTTTGTGTACCCAAATTTTGCAATGACGTGGATGACCACTGTAACCAGGGAAATTGAAACCAAATTTTTGACGTTCAAACTCAACACACATGGGTTAAGCTGTCTGAATCGTTTGTGATGTTCACATATCGTACACAGTTCTAAATAAGGGACCGTGTCTGATGAAACTTTGCGCGCTAGTTTTTTCGCTGAAGCGATTCCAAATTTTCGGCTCCCACGGAAATATCTACCTCCCCGCTCCCTCCTCCTTACCAAAAGCCACATTTCCCCTATTTCCGCCTTCCTTCACTCCTTGTTTGCAGCGCCGCCTCCTCGCCGGTGACCCTCCTCCGCGCTGCTCGGCCTCGCCTATCCAGGCAGGTAATCCACACCCGACCCCCATTCTCCTTCTCCTTCCACATCCCACATGCCCCGACCGCCGATGCGACACCTTCCACCCAAATCACTGACCCCTCCACCAAATAAGTGCCGCCCTAAGTCATGGTGTGTGAAGTATAGCCAGGATCCCAACGACCATTTGGCATCGGAGAAGCAAATCGCGGCCGCACGCGTGGATGAGGTCGCGATGGCTACCATTCGTGTCGACCCCTAGATCTTGGAGGAGCACCTCGCCGTCGAGGCCACCGTCGACGCCTCGCGCGCCGATGATGCGACGCGGTTGGCTGTTTGGTTCAGTTCTGCAATGCGATGTTGAATTGTTGTGGGCGCATTCTTTTATTGTATACCATGTGAGAAATAAATCTAATTTGGTTGTACTAAATACATGATTAAAAATTACAATTGCTATATTTCCATGTTGTTAAGCATGCTTGGTTTGGTTAACTGTCTGATCTTCTATTAGGAGTATGTTATATTGTGCAATGTGGTGCTAAGTTAACGTTTGGTTCATTTGTTGTGATGTTTAGTCAACTGTTTTGTTTGGTTCAATTCTTCAATACGATGTTCAATAGTTGTGGGTGCATTTTGTTATTGTATACCATGTGAGGAATAAATTGAATTTGGCTGTAGTAAATACATGACAAAAAATACAATTGCTATATTTCCAAGTCGTTAAGCATGCTTGGTTTGGTTAACTGTCTGATCTTCTATTAGGAGTATGTTTTATTGTGCAATGTGGTGCTCAGTTAATGTTTGGTTCATTTGTTGTGGTGTTTAGCTAACTTCTCGGTTCAATTCTACACTGCAATGTCCAATTGTCGTGGGTAGAATTTTGTATTGTTGTGCATGTGAGGAATAAATCGAATTTGGCTGCACATAATACATGAGAAACATATACAAGTGCTATATTTCCTAGTTCTTAATCATGCTTGGTTTGGATAAATGGGTTTTCCATGTGGCTTGAATTAATCTGATGAATCTGCAATGTGCTTATTTTTCATCAACATATTTAATGATAGCATGCGAACTCTTACTTAACCTGATGACTAACTACCTTATATGTGTTCAGGGAAACAATGGGAAGCGCTGAGGTTTACAATCGAGGTTAGCACGTGCATGGTCCGTTGTCTAATAGCACATTATTGGGAAATTGCAAGAACCATTCTAATATTTAGGTTTTTAACAATTTGGTCTTGGACATGTAGGTCCTGCTGTCAGAGGTTTTGACCCACCGTTCGACCCTTTTTCCTATGGGGAAATGAGTTGTCCATGAATATTAGTCAAGTCAAGAAACTCAGAAAGATTGTTAGGATAAAGCAATTAGCAAAAAAAACTACAAGATCTTTGTCTGCACAATGAAGTAGACATCAGTTCACTACAGGATGGTACTAACTATTATACCTTGCCTTTTATTCATTTGCCCCATTTCCAATATAGAGAAGATATTTATGCACATCCTTGTTTTTAGGCCTTTCCAAAGCAGTTCACTGATGATTACATCTCAAACCACCTGTATGGTTAGGAGGCGAGGAAGGTATTCATACAACACCCACAGTTCAATATTGAGGTGTTCCTGAAGAAGATGAAGGATGGACGGTCAATAATCCATAGGCACTGGCCTAAAGTTACTAAGACCTTCAACATCAATGAAGGCGCAATATTTGCCTTCTGCTTCAGCTATTTTCCAGATGAGATACATATGTCTATGTACCATCTATGATGCTAATTTTGAAAGGTTACAGATGTTGCATGTGAAACTTGGTCCTAGTGTAGTTGTGTAATGGGGTAGCTGAGTGCTGAAGCTATATGATGTTGTACTCTGATGTATTTCAATTATGAAAATGAAATATATTGTGTGCTTAATATGAAATGTCAATTAGATTAATAAATGGATTATGAATAATCGGATAATTAGCCTGATAATTGGGTTTTTTATTGCCAATGTTTATTGGGAAAAACACCGTGTGTGATACATTCAATAACGCACATAGTTTCTAGGAATAACCCGTGTTAGATTAATGAACAATCACACACGACATCCTCATGAAAACTGTTTGCGTTGGGCCACCTGGAGAAAATGTTTCCCACATAAAAAATGTGTGTGATGGATAGCCCTTGACACACAGTTTCTTCTAGGAACCGTGTGTGGTGAATTCAATAACACAAACGATAAAATTGTTAATACCGTGTGCAATGGAAATGCTATCACAAATGATTTAACCAGGAAAATTGTGTGTGATGTACTTGCGAACAGAAACGTTTTCCTTGGAGTGACTGTGTGGGATGTATATACGAATGGAAACATTTAGTGCTGGTTGACTGTGTGGGATGTACTTATGACTGGAAATGATTTCGCCTGTATATTTGTATTTTTTTAACACTACTATACGTATTTTTGTATTTGTGTGCTTGCCGGTTGCACATGACCTCATTTTGCCGAGCGTGTGTGCCAGGAGGGCATATCCCCGACGGTTTCTAGGTCATGTGGGAAGGACCCCCCTATCGCCCACACTCACTTGGCGACGGTTCCAAATGCCATCGCGGAAAGGGGTTAAAAACTGTTTGTATAGCATCGACGCGTACCAGCGACATGCAAACTTCAAATGCAAATAAGAGTCATGGTATGGCTCACTGATGTCTACTACGCAACTTTGCTCTTGTAGACTTGTGTTGGGCCTCCAAGCGCAGAGTTTTGTCGGACAGTAGCAATTTTCCCTCAAGTGGACGACCTAAGTTTTATCAATCCGTGGGAGGCGTAGGATGAAGATGGTCTCTCTCAAACAACCCTACAACCAAATAATAAAAAGTCTCTTGTGTCCCCAACACACCAAATACAATGGTAATTTTTATAGGTGCACTAGTTCGGCGAAGAGATGATGATAAAATTATAGTGATGATAGTAGATATTGATTTTTGTAATAGTAACAATAAAAGATAGCAAGGTAGCAAGTAACAAAAGTGAGCACAAACAGTATTGCAATGCTTGAAATTGAGGCCTAGGGTCCGTACTTTTGCTAGTGCAATCTCTCAACAATGCTAATATAATTGGATCACATAACCATCCCTCAATGTGCAACAAAGAATCACTCCAAACTTCTTATCTAGCGGAGAACATAAGAAGAAATTGTTTGCAGCTATTCTTTCCGATTGATCTATCAAGAGTTCGTACTAAAAATAACACCAAAGCAAATTCAGATTTATAATACTCGATCCAACACAAAGAACCTCAAAGAGTGCCCCAAGATTTCTACCGGAGAAACAAAGACGAGAACGTGCATCAACCCCTATGCATAAATTGCCCCAATATCACCTCGGGAATCCGAGAGTTGAGTGACAAAACATATATCAAGTGAATCAAAATAATACCCCATTGTCACCACGGGTATTCATATGCAAGACATATATAAAGTACTCTCAAATCCATAAAAGTATTCAATCCGATAAAACGAAATCTCAAAGGGAAAACTATATTCATCACAACAAGATAGAGAGGGGAAAACACCATATGATCCAAATATATTAACAAAGCCCCCGATACATCAAGGTCATGCCATCAAGAACATGAGAGAGAGAGAGAGAGATTAAAACATAGCTAGTCGTACAAACCCTCAGCCCCGAGGGTGGATTACTCCCTCCTCATCATGGAGACCACAGGGATGATGAAGATGGCCTCCGGTGATGATCTCCCCCACCTGCAGGGTGCCAGAACGGGCTCCCAATTGGTTTTTCATGGCTACAGAGGCTTGCGGCGGCGGAACTTCTGATCTAGGGTTATTTCTAATGGTTTCTCTATTTATAGGATTTTTTGGCGTCGGTTTCACGCGAAGATGGGCCTCGAGGTGAGCACAACCCACCAGGATGCACCTGGGCCCCCTGGTGCACCCGGTGTCTTGTGCCCTACTCCTTCACCTTCTGGTCCTTCAGCGAAGCTTCGGGGGTCTCTTTTGTTCCAAAAAAATCATCATTTTTAAGCTCATTTGGAGAACTTTCATTTGTGCACAAAAAACAACACCATGGTAGTTCCGCTGAAAACAGCGTCAGTCTAGGTTAGTTCCATGCAAATCATACCAAAACCATATAAAATTATTGTAAACATGACATGAATACTTCATAAATTATAGATACATTGGAGACGTATCAGCATCCTCAAGCTTAATTCCTGCTCATCCTCGAGTAGGTAAATCATAAAAGAAATTATTTATTATGTGTGAATGCTAGCAAAGTGCATAAGTTTGATCAATGATAATTTCAATCACTTTTCCTAGCATCATAACAACAATTCTTTCTCATAAAACTTTTCATGTTAAAGTAGCAACCAATTCACATGTTAAGGTTCAAATAACGAATTCTCTTGAAACTCAACAACCTATATTCTTAGTCACCAAACAATTGCAATTGAACTTATTCAACAGAGTCTAAGTAAGAGCTCCACATACTCAATCATCATATAGTCTTCCATGATTGCTACTACTCAAATCATATTCTTAGAACAAATGGCATCCATAGAACACAAAGAAAGATAGGGGCTTAACATTTCGCCTCCCAACTCATTTATCATAGAGATAATTGTCAACAATAATAAATCATGATCAAATATATTTGACTGGTCATATGTGCCTAGATCTTTCCCCACCACATGATGCTTGCCAACTAGAGAATAATTGAGCTTGAATGAGGATGTATACTATTGACTCTTTGCATAAAAGTAAATACTGAAAAGTAAAAAAGATAGGCCCTTCGTAGAGGGAAGCAGAGGTTGTCATGCGCTTTTTATTTGGATGCCCAAGCTCTTAATGCAAAGTAACATCATGTTATATTGCCCCTTATGATAGCAACCTTTATTATGTAGTCCGTCACTTTTATTACTTTGCCATCAAAAGTTCGTACAATGCTCAATTTTCCCTGACAATAAAAGATCAAACATATTTAGGAGCAATTTTTATTGCTTTATGCACCGATGACAACTCACTGGAGGGATCTTATTCAATCCATAGGTAGGTGTGGTGGACACTCATGGCAAGAAACTGGGTTTAAAGGGTTTTTGGAAGCACAAGTAGTATCTCTACTTAGTACGAATTTTTGGCTAGCAAAAGATCATAGGAAAACACCACATGTTGGAGGATCCATGACAATATAACTTCTATGCAAATATACACAACCATAACTCATTACGTTGTCTTCCTTGTCCAACTTCAACTAATTTTCTCAAGTTTGAAAATAATTAATGGGTATTCACAATCATAGAAGATGTCCAATATAATATATTTGCATGTGAAAGTTCTTTTCCTTATAGTAATCATTCATGAATTGCTTGTATGACCAATATTGTGATTGTCAAGCTTCAAAGGATGTCACTTTCTAAATCCAATGTGAAGCTACCACTAGGCATGATATGAACATAAAATTTCAACTTCATTACATTCAATTTATTCAACAATTTACTCATAGGATATAAGTGAAGCACAAGAGTAATGACAAACTACTCCAAAAAGATATAAGTGAAGATCATGCGAGTAGTTAAGTAAATGGGTAGCTAATTGAGGACTATGTCTTATTTAAAAATTTTAGATCTAAGTATTTTATTTAAACAGCAATCAAAACAAAATAAAATGACATTCCAACAATAGCACACATCATGTGAAGAAGCAAAACCTTAGGATCAACTGATACTAACCGATAATTGTTGATGAAGAACGGTGGGATGCCTACTGGGGCATCCCCAAGCTTAGATGCTTGAGACTTCTTGAAATATTATCTTGGGATGCCTTGGGCATCCCCAATCTTGAGCTTTTGTGTCTCCTTAATTCCTTTTATATCACGGTTTCCCTAAATCTTAAAAACTTCATCCACACAAAACTCAACAAGAACTCATGAGATAAGTTGGTATAGATCAATGCAATAACCTTACCATTCTCTACTATAGAAAATCACTAAAATTATTATTAAACATTTCATACTAAATGCCTCTGCATATTCAATACTCCTATCCTCAAATAGAATCATTAAACAAGCAAACATATGTAAACAATGCAAACATAACAGCAATCTGTCAAAACAGTACAGTCTGTAAAGAATGCAAGAATATAGATAATTATTTAACTCCAAAAATTCTGAAAAATTACCATAATGTAGACAATTTACCATATATTACTTTCAAATAAAATCAACATTTTATCACATTCTTACTTTTCTAGAGAATTTTTGCAACGGCGACAAACTTTCTGTTTTCAAACAGCAACATGTAGACTTGCAAAATAAGCATAGTAAAGGCTATCATTGCCAATTTTATTGAAATAAAATATGCAAAACAGTATTCTAATAACAGCAAGAAAATCCTTGTAAAATAAAATGATGCACCAAGAAGAACTTATAGCATGTGATGAATGAAAATATAGCTCCAAGTGAGGTTACCGATAATGTTGGAGACGAAAGAGGGGATGCCTTCCGTGGAATCCCCAAGCTTAGTTGATTGAATCTTCCATGGATATTAACTTGGGGTGCCTTGGGAATACTCAATATTAGGGTCTTGTCACTCCTTATTCTCCTCATATCGATGTCTCACGCAAAACTTGAAAACTTCAATCACACAAAACTTAACGGAACTTCGTGAGATAGATTAGTATGATAAAGAGCAAACCATTCACTTTGGTACTGTCAAAGAAAAGATTCATAATTTTTCTCACACAATGCCTACTATACCCTATCATTTCTACAATTTATATTGAGCAATATAAGCCATAGAAACTAGAAAACAAGCAAACTATGCATTGAAAACAAAATCTGTCAAAAACAGAAGAGTATGTAGTAAGCTGTACTCCAGTGATGAAGATGGCCTTCGGTGATGATCTCCCCCTCCGGTAGGGTGCCGAAATGGGCTCCCAATTGGTTTTTCATGGCTATAGAGGCTTGCGTCGGCGAAACTTCTAATCTAGGGTTATTTCTGATGGTTTCTCTATTTGTTGGAGTTTTTGGCGTCGATTCACGCGAAGATGGGCCTCGAGGTGATCACAAACCACCGGGACGCGCCTGGACCCCATGGCGCACCCGGTGTCTTGTTCCCTACTCCTTCACGTTCCGGTCCTTCCACGAAGCCTCGGGGGTCTCTTTCGTTCCTAGAAAAATCGTCAAAAAATTTCATCTCATTTGGAGAACTTTCATTTCTGCACGAAAAACAACACCGCGGTAGTTCTGCTGAAAATAGCGTCGGTCCGGGTTAGTTCCATGCAAATCATACCAAAACCATATAAAATTATTGTAAACATGGCATGAATATTTCATAAATTATAGATATGTTGGATACATATCACTCACATATATGATTATATCTGGCCTATCATAAAGATTAAATGGGTGGATCAAAAGTTAAGATCAACATGCACGAAGGCATGACATGGCGGATCATTGTTTTATACTACCCTATTACAAGGCTTTACACTGAAGCCCAAAAAAGTTATGAATTAAGTGTTTATGGAGCTGCACTACCATAACCCGGCATGAGGGCCGCCTGGATCATCATCACTATGGTCAGTTGTCTTCCTGCCACCTTGAAGAGTGTGGGTCATCCCGCGCAGGCTCTTCCTCATCGATCATCTGAAGATCAGCCGTTGTCCAGTCAATGCCGGTTAAATCTTTGAATGTGGCCTCATCATTTAGTATAATGGAATGATCAACATCAGGGGCGAAGATATGCTTATGCCCAGGAGGAATGAGATTGACAACATCATGAGCTGGCGGCTTAATCTTCTGGTTCTTGTCGTCATAAGCCGGCGTATAGTTGTTTAAGTTTAGCTCTTCAATGAGCTTATAGGCCATGGGCTGCATCTCTCGGACGCATTGATTAAAGCCTTTTTGTTCAAAGGCTGACTGGTCATCCTTGAATTCCGAGCACCCAGTGGCTATTTCCTCCGGGTCAAGCTCAGATTGCCATGCCTTTGGCCCGGCCAAGAGCAACGATGGCTCCGGCTCGGGCGGCTGATAATTTTATTTCTTTAATTTGGCCTGGTAACATTGACAGATGATCCAGAACAGTCTTGATTTGACTCAGCGGTTTTCTGTTCCCTCCTAAAGCCACAAGACCGCGGAGAGTGCCACAATATAACTGCTCTGTTAGCGAGTAAATCACCTTCAGCTTCAATAACATGTCTTGACCAAGACTTGCACTCCTGGGGCCTGTTAAGATGTCATACAAGAGACACTGGCGAGTTAGCATTGCATATATATGAGAAGCCAGGCGGGTTATAGAATTTGAATGGCACATTACACTTACTGAAGATGGCGGTTGTCATTTAAGAGATGTGTTGTTTTAAACCGGATAACTCTTCGGTTACCAGCTTAAGCGCGACTTCAGCATCTTCAGCCTTTTTTGTTAGAGCAGCCTTGTCAGTCTCCCAAGCGGCTCTCTTAGCATCAAAACATGCTTTAAGTTTCGCAATTTCTTCGAATCAGGCCTTCAAATCTGACTTGTCCTTGAAGGTTTCTGCCTGCTGCAGCATTAAGCTTTTTCTTAATTCGCCAACTTATGATTCCTTCATGTTCAATTCTTCCTGAAATAAATAAGGCAATGGTAACAATATAAGGAGCAAGTTTGATGAGATACGGTTAATCAAGTTCCAAGCACATTGTAAGAAATACACTTGGCACTTGGGGTCTAATGTAGGTCATTTTAATTTAATCATGACCTCGCTCACTTTGTTAAGTTAAGACAGCCCTTGGGGGCTACATGTTTGGATTTCTAAAGTGACTATAAGTCCCCGCTCACTTTATTAAGTTAAGCTAGCGCTTGGGGGCTACATGTTTGGATTTTTAAATGATTATAAGTCCCGGCTCATTTTGTTAAAACTAAGCCGGTCCTTGAGGGTTGCAAATTGGAAAAGGTTACAAGTCTACAACATACTCACTATTTTCCTATACTCTAGACTTGGTGGCTATATAAATGCATATGGAAAGGGGTTAGCAACATACCTCATAGCGTTCCTTCGTAAGGTTCACTAAGCCGGCTTCCAGGTCATGGCTAGTATGAAGGCGGTTCAGATAACCTGCGTGGATGTCGCTTGCACTGAGGGCAACATAGCTTTCCGGATCCAGCTTCTCCTTGCCTTTGTTCAAGGAAGGAGATTCTTCCTTTGTGCCATGCTTGGCTAGCATAGTGGAAGCGCCTAGCGCCATACGAGTCATCCCAGTGATGGTCACATCATCAGAGTACTTTTCAAGGGTGATCTCTTCAGCTGGCTTCGGAGGAGTCAGTGACTTAGGGCTCGGTGGGTCATGGCTTGCCGCCGGGTTAAGCTCAGGGTCCATCTGTTCGGGGATGGTAGCATCAATTGATGGTGGCGGGTCGTTAACAGGCTCTTCAGGGTCTTGACTGAGGGTCTCAGAAATTTCCGCTGTTTGTTTCTCCGGTTCAGCGGTTTTGGGATCTTTTGAAGACCCGCCCAGCTTTTGTTTCTTACCTATTTTGGCAACACCTCTACAACAAAGATACAAAATATATGAGTATATCATTACAAGTCATTGATATACAAATGAAAATACTAACCTTTGGGCGATCTTGAAAGTTGGCATTTGAGTCCCAGAAGAGTCACCAAATGATGGAGGCGTCTTCGGATAATTTCAGTTGGAAGGATTAAGAGGTTGACATATAAGGCCGGCTAATGGATAAAGAAAGTCTGGGTCATGTGGCACCTCATGTTGACACTTGCAAGGAGTAGGCGTGTTAGGTAAGCCGGAGACGAGGTCATGAGAGCCGCCACTCCGGGTCAGGCGCCTTGACTCGTGTTGTTGTTTCTTCAAAAGAAAGTTGGGATCCAAGTGAGCAAGAGGATGAGAAAATTTCACCTTCCAGATGACCCGCCAAATTTTCTTTCTTGGTAAGGGTTCTGAGCCAGAGGAAATTATAGTTACCTCTTCTACGTCTGCATGACTGGTCTCTGCCTCTTCCTGAGAGGAATTAGTGTCAATAAGTTGCATGAAAAGAAAGCCAAGGGCATCAAGTTCTACCTCCGATTCATCATCAAGATGGAGCATTTCTTTGACCGATGGTTTCTTGTGGCGACCTGGACCACGAGCTTTGGTTTTGGTCTTCTTAACTGGGGCGGCAGCTTGAAGTTTCCTCCTCGAGAATGGAGAGTCGGCATGTATACAAATGAGCAACAGAAGATTGAAATAAGGAGAAAGTTATAAAAATTGATGAAACCATGATGAAGGTTGATCTGATGACTTACAGGAGGAGCCAGGTTAAGTGTGCAGAAGGGATTCAATCCCACTTTGCTACAGTTTTCTAGAGACTCACTGAGTAGTGTCTTGATCATCTCATTGATCACTTTATCGGCCATACGAGCCGGGTTGTAACATTGCGGGTCTTTTGGGTCACCGTATAATGGCACATTAAGCCACCGCGCTGGCTCAATGGTAAAATCCTCCAGGTGACTCAGCAGCGGAACCAGGTCAATTCCAGTTAGGTCGTTGGCAAGTAAGGCCCTTATCTTTGAAAAGGTGGCAGCAAAGGGAGCGTGTTCGGCCACAGTTAGACAACATGGAACCTGGCCGGTGGTGGTAAGCCGGTAGGGGTAGAAACCTAGAAAGGGGTTTTCTCCAGCTGGGGAGGTGTCTTTACAGTAGAACCAGGTGAAATTCCAGCCTTTGGGATGACTGGGCACGGCGGCTGAAGGAAATACTACGTCTCTTCACCTTTGGATTGAAACACCTCCGAGTTCGGGACTGGACCCATCAGACATCTTAGTTTGATAGTTGATATAAAAGTAGTCTCTGAACAGATCAACACAGGGTTCTTCCCCAAGGTACACCTCGCAGAAAACTTAGAAGTTGCATATATTGGAGAAAGAGTTGGGGCCAATGTCTTGTGGATGAAGATTGTAGAAGTGCAAAACGTCCCGGAATTTTTTCACCCGGGAGGCGAGAACCCATAGAGAAGGTGATCGGTGAAAACTACAACCTCCCCTTCTTGAGGGCCAGGGGGCATTCGGAGCCTAGAACTCGCTAGTGGATGACCTCTTCGGGAGGCAAAACCCCCATGGTCAGGAAATCATTGAGTGTGCTCTCTATGATTTTGGAGGCAATCCAGTCATAGGAGGTGAGAGTCTTAGTCATGATGGCGGGTTAAAAGTTACGTCCTAAGGGTAAAAGTATGGCGGATTAATGTATCATGATAAACCGCCTGAATGATCATACAACAATTCAGCAATGATGAGCTAGACACAGTTAAAAGGCTATGCATTATGGGCTACTGAAGGGTTTGTGAGACGCCCTAGTGCTACTTCTTGAGCTTGCATTGGTTTTTCCCTTGAAGAGGGAAGGGTGATGCAACAAAGTAGATATAAGTATTTCCCTCAGTTTGAGAACCAAGGTATCAATCCAGTAGGAGACAATGCACAAATCACCTAATACATACACAAACAATCAAACAACTTGCACCCAACGCGATAAAGGGGTTGCCAATCCCTTCATAGTTACTTGCAAAAGTGAGATCTGATAGAGATAGATAAACGGTAAAGCAAATATTTTTGGTTTATAGATTGGAATGTAAAAGATTGCGAAAATAGTAGATCAGGAACTAATATTGTATATCGGAAACTTATATGATGGAAAATAGACCCGGGGGCCATAGGTTTCACTAGAGGCTTCTCTCAAGATAGCAAATAATACGGTGGGTGAACACATTATTGCCGAGAAATTGATAGAAAAGCGCAAAGTTATGACGATATCTAAGGCAATGATCATGAATATAGGCATCACGTCCGTGTCAAGTAGACCAAAACGATCATGCATGTACTACTATTACTCCACACATCGACCGCTATCCGACATGCATCTAGAGTATTAAGTTCATAAAGAATGGAATAACGCATTAAGTAAGATGACATGATGTAGAGGAATCAACACAAGCAATATGACGAAAACCCCATCTTTTTATCCTCGATGGCAACCATACAATACGTGTGTTGCTGCCCCTACTATCACTGGGAAAGGACACCGCAAGATTGAACCCAAAGCTAAACACTTCTTCCATTGCAAGAAAAACCAATCTAGTTGGCAAAACCAAACCGATAGTTCGAAGAGAATTACAAAGATATCAAATCATGTGTAAAAGGATTCAGAGAAGATTCAAATAATATTCATAGATAAGCTGATCATAAATCCACAATTCATCAGATCTTGGCAAACACACCACAAAAAAGTACTACATCCAATATATCTCAAGAACATCGAGGAGAACATGGTATTGAGAATCTAAGAGAGAGAAGAAGCCATCTAGCTACTAGCTATGGACCCGTAGGTCTGTGGTAAACTACTCACGCTTCATCGGAAGGGCAATACAGTTGATGTAGAAGCCCTTCGTGATCGAATCCCCCTCCAGCAGGGTGCTAGAAAAGGTCCCTAGATGGGATCTCACGGGTACGTAAGGTTGTGGCGGTGGAAAAGTCTTTTCGTGGATGCCTCTGGTGCTTTGGGGATATTTGGTAATATATAGGTGAAAGAATTAGGTCAGGAGGGTCATGGGGGGCCCACAATGGTGGGGGCGCGCCCTCCGTCCTTGTGGCCGCCTCGTGGCTCCTCCGACTTCCTCTCCAAGTCTCCAGGTTATCTTCTGGTGCAAGAAAAATCATCGCGAAGGTTTCATCCGTTTGGACTCCGTTTAGCATTCCTTTTCTACGAAACTCAAAAACAAGGAAAAACCATAAACTGGCACTGGGTTGTAGGTTAATAGGATAGTCCCAAAAATAATATAAAATAGCATATTAATGCATATAAAACATCCAAAACAAATAATATAATAGCATGGAACAATCAAAAATTATAGATATGTTGGAGACGTATCAAACATCCCCAAGCTTAATTCATGCTCGTCCTTGAGTAGGTAAATGATAAAAACAGAATTTTTGATGTGGAATGCTACCCAACATATTTATCCGTGTAATTTTCTTTATTGTGTCATGAATGTTCAGATCCATAAGATTCAAAACAAAAGTTTAATATTGACATAAAAACAATAATACTTCAATCATACTAACAAGGCAATTATGTCTTCCCAAAATAACATGGCCAAAGAAAGCTTATCCCTACAAAATCATATAGTCTGGATATCCTCCATCTTCATCACACAAAATATTTAAATCATGCACAACCCCGATGACAAGCCAAGCAATTATTCCATACTTTTGATGTTCTCAAACTTTTTTAACTTTCACGCAATACATGAGTGTGAGCCATGGACATAGCACTATAGCTGGAATGGAATATGGTGGTTGTGGAGAAGACAAAAAGAGGGAGATAGTCTCACACCAACTAGGCGTATCAACAGGCTATGGAGATGCCCATAAATGGATATTAATGTGAGTGAGTAGGGATTGCCATGCAACGGATGCACTAGAGCTATAAGTTTATGAAAGCTCAAAAAGAAACTAAGTGGGTGTGCATCCAACTCGCATGCTCACAAAGACCTATGGAAATTTGAGGAAGCCCATCATTGGAATACACAAGCCAAGTTCAATAATGAAAAATTCCCACCTGTATATGAAAGTGACAACATAGGAGACTCTCTATCATGAAGATCATGGTGCTAATTTGGAGCAGAAGTGTGGTAAAAGGATAGTAACATTGTCCCTTCTCTATTTTCTCTCATTTTTTTTATTTGGGCCTTCTCTCTTTTTTGCCTCTTCTTTTTATTTTTATTTTACTTTTTGTGAGTCTCATCCTAACTTGTGGGGGGTATCATAGTCTCCATCATCCTTGCCTCACATGGGACAATGCTCTAATAATGAATATCATCACACTTTTATTTACTTACAACTCAAGAATTACAACTCGATACTTAGAACAAAATATGACTCTATATGAATGCCTCCGGCGGTGTACCGGGATGTGCAATGAATCAAGAGTGACATGTATGAAAGAATTATGAACGGTGGCTTTGCCACAAATACGATGTCAACTACATGATCATGCAAAGCAATATGACAATGATGGAATGTGACATAATAAACGGAATGGTGGAAAGTTGGATGGCAATATATCTCGGAATGCCTATGGAAATGCCATAATAGGTTGGTATGGTGGTTGTTTTGAGGAAGGTATATGGTGGGTGAATGGTACCGGCGAAAGTTGTGCGGTACTAGAGAGGCTAGCAATGGTGGAAGGGTGAGAGTGCGTATAATCCATGGACTCAACATTAGTCATAAAGAACTCACATACTTATTGCAAAAATCTATTAGTTATCAAAAGGAAGTACTACGCGTGTGCTCCTAGGGGGATAGATTGCTAGGAAAATACCATCACTCGTCCCCGACCGCCACTCATAAGGAAGATAATTAATAAATAAATCATGCTCCGACTTCATCACATAACGGTTCACCGTACGGGCATGCTACGGGAATCACAAACTTTAACACAAGTATTTCTCAAATTCACCATTACTCACTGGCATGAATCTAATATTATCATCTCTATATCTCAAAACAATCATAAGGAATCAAACTTCTCATAGTATTCAATGCACTTTATATGAAAGTTTTTATTATATCCCTCTTGGATGCCTATCATATTAGGACTGAATTTATAACCAAAGCAAATTACCATGCTCTTTAAAGACTCTCAAAACAATATAACTGAATCATGAGAGTTCAAAAATTTGTATAAAATAAAACCACCATCGTGCTATAAAAAGATATAAGTGAAGCACTAGAGCAAAATTGCCTAGCTCAAAAGATATAAGTGAAGCACATAGAGTATTCTAATAAATCATGATTCATGCATGTTCCTCTCAAAAGGTGTGTACAGCAAGGATGATTGTGGAAAACTAAAAAGAAAAGACTCAAATCATACAAGAGCTCCAAGGAAAACACATATCATGTAGTGAATAAAAATATAGCCTCAAGTAAAGTTAACGATAGACAAAGACGAAAGACGGGATGCCTTCCGGGGCATCCACAAGCTTACGCTCTTGTTTGTCCCTGAATATTACCTTGGGGTGCCTTGGTCATCACCAAGCTTAGGCTCTTGCCACTCCTTATTCCATAGTCCATCAAATCCTTACGCAAAATGTGAAAACTTCACAACACAAAACTCAACAAAAAATCTCTGAAACTTCATTAGTATGAGAATATAAAACACCACTTTTGGTACTGTTGTGAACTCAATCTTTATTTATATTGGTGTAATATCAACTATATTCCAACTTTTCCATGGTTCATACCGCCCGATAATACCCATAAAATCATCAAAATAAGCAAACAACACATAGAAAATAGAATCTGTCAAAAACAGAAGAGTCTATAGTAATCTGTGTTTCCCGAATAATTCTGTAACTCCAAAAATTCTGAAAACTTAGGACAACCTAAGAAGTTTGTTTATAAATCTTATGCAAAAATAATTAGTATTTTATCATGCTTCTGTTAGAAATGAGAATTGTTTTCCTGAGTGCAAAATTTTCAATTTTTCGGCATGAATAGATCTAAGTATTGTCATCTTCGGTATGCAATCCATAAGTAGCTCTTATAATCGATTCATATGGAAATTTAATTTTCTTTCTTGGAAAGTGTTCCATGCCCTTCCTTAGCAGAAATTGAAATCTAAGGTTTCCTTCTTTCATATCAATAATTGCACCAATTGTTCTAAGGAAAGGTCTACCAAGAATAATAGGACATGTAGGATTGCAATCTATATCAAGAACAATGAAATCTACGGGAACATAATTCCCATTTGAAATAATAAGAACATCATTAATCCTTCCCATAGGTTTCTTAATAGTGCAATCCGCAAGAGGCAAATTTAAAGAACAATCATCAAATTCATGGAAACCTAGCACATCACATAAAGTTTTTGGAATCGTGGAAACACTAGCACCCAAATCACACAAAGCATGGCACTCATAATCTTTAATCTTAATCTTAATTGTAGGTTCCCACTCATCATAAAGTTTTATAGGGATAAAAATTTCCAATTCTAGCTTTTCTTCAAAAGATTGCATCATAGCATCAACGATATGTTTAGTAAAAGCTTTATTTTAATTATAAGCATGAGGAGAATTCAACATGGATTGCAACAAGGAAATACAATATATTAAAGAAAAATTACCATAATTAAATTCCTTGAAATCCAAAAGAGTGGGTTCATTGCTACTTAAAGTTTTGACCTCTCCAATCCCACTTTTATCAATTTTTGCATCAAGATCTAAAAACTCCGAATCATTGGGACGTCTTTTAACTAAAGTTGACTCATCTCTAGTCCCATATTTATGAAGATTTATATTGGAAAAAAAGATTCAATAGGAGTCACATCAATCACTTTAAGATCTTCATCTTTATTTTCAAGGAAACTAGAAGAACATGTTTTTACAAACCAATCTCATTTAGCATGCATCTTAGCGGTTATTTCTTTGCACTCATCAACGGAAATTCTCATAGCTTTGAGATACTCATTAATAGCATGCTTGGGTGGAATAGATCTAAGTTTCAAAGAATCAACATCAAGAGAAATTCTATCCACGTTCCTAGCCAAATCATCAATCTTAAGCAATTCTTCTTCAATCAAAGCATTGAAATTCTTTTGCGAACTCATAAATTCTTTAACACTAATCTCAAAATCAGAGGGAATCTTATTATAATTTCCATAAGAATTGTTGTATGAATTACCATAATTATTAGAGGAATTACTAGGAAACGGCCTAGGATAAAATTTACCTTTATACGCGTTATTACCAAAATTGTTCCTACCAACAAAATTAACATCCATAGATTCATTATTGTTTTCACTCGAAGTACACAAAGGCATGCCATTAGGATCAATAAAAGCACTCTTGCTAGCAAATAATTTCATAAGCTCATCCATCTTTCCACTCAAAACATTAATCTCTTCAATCGCATGCACTTTTTTACTAGTCGAAGATCTTTCGGTATGCCATTGAGAATAATTAAAAATAATATTATCTAGGAGTGTAGTAGACTCTCCTAAAGTAATTTCCATAAAATTACCTCCCACAGCCAGATCTAAAAGACTTCTAGAAGATAATTCAATCCGGCATAAAACATTTGTATAATCATCCACAAATTCAAACCATGAGTAGGGAAATTTCGAATCATCAACTTCATCCTCTCCCAAGATTGTGCAACATGTTCATGATCAAGTTGCTTAAAATTCATAATATCGTTCCTAAGGGAGATGATCTTATCGGGAGGAAAACACTTGGAAATAAAGACATCTTTACACTTATTCCATGAATCAATACTATTTTTAGGAAAAGATGAAAACCAAGTTTTAGCATGATCTCATAGTGAGAACAGAAATAGCTTCAATTTAACAATATCATTATCCACATCTTTTTTCTTTTGCATATCACATAACTCAATGATAACCCACAAGTATAGGGGATCGTAACAGCTTTTGAGGGTAGAGTATTCAACCCAAATTTCTTGATTCGACACAAGGGGAGCCAAAGAATATTGTCGATTATTAGCATCTTAGTTGTCAATTCAACCACACCTGAAAGTCTTAATATCTGCCGCAAAGTATTTAGTAGCAAAGTAGTATGGAATTAGCGGTAATGGTGGAAAAGTAACCATAGCAGTTTTGTAGCAATCGTAACAGTGGCAACGGAAAAGTAATTGAGCAAAGATCAATATGTGAAAAGCTTGTAGGCAATGGATCAATGATGGATAATTCTGTTGGATGGCATTCATCATGCGACGGTTATAACATAGGGTGACACAGAACTAGCTCCAATTCATCAGTGTAATGTAGACATGTATTCCGAATATAGTCATACGTGCTTACGGAAAAGAACTTGCATGCCATCTTTTGTCCTACCCTCCCGTGGCAGCAGGGTCCTAGTGGAAACTAAGGAATATTAAGGCCTCCTTTTAATAGAGTACCGGACCAAAGCATTAGTACTTAGTGAATACATGAACTCCTCAAAATACGGTCATCACCGAGAGTGGTCCCGACTATTGTCACTCCGGTGTTGCCAGATCATAACACATAGTAGGTGACTATAACTTGCAATACCGGATCAAGAACACAAAATATATTCATGAAAACAAAATAGGTTCAGATCTAAAATCATGGCACTCGGGCCCTAGTGACAAGCATTAAGCATAGCAAAGTCATAGAAACATCAATCTTAGAACACTGTGTGATGTAGGGTGGAACCCTATATGGCCGATCTTTCACGAAAGGAGCGGATCCCGCGAAGAACATGAAGAACACGAGGGGAAACACGACGGGAAACATGAGGGGAAGCACGAGAGAAACATTAAAACCAACAAGAATGATCACACATATGCTAGATCCTCGAACAGAAAAGAGATCACACGATCCAAAGTCAACACGGGACGATACACGGTAACTGGTTCTTCTCCAAAGGAGGTCTTGATGGGGCCACCCAAAAGGGGTTCTTGAATCCAAGGTGATCTTCTCCGTAGAGGGGCCACAGTCTCTCTCGAGGAGTAGATCCGATGTGTATGAGTGAGGCTCTATCTCTAATATGAACTATCACAACGCTGACCCTAGAAAAGAGGAGGAGGAGGTCTATATATAGTCTTAGAGGTCGAAGGGGTACATGGGCTTCGGCCCAACACGAAATCAGCACACAGGCGTCGGACGTCCGGTAGTTACCGGTCGTCCGGAGGCTCGTGAGGGTCCGGACGTCCGGTGCTCGTTGGGTGTCCATAGATTCGGCTCGGGTGTGCATTGGTCAGACGTCCGGCCGGGGTCGGATGTTCGGGGCGTCAGTCGTCCGGTGATCTTTAGAAGTCCGGCGTTTTGGCTCGGGTGTGGTTGCTCCAGTTGTCCGGAGGGGGTCGGTTGTCCGGTGCCTAGAGTTCGCCGGACGTCCAAAGTTCGCCGGTCGTCCGGTGACTGGGAGTTTCGAGCAGTCCATCTTCTTCTCCATTGAGCTTGGTGTCCTCACCGTCTTGTTCGTTGGGTGTAGCTCATCTGTGGCTTTCCTCCAAGTACTTGATCACACATAGGGTTTCCGCTTGAGGTAGTAGCCATGTCTCATGCATAGAAAGTGGTAGTTCAGAGAGGAGCGAGTTCACCTTATCTTCGATAGCCTTGGCTCGTGCTCTTGTCATTGGTCCAAGTGGTGTCGTGGGAGACGTCAGTAGGTCCATGCGGATAACCTTGGGATGCTCTGCATCATCTCCCCTCCCTTGGGAAAGATCTGACCTTGGATCCAAATCTTCATCACCATGGTAGGGCGATAGATCCTTGACGTTGAAGACGTCACTCATGTTGTACTTGTCATGCGGGAGGTCAATCTTGTAAGCATTGTTGTTATATCGTGCAAGCACCTTGAAGGATCCATCCACTCGTGGTAGAAGTTTGGACTTGCGTTCATCGTGGAAGCAGTCCTTGTGAAGGTTTCGCCACACAAGATCTCCAATGTTGAATACCATGGGGTGCTTGTTGATGTTGAGCTTGGTCGCAAGTCGTTGTACTTGGCGCTCGATGGTGTGCCTTGTATCTTCATTCACCTTCTTGCGATGGTTCACATGTGCACTTGCGTCCATATTGATGTGCTCTTGTAGTGGTAGAGGGAGAATGTCCAATGGGGACAATGGGTTGAATCCGTAGACGACCTCGAAAGGGGACTTGCCGGTAGTTGAGTGTCTTGCGCGGTTGTAGGCGAACTCGGCGATAGGTAGACACTGCTCCCACTCCTTGATGTTCTTCTTGATTAGCACGCGAAGTAGAGCGAAGAGTTTGCGGTTGGTCACCTCCGTTTGGCCGTCGGTTTGTGGATGGTAAGCCGTGGAGAAGAGTAGCTTGATTCCAAGCTTGGCGCATAAGGTTTTCCAAAACTAACTCAAGAACTTGACGTCGTGGTCCAAGACAATCGTCTTTGGCACTCCATGTAGACGAAGAATTTCCCTACAAAAGAGATTGGCAACATGTGAAGCATCATCTATCTTGTTGCAAGGATTGAAATGTGCCATATTAGAGAATAGGTCCACAACAACAAATACCGAATCCTTTCCATTTCTTGTTCTAGGCAAACCAAGCACAAAATCCATGCTAATATCTTCCCATGGTTGGTATGGAATTGGAAGAGGAGTATATAGACCATGAGATTGAGTTTTGGACTTAGCTTTGCGACATGTCAAACATCGGTTGGTGAAGCGGTTGACGTCGCGGAACATCTTGGGCCAAAAATAGTTCTTGCAGAGCGTAGCAAAAGTCTTGTCGCATCCAAAATGTCCCATTGGTCCTCCTCCATGAGATTCTTGCAAAAGCAACAAATGAAGAGAAGACTCGAGGATGCATAGTTTGTTAGCTCTCATAAGATATCCATCTTTGATATAATAGCGATCCCAAGAGGTATTCATCAAACACTTGGCATAAGGAATAGCAAAAGTAGGATCATGCGTATACACGTCTTTTATGTGCTCAAAGCCAATGACATCCAATTCAAGTTGAGTAACAAGCATGCATGTGCGGGAAAGAGCGTCTGCCACAACATTTTACTTACCTTTGATGTACTTGACGATATAAGGAAATGAATCAATGAATTCACTCCACTTAGCATGACGCTTGTTCAACTTAGTTTGACTCTTAAGGTACTTAAGTGTTTCATGGTCGGTGTGGATGACAAACTCATGAGGGCAAAGGTAATGTTACCATTCACGTAAAACTTGCACTAAAGCATATAGCTCTTTGTCATAGATGGGCTAATTGAGTTGCGCTCCGGAGAGTTTTTCACTAAAGTAAGCTATGGGGCGCTTCTGTTGCGTTAACACACCTCCTACGCCATTACCACTAGCATCGCAATGAATCTCAAAGGGTTTGCCAAAGTTGGGTAATGCAAGCACGAGAGCATGGGTAAGAAAATTCTTAAGCTCATTGAATGCGGTATCTTGGGATGGTCCCCAAACAAAGGGCACATTCTTCTTACTCAAAGCATGCAAAGGTGAAGCAATAGTGCTAAAATCTTTCACAAATCTCTAGTAAAAACTGGCTAAACCAAGGAAGCTACGCACTTGTTGCAAGTTTCTTGGTTGTGGCCAAGTTTTAATAGCATTGATCTTAGAGTCATCAACATTCACACCCTTAGAGGATCCAACAAAACCCAAGAAAATGAGCTTATCAACGCCAAAAAGGCAATTTTCCATGTTAGCATAGAGACGCTCTTTTCGAAGAGTTTGCAAAATGGTTCGAACATGGGTGACATGATCTTTCAGAGATTTGCGAAAAACAAGGATATCGTCAAAATAGACCACAACAAACTCACCAATGTAAGGGAGAAACACATAATGCATAAGACGCATGAAAGTGCCCGGTGCTTCCGATAAACCCATAGGCATGACTAACCACTCATACAAACCAAACTTTGTTTTGAAAGCAGTCTTCCATTCACCCTCTTGTATGCGGATTTGATAGTAACCACTTTTAAGATCAATTTTGGAAAAGATAGTGGCACCGCTAAGTTCATCTATCATATCATCAAGGCGTGGAATGGGGTACCTATAGCGAACGGTGATAGCATTGATGGGTCTACAATCGGAACACATGCGAAAGCTACCGTCTTGTTTTGGCACAAGAATGACTGGTACGGCACAAGGACTCAAACTTTCGCACACATGTCCATGGTCTATGAGATGTTTTACTTGCCTTTGTATTTCTTTGGTTTCTTCAGGGTTGACGCGATAGGGGGCTTTGTTCGGAAGTGGTGCTCTGGGGATGAGGTCGATGCGGTGCTCGATGCCTCGTAGTGGAGGTAGACCCGGAGGTAGCTCGTCGGGGAAAACTTCTTGGAATTCCTACAAAAGAGAAGATAACACTAGAGGTAGATTGTGAGAGGTGTTAGCTTTTGGTGCCCCGTCCTTGCACAAAAGCATATAGTGCATCACAGTAGATGGGCTCTCACACACTTCTCTTATCTCATGTTTGGTGGCAAATAGAACTAGGTTCTTCTTTTCACTCATCATGGAGGCACTTGATTTGGGCTTGTGGCGCTCACTCTCTTTTTGGTGGTTCGCTCTCTCACTATTCTCTCCATCATGGGTGGCTTGCTTGTCCGCGATCACTTGGCTTGGAGACATAGGACGAAGTACGTACTCCTTTCCTTTCATCTTGAATATATAGTGATTCTTTCGGCGATTGTGGATGACACCTCTATCAAATTTCCATGGTCATCTAAGAAGAAGGTGGCAAACGGTCATTGGAACGACATCACACTCCAAAGTGTCTTCGTAAGCTCCGATTTTCAGGGAGACTTGCACTCTATGCTCGACTTGAATAGTGCCGGAGTCGCTTAGCCATTGAACTTTGTAAGGATGTGGGTGCTTCATCTTGGGAAATTGGAGCTTGGAGCAAAGTTCTTCACTTGCTAAGTTATGGCAACTCCCTCCATCGATGATGACCTTGACGGACCTTCCATCGATGCCGACTTTGGCTTGGAAGTATGGCATCTTTTTTCTTCTTGTTGTTGTTGAAGAGTCAAGACCTTGGAGACAACAAGAGCGGGACTTGAATCTTCGTCATGAAAGACTTGATCCTCTTGACCTTCGTTCACTTGTCGGTGCATTGCCACTTGCTCAAGGGCTTCCATTTCTCCTTCAGTCACAGAGTCGTATGTACCATCGTCATTGAGGATCATGGTCCGCTTGTTGGTACACTCAAAGGACGTGTGGCCTCGGCCTCCGCATGTGAAGCATTTGAAGGAACTTGTCTTGACGGTCTCATCGGTTGGGGTAGATGATGATGAAGCTCTCGGCTTGAAGTTACTTGTTGTAGGATGATGACTTGGAGTTGTCAAAGTTTTCTTGTAACTCGACTTGTCGTTGTTTCTTGTAGAAGGCTTGGTTGATGTAGAAGGTGTTGGAGTCATTGAAGCTTGGGTGTTGGAGAAACCATAGGACTTGGATGAGAACTTGGCATACTTGAAGTCATCTTGCACTTGACATTCCGCCTTGGTAGCTTGATGCAATAGCTCGATGAGGTTCGAGTATGGTTGGAAGTCGGTGATCTTCTTCATGGGATGATTGAGTCCATTCAAGAAACGTGCCATAGTTTTCTCATCATCTTCCGTGACATTGGCTCATATCATGCCAATCTCCATTTCCTTGTAGTATTCTTCAAAGCTATTGGTTCCTTGCTTGAGGAGTTGGAGTTTCTTGAAGAGGTCGCGGTTGTAGTAGGTTGGCACGAAGCGTGCTCTCATGACATCCTTCATTTGTGCCCAAGTAGTGATGGGTGGTTCACCTCTTGCCTCTCGACGCTCAATGACTTGTTCCCACCAAATGAGGACATAGTCTTGAAACTCAAGGGATGCCATCGCGATCTTCTTCTCTTCTTCATAGTTGTGCAAACGGAAGATTTTGTCGACCTTCAATGCTTGTGAAAGGTACTCTTCGGGATCATTGCTTCCATTGAACTTGGGCATGGTGAACTTTAACTTGCCGTAGCGTTGCTCTTCATTGTGTTCGGGTCAGGGATGATGACGTCCTTGACGAGGAGGATCGTCTCTCACAACTTGCTCTTGTCGTGGAGGATTTCCAATGTCTTCTTGCTCTTGTTGAACTTGATGTTCTTGGCGAGCTTGTGGAGGAACTTGTTGAGCTTGACGATGCACGCGAGCTTGATATATTCATTCATGAACTTCATCACGGAGCGCTTCTTGATGCTCACGAGCTTGTCAGCCTCGGTTGGCTACGGCTCGACTTGATTCTCGGAGGGCTTGTTGCACCTCAAGTGCTTGAGCTTCTCACAATTGGTGTTCTTGATGTTGTGCCTCGACATCTTGTGCATCTTGGTGTAGGCGCACTCGCTCTTCCTCTTCGTGTTGGCGTTGGCGTTGCCATTCTCGTGCTTGTGCAAAGGTAGCTTGGTTTTAACGATGTCGTTGTTCTTGATAGTTGTGGTCATGTAGAGGGTTGCGGTTTTCTTGACGATCTTGGTGCACGACACATAGAAGAGTATTGGATGTCGGTGAACTTGAGCCGGAGATGGTGTAGTCGGAGTGTCAACTTGAGCAGCTCCGCCTTGATGAGGACGAAGTGGAAGAAGAGCGGTTGAGCAACAAAGCACGAATCTCGTCCATTCTTGCATCATTCTCTTGCTTTTGGTCGTCGAGCTTGTGGTTGAAATAGTCTCTTGTACGTTGCTCGGAGAGTCGCAAGTCGGTGGCGAGGTTGTCGATGCGTTCACTCATTGCTCGTTGCTCTTGATGCAAAGCACGTTGTGCACCAAAGATGTGACTCTTTGTGACATAGGAGGTCATGTCGTCGTCTTGTTCGATGTAGAGTGGGTTGGTAGAACTACTTGGCCTATCCATCATTCCAAACAAATATGTGAGTGGGAGAAGGAGAAGAACTTATACCAAATGTACCTTGACCGATGTTGAAGATGGATCAATGATCACTCAATGTGGAACAAGGAAATAGCACAATTGGTACCAATTCTTGTCGGTTTCTCACACCTACACAAGTAAAAGCTTATGGTGGAGCTCAGTTAGGATGGTGGCACAAAATTTGATGCAATTGTTAGTGAGATTCAGTAATGTTGGAAAATATTCACAAATTCGCAATGCAACAAGTAGACCAATAGCAAAATATGGTACATGGAAACACACACGCAAAGAGATAAAATGGGGTCGTGCAACCAAGGATGAGCCAAAATGTGGAATCCATGAAAATGCTCTTGTTTCACAATACTAGAGAGACGCTAGCACGATTGCACAATAGGTGGATACGAAGACTTGTGCACAACCTACTAAGAAAAAATGCAATGGTTTATCTCCAAGTATGCTCTATGTATGGTGTTCCGATGATATGATCCAAGATGATCTAGTATGACAATCTTAATGTAGTATGATGCTATGGTTCTTGCTTAAAAGCTTTTTGCTTATCTTTCCCTTTTGCTTAAAAGCTTGTTTGGCTCTTTGTGTTTGAGCTCTTTTCTCATGCAATGCTTCACGAACCAAGACAACAATTGTGTATGCGATGACAACTTTGTGACACAAGAGATGATACCAAGATATGCACCAATGAGATGGTATGTATGCTATGGGAAGTATGATCACTAATGTGCACAAGTCACCTTGCCGGCAATACTCAAAGGCTAGTCTCGATGGGTAAGCGATGCAACAAGTAAGGCTATGATGTCTATCAATGTAATGGTAAGAATGATGTACCACGATACCAAAGCTGATGTTACCGTTCGATGTTAGTTGGTTGTAAGCAAGAATGTATGATGGTGTCAAAATGGTGAAGTGGTCGTTGTCGATGACGCGTCCGTGGCGAAGATGAGCGGCGGTGATGTTGATGTTGAACCATACCTAAATAGCCGAAACACAATAGGACACGGAACCGCAACTCAAATTCTCAAAGCACAATGTGGCCAAAATCGTATCGAAGTGTGAAGCAAGTAAGCAATGGTGGTTGCGGAAAGTGGTCGTGGTATGGGGATGCGTATGCGGAAGTGGGGCGGTGGCTGAAATTTGGGCACAACTAGGGTTCGAGGTGGAGAGGTCAAAATCCGTCGAATCCGGGCGATTTTGTGGATGAAAAAGGTGGAGACGAAGGGAAAAAGCTAGATCCACTCAAGGCAAAGCAAATCCACGGATCAAATCCAACAAAATTTCATCACACCAACAAATCACAAAAAAAATTGGGGGGCTATTTTTGTGGGGAAATTTCAAATTAGGGACAAAATCAACAAAACAACGCTAGAAAACACAATGGGGAGGCTCCGAAATCATGATCAACGTGGCTCTAGATACCAAGATAATGTAGGGTGGAACCCTATACGGCCAATCTTTCACGAAAGGAGCGGATCCCGCGAAGAACACGAAGAACACGAGGGGAAACATGAGAGAAACACTAAAATTAACAAGAATGATCACACATATGCTAGATCCTCAAACACAAAAGAGATCACACGATCCAAAGTTAACACAGGACGATACACGGATAGATCTAGGTAACAAAACACGAATAGATCTAGGTATTGTCATCTTTGGTACGCAATCCATAAGTAGCTCTCATAATCGATTCATATGGAAATTTAATTTTCTTTTTTGGAAAGTGTTCCATGCCCTTCCTTAGCGGAAATTGAAATCTAAGTTTTCCTTCTTTCATATCAATAATTGCACCAATCGTTCTAAGGAAAGGTTTAACAAGAATAATAGGACATGTAGGATTGCAATCTATATCAAGAACAATGAAATCTACGGGCACATATTTCCTATTTGCAACAATAAGAACATCATTAATCCTTCCCATAGGTTTCTTAATAGTGGAATCCGCTAGATGCAAATTTAAAGAACAATCATCAAATTCACGGAAACCTAGCACATCACATAAAGTTTTTGGAATCGTGGAAACATTAGCACCCAAA
Organism: Triticum aestivum; assembly: GCF_018294505.1. NCBI lineage: Eukaryota > Viridiplantae > Streptophyta > Magnoliopsida > Poales > Poaceae > Triticum > Triticum aestivum. The sequence continues at coordinate 206,249,063 of NC_057806.1, forward strand.
TCACACAAAGCACCGCACTCATAATCGTTAATCTTAATCTTAATAGTAGGTTCCCACTCATCATAAAGTTTTCTAGGGATAGAAACTTCCAATTCAAGCTTTCCTTCAAAAGATTGCATCATAGCATCAACGATATGTTTAGTAAAAGCTTTATTTTAATTATAAGCATGAGGACAATTCAACATGGATTGCAACAAGGAAATAAAAGATATTAAAGAAAAATTACCATAATTAAATTCCTTGAAATCCAAAAGAGTGGGTTCATTGCTACTTAAAGTTTTGACATCTCCAACCCCGCTTTTATCAATTTTTGCATCAAGATCTAAAAACTCCGAATCATTGGGACGTATTTTAACTAAAGTTGACTCATCTCCAGTCCAATCTTTATCAAGATTTATATTGCAAAAAAATATTCAACAGGATTCACATCAATCACTTTAAGATCTTCATCTTTATTTCACGGAAACTAGAAGAACATGTTTTTACAAACCAATCTCATTTAGCACGCATCTTAGCGGTTATTGCTTTGCACTTATCAACGGAAATTCTCATAGCTTTGAGAGACTCATTAATATCATGCTTGGGTGGAATAGATCTAAGTTTCAAAGAATCAACATCAAGAGAAATTCTATCCACGTTCCTAGCCAAATCATCAATCTTAAGCAAATTTTCTTCAATCAAAGCATTGAAATTATTTTGCGAACTCATGAATTCTTTTACACTAATCTCAAAATCAGAGGGAATATTATTATAATTTCCATAAGAATTGTTGTAGGAATTACCATAATTATTAGAGGAATTGCTAGGAAACGGCCTAGGACAAAATTTACCTCTATACACGTTATAACCAAAAATTGTCCTACCAACAAAATTAACATCCATAGATTCATTATTGTTTTCAATCAAAGTAGACAAAGGCATGCCATTAGGATCAATAGAAGCACTCTTTCTAGCAAATAATTTCATAAGCTCATCCATCTTTCCACTCAAAACATTAATCTCTTCAATCGCATGCACTTTTTTACTAGTGGAAGATCTTTCGGTATGCCATTGAGAATAATTAACCATAATATTATCTAGGAGTTTAGTAGACTCTCCTAAAGTAATTTCCATAAAATTACCTCTCGCGGCCGAATCTAAAAGATTTCTAGAAGATAATTCAATCCGGCGTAAACATTTTGTATAATCACACTACAGGAAACATGTAATTTGCCGTCTGTGAATTCCAGGCGGCAAAGACCTAAATCCAGACGGCAAAGAATTTGCCTTTAGGATGCAGACAGCAAACTCAGGCGGCAAAGATAAGTCGGCAAAGAATACTTTGTCATCAGCTTTTCATAGGGAAGACGGCAAAGACTTTGCTGTCAGCCAACTTTCTCTTTGTCGTCAAGCCCATTAGTAGCAGACAGCAAAGAAAACAATCTTTGCCGTCAGCTAGACTATGCCTTTGCCGTCAGCCTCATACATCCTAGATGGCAAATAATTTTTATTATTTAATAAAAAATATAGGTAACAATAGTCCAGGTACAGTGGCCCTAGATGGTCGAAGACGTAGGATCTTTTTGCTCATTATAAAAACAGCTAATAACAAGGCGTAGGCAAAATCTTCACTTGCATTTTTGCCTTTTGCTAGTAGTTTCACAATCAATCATTCAATAGTCTAACAATCATCTATGAAGACAAAGAAAATCATATTACACAGGGCTGCCAAGTTCACCCCGAAGCTTGCATGACCACCTTCTGAGTATGACGGGCAGAAGCCGATGTGGCCAGCGGTGGCCGGTGGAGCGAGGCGGTTAAGACACCCCCTGATTGGGCCTTCCACCTACACGTCCAGAGCATCTCGTCCAGAGCTCACCGGAGCAGAGGTCGACCTCGCCGGAGCAGAGCTGCTGGCCGCGCTCTACCTCGTCCTGAGAAAAGGATCTCACTGGCCGCTGCTGGAGGGAGTTCACGCGACAGAGGGAGAGGAGGAGGCCACGCCGGAGTGAGGTGGTGCCGGATGAAGGAGGCTGTGCTGCTTGCCGGAGTGAGGAGGCGCCGGAGGGAGGAGGCCGCACCGCCCGCGATGCTCGCCGGAGTGAGGAGGCACCGAAGGGAGGAGGCTGCGCTCCACACCGGCCCGCGCCGCACCGCCCACGCTGCTCGCCGAAGTGAGGAGGCACCAGAGGGATGAGACCGCGCTGCTCACCAGCCCGTGCCGCGCCACCCGCGCTGCTCGCCGGAGAGAGGAGGCGCCGGAGGGAGGAGGCCGCGCCGCGCTGCTCACCAGCCCGTGTCGCGCCGCTCGCGCTGCTCGCCGGAGGGAGGAGTCGTCAGAGGGAGGAGGCCGCGCCGCTTTGCTCGCCGGGTCAGGAGGAGTCGGAGGGAGGAGGCACCAAAGCTTGCCGTCCCGTGCCGTGCCGCCCGCGTCTCTTTCTCTCCTCGCCTGCCCCTCGATCTTGCCTCTATAGTGTGCCCGTAAGAGAGAGAGATGGGTACGTGGGAGACAAAGTCACGTGGGAGAGAGAGATCGTGGGATAAGGGAGAGAGAGATCAGTGGGTTGGGCTGCCCATCATGGGAGTGCACACTGGCTGGACCAGATCATGCCACGTCATCGATCCGTGGGATCGATCTGCGTGGTGCGCTTCTTCTTTGCCGTTTGCATTTTATATTACAGATGGCAAAGATCTCTCTTTGCTGCCTGTAATAAAAAACGCAGACGGCGAAAATATTTGCCCTCTGTGTTTTTTCTTACAGACGGCAAAGTGAGCTCTTTGCCGTATGTATTAAATTACGCAGACGGCAAATATCTTTGCTGTTTGTGTTTCTTTTTTTAGACGACAAAGTGAGTTATTTGACGTCTGTATTTTTTCGCTGACGGCAAAGTATATTTCACCGTTAGTTTTTCTTTGCCGTCTGCAGATGATGGCAAACCCTTTCTTTGTCGTCTGCCCGATGAAAAGCTGACGGCAAAGATGCCCCCTGACGGCAAATTAGCTGTTTCCCGTAGTGTCATCCACAAATTCAAACTCTGAGTAGGGAAATTTCGTATCATCAACTTCATCCTCTCCCAACATTGTGCAACATATTCATGATCAAGTTGCTTAAAATTCATAATATCTTTCCTAAGGGAGATGATCTTAGCGGGAGGAAAATACTAGGAAATAAAGGCATCTTTACACTTATTCCATGAATCAATACTATTTTTAGGACTAGATGAAAACCAAGTTTTAGCATGATCACGTAGTGAGAACAGAAATAGCTTCAATTTAACAATATCATTATCCACATCTTTTTTTCTTATGCATATCACATAACTCAATGATAACCCACAAGTGTAGGGGATCATAACAGTTTTCGAGGGTAGAGTATTCAACCCAAATTTCTTGATTCGACAAAAGGGGAGCCAAAGAATATTCTCGAGTATTATCATCTGAGTTGTCAATTCAACCACACCTGAAAGGCTTAATATCTGCAGCAAAGTATTTAGTAGCAAACTAGTATGGATGTAGCGGTAATGGTGGCAAAAGTAACAGTAGAAGTTTTGTAGCAATCGTAATAGTGGCAACGAAAAAGTAACTGAGCAAAGATCAATATGTGAAAAGCTCGTAGGCAATGGATCAATGATGGATAATTATGTAGGATGTCATTCATCATGCAACACTTATAACATAGGGTGACACAGAACTAGCTCCAATTCATCAATGTAATGTAGACATGTATTCTGAATATAGTCATACGTGCTTACGGAAAAGAACTTGCATGCCATCTTTTCTCCTACCCTCCCGTGGCAGCCGGGTCCTAGTGGAAACTAATGGATATTAAGGCCTCCTTTTAATAGAGTACCAGACCAAAGCATTAGAACTTAGTGAATACATGAACTCCTCAAACTACGGTCATCACCAGGCGTGGTCCCGACTATTGTCACTCCGGGGTTGCTGGATCATAACATGTAGTAGGTGACTATAACTTGCAATATCGGATCAAGAACACAAATATATTCATGAAATCATAATAGGTTCAGATCTGAAATCTTGGCACTCGAGCCCTAGTGACAAGCATTAATCATAGCAAAGTCATAGCAACATCAATCTTAGAACATAGTGTGATGTAGGGTGGCACCCTATATGGCCAATCTTTCACGAAAGGAGCGGATCCCGCGAAGAACATGAAGAGCACGAGGGGAAACACGACGGGAAACATGAGGGGAAACACGAGATAAACACTAAAACCAACAAGAATGATCACACATATGCTAGATCCTCGAACACAAAAGAGATCACATGATCCAAAGTCAACACGGGACGATACACGGTAACTGGTTCTTCTCCAAAGGAGTTATTGATGGGGCCACCCAAAAAGGGGTCTTGAATCCAAGAGGATCTTCTCTGTAGAGGGGTCGCGGTCTCTCTCGAGGAGTAGATCCGATGTGAATGAGCGAGGGATCTATCTCTAATATGAGCTATCACAACGCTGACCCTAGAAAAGAGGAGGAGGAGGTCTATATATAGTTTTAGAGGTGGAAGGGGTACATGGGATTCGTCCCAATATGAAATCAACACACAGGCACCGGACGTCCTGTATTTACCGGTCGTCTGGAGGCTCGCGAGGGTCCGGGCGTCCGGTGCTCGTCGGGCGTCCGTAGATTTGGCTCGGATGTGCATTGGTCGGACGTCCGATCGGGGTCGGATGTCCGGGGCGTCGGTCGTTCGGTGGTCTTCGGAAGTCTGGCGTTTTGGCTCTGGTGTGGTAGCTCCAGTCATCCGGACAGGGTCAGTCGTCCGGTGCCTGGAGTTCGTCGGACGTCCAAGGTTCGCTAGTCGTTGATACGTCTCCAACGTATCTATAATTTTTTATTGCTCCATGCTATATTATCTACTGTTTTGGACTATATTGGCCTTTGTTTTCCACTTTTATATTATTTTTGGGACTAACCTATTAACCGGAGGCCCAGCCCAGAATTGCTGTTTTTTGCCTATTTCAGTGTTTCAAAGAAACGGAATATCAAACGGAGTCCAAACGGAATAAACCTTTCTGGAACATGATTTTCTTCCCGAATATGACCCAGGAGAGTTGGACCCTACGCCAAGGAAGCTTCAAGGTGGGCACGAGGTAGGGGGCGCGCCCTATACCCCCAGGCGTGCCCCCCACCCTCGTGGGCCCACCGAAGCTCCACCGACATACTTCTTCCTCCTATATATACCTACGAACCCCCAAACGAACAGAGACGGAGCCAAAAACCTAATTCCACCGCCGCAACTTTCTATATCCATGAGATCCCATCTTGGGGCTTGTTCCAGAGCTCCGCCGGAGAGGGCCGTCATCACGGAGGGCTTCTACATCACCATAGCCTCTCCGATGAAGTGTGAGTAGTTTACCTCAGACCTTCGGGTCCATAGTTATTAGCTAGATGGCTTCTTCTCTCTTTTTGGATCTCAATACAAAGTTCTCCCCCTCTCTTGTGGAGATCTATTCGATGTAATCTTCTTCTTTTTTGCGGTGTGTTTGTTGAGACCGATGAATTATGGGTTTATGATCAAGTCTATCTATGAATAATATTTGAATCTTCTCTGGATTCTTTTATGTATGATTAGTTATCTTTGCAAGTCTCTTCGAATTATCAGTTTGGTTTGACCTACTATAGATTGGTTTTTCTTGCCATGGGAGAAGTGCTTAGCTTTGGGTTCGATCTTGCGGTGTCCTTTCCAGTGACAGAAGGGGCAGCAAGGCACGTATTGCATCGTTGCCATCGAGGATAACAAGATGGGATTTATTTCATATTGCATGAATTTATCTCTCTACATCATGTCATCTTGCTTAAAGTGTTACTCTGTTTTTAACTTAATACTCTAGATGCATGCTGGATAGAGGTCGATGAGTTGAGTAATAGTAGTAGATGATGAATCGTGCGTTTCGGTCTACTTGTCACGGACGTGATCCCTATATGCATGATCATGCCTAGATATTCTCATAACTATGCTCAATTATGTCAATTGCTCAACAGTAATTTGTTCACCCATCGTAGAATTCTTATGCTCTTGAGAGAAGCCACTAGTGAAACCTATGGCCCCCAGGTCTATTCTCATCATATCAATCTCCATCACTTTAATTTTGCTTTGCTTTTTACTTTGCCTTTTACTTTTCACTTTGCATCTTTATACCAAAAATACCAAAAATATTATATCTATCAGATCTCACTCTCGTAAGTGACCGTGAAGGGATTGACAAGCCCTAATCGCGTTGGTTGCGAGTAGCTATCGTTTTGTGCAGGTACGAGGGACTTGAGTGTGGCCTCCTACTGGATTGATACCTTGGTTCTCAAAAACTAAGGGAAATACTTACGCTACTCTGCTGCATCATCATTTCCTCTTCGGGGAAATCCAATGCAAGCTCAAGAGGTAGCAGTCGTCCGGTGACAGGGAGTTTTGAGCAGTCCTTCTTCTTGTCCATTAAGCTTGGTGTCCTGATACGTCTCCAACGTATCTATAATTTTTGATTGTTCCATGCTATATTATATTCTATTTTGGACATTATTGCATGTCCAGTCCCATGCCCAGTCCCATGCTCTATTATATGTGGTTCCCAAACCGAATGGTAAAGTTTATACTCCCCCACCACCAACAAGCACACTCCACGGCTAGTCCGAAACAATGGGTACCGTCCAACTAACAACAATCCTGGGGGAGTTTTGTTTGCAATTATTTTGATTTGATTTGCTTTGAGCATGGGACTGGGCATCCAGGTTACCAGCCATTTTCTCGTGAATGATGAGCAGAGTCCACTCATCGTGAGAATAACCCACCTAGCATGGAAGATATTGACATCCCTAGTTGGTACATTAGCTATTCGAGCATACAAAATAGATTATCATTTGAAGGTTTAGAGTTTGGCACATGCAAATTTACTTGGAACGGCAGGTAAATACCGCATATAGGAAGGTATGGTGGACTCATATGGAATAACTTTGGGGGTTTATGGAAGTGGATGCACCAGCAGTATTCCCTAGTACAAGTGAAGGCTAGAAAGAGACTGGGGAGCGACCAACTAGAGAGCGACAATAGTCATCAACATGCATTGAGATTAACCAACATTGAATGCAAGCATGAGTAGGATATAAATCACCATGAACATAAATATCATGGAGGCTATGTTGATCTTGTTTCAACTACATGTGTGAACATGTGCCAAGTCAAGCCACTCGAATCATTCAAAGGAGGATACCATCCTATCATACTACATCACAACCATTTTAATTTCCATGTTGGCATGCAAGGTAAGCCATTATAAACTCCTAGCTAATTAAGCATGGCATGAATAACTATAATCGCTAATTGTCATTGCAAACATGTTTCATTCATAATAGATTGAATCATGAATGATGAACTAATCATATTTACTAAAACAAAATAGGTCGAGTTCATACCAGCTTTTCTTCATCTCAATCATTTCATCATATATCGTCATTATTGCCTTTCACTTGTATGACCGAACGGTGTGAATAATAATAATAGTGCACGTGCATTGGACTAACCTAGAATCTGCAAACATTTATTCAAAGGAGAAGACAAGGTAATATGGTCTCTCTGTTAGATCAACAATAATGCATATGAGAGCCACTCAATATTTTCATCGTGGTCTTCTCCTCTCGACCCCCAAAGAAAAGATAAAATTTCAAAGAAACACACTGAAATATTTTTGGAGTTTTTTTTCTAAAGAAAGTAAAACAAGAATGAGAAAAACTATTTACATGGGAAAGCTCCCAACAGGAAAAAAGAAGAACGAGAAATCTTTTGGGTTTTCTTTTAGTTTTACCACTACTAAGAATGCATAGAAAGTAAACTAACTACAACTATTTTTTTGGTTTTTTCTTAAGGTTTTTCAAACACACAAAAAGGAAGCGGGAAAAGAAAATAAACTAGCATGGATAATACAATGAAAAAGTATGAGAACTGGCAACTAGAATGAGTGTGCGAACATGAACGTAATGTTGGTGAGAAATACGTACTCCCCCAAGCTTAGGCTTTTGGCCTGAGTTGGTCTAAGGCCACCATTGGCCTGGATGATATCCGAAATCATAGTTGGGGTCGTACTGTGCTGCGGCAGCTACTACTTGGGGAGCTTCCTCCTGAAGACGAGCGGCCTCCCAAGCTCTCTCATACTCGTTTGCCTCCTCTCTAGTTAGAAAATATCTCACATTTTCCTGAAAGTTAAAGAAATCAGGAGTAGGAAGGGTGACATGGACGGCATGCCGCCTATCAAAGATTAGTCAGTACTGGAGGAACTGGTCGTTCCTCTTAAGTAATTGGTAGCGTACCATAGCCTCATAATCTAGAAAAGCAGGTGGCAACTCAATATCATACCCTCTAATAGGTACGTCCAAATAGTTAGCTAAACAAGTTGCATAAATCCCACCAAATAAATCTCAGTCCTTAGCATTATGGTGTAACCTCCTAGCAATAATGGCCCCTAAATTATATCGTTTATCATCCAACACTGCGCACTTGAGGACACTAAGATCTGATGCACAAAGGTGGCTATGATCATATTTACCATTAATGCATCTTCCTATGAAGAGAGCAAAATAATGTATGGCAAGAAAATGAATGCTCCCCATGGAGGCTTGTCTGATATTTCTAGTTTCTCCAATAGTGATGCTAGCAAGGAAATCATTATATTCAGATTTATGAGGCTTACTAAGACTGCCCCATTGTGGGATTTTGCATGCATCACAAAAATCTTCTAGGTCCATGGTATAAGATTCGTCATAAAGATCAAAGAGGAAAATATGAGTATTACACTTGGATGAAAACTCAAACCTCCGCATGAAGGAATCGGTGAGATAATAATATTGTAAGCACTTGTCCGATAAAAAATCCTCGAGGTCGGCATTTTGTATGTACGCATAGAATTCATCCTTGAAAGCTGCACGATCCATAAATTCGTCCGACGGCCATTCACACGGCTTCACTTGAGCTTCTCTTAGTAGTTCAAGGTATGGTTCGCGTATTGCACGCCTTGGTGCTTGCTTCCTTGAGGAACCACCTTGATACATTTTCTTGGACATTTTTCTTCCGCTGAAAAATTCTGAAATTTTTTAGTGACTCAAAATAGAAGTGAACCAAACTCAACAAAATTGAAAGCAACTACTCCTACAAGTACCTAGAGGCTATATCATGCATTCAAACTACTTTGAACCATATAAATTTGACATCCAAGCTCAACAGTGCGCCAGATATAACAACACCAAATCAGTCTCAACATCAGAGAAATCTAGATAGAGAGTTTTCAACACATAGGAATATACCCAGTTCTCAGATGCAAGGGCTAACCACAGGGTTGCCAAGTGGTAGTGTTTTACAGAGAGCATCAAGCTGAATACAGAAAAGCAGAAAGAAGCTCAAGAGGAACCACCATTTAGGTTATCTGCTGGTAACACCACTAGTGTAGTGCAAGCTCATACATTAGGATTTGCTGGGAACAGTGGGTATTTTGCTCCCATCAGTGCTCCATTATATACACGTCCACACACTTACAATCCTATTACTAGACAATATATAAACATGACAACCACTGGTCAAGAAATGCCACCGGTTTATCAAGCTGTTGGAAATCTTTATGAGGCTCAAAGAAATCAATATGCCACACAATTAGGAGGGCCATCTTACTTTGCTGAAGCAGTCATAAAAGGTCCAAGGTTAGAAAAGCATCTCTTCAGTGGTGAAGATCATATAGGTTGGTTGATAGCATGTGAAAAGTTCTTTGATATGTCAGGCACTCCTTATGAACAATGGGTAAATCTAGCAATAGGTCACTTACAGGGCAGAGCTTCTAATTGTCTAAAAAATATTTGTGTTACATGGCAAATGGTGACATGGTAGCAATTTTATCAAATGTTGGCTGATAGATTTTCAGAAGCTAGTGTCCATGAAGTAGTAGAGTTGTTGAAAAATATTCAGCAAACAAATGTAGTGGCCCAATACATTGATAACTTTGAACAATGTGTAACTTTGGTCAAAAGAGATCATCCATGTCTATAAGAAAATTTTCTATTAAGATGTTTCATTGGTGGACTCAGATCTGAATTAAACATGAGGTTTGTGGTCTGAAACCTAGTGGAATTATTGAAGCATACTGGTATGCCAAAGTGTATAAAAAAGCTGCAGAAGCCAGAAAAGTACATCAACAACCAATTTACAAATCAAGAGGATATCAAGCTCACTACAAGCAACCTGTTAACTCTCTGCAAGTTCAAGTACCAGCACATGACAAATACACGGTAGCATTTCCTAAAGATGCAAGAGCTTGTTGGTATTGTAGGGAACCACAGACAAGACAACATAAGTGCAAATTTGGAAAAACTTTGCACATTCTACAAGAGCTAGATGAAGATGAGGATAGTGAAAACACAGAAGATAACAATATGCAGGACCAAGTTTATCATATAGCTCCAAACACTCCAGACAAGGAAAAGACCACTGAAGCTACTGTAGAAATATGCGCGCCATTTTGGTTCATGTTTTCCCACTGTTATTTATAGTGCTTTTAATCAATATAAAACTTTGTGAAGCAATTCTAATGCCCCTTATCTCTTAATATGCAAGATTTACATGAAGAGGAAGATTGCCGTAGCTGAATTCTAGACCTGAAAATGCTACGTCAGAGATACCTATTCTGCACATCTCCAAATGAGCTGAAATTTCACGGAGGTTTATTTTGGAATATATAAAAATTATTAGAGAAAAGAAGTACTAGAGGGGGCCACACAGGTGCCCACTAGGCACCAGGGTGGGTCCACCCCCTGGCGCGCCCTGATGAGTAGTTGGGCCCCTAGCCGACCTCTGTTGCCCATCTTCTGTTATATAAGCCCATCTGCCTGATACGTCTCCATCGTATCTACTTTTTCAAAGACTTTTGCCCTTGTTTTGGACTCTAACTTGCATGATTTGAATGGAACTAACCCGGACTGACGCTGTTTTCAACAGAATTGCCATGGTGTTATTTATGTGCAGAAACAAAAGTTCTCAGAATGACCTGAAACTTCACGAAACGTCTATTCGTAAATAATAAAAAATCCTTGCAAAAGATGAAGACCAGGGGGCCCACCACCTGTCCACGAGGGTGGGGGCGGGCCTGCCCCCCTAGGGCGCGCTCCCTACCTCGTGGCCCCCCTGGAACTCCTCCGACCTCAACTCCAACTCTATATATTTGGTTTCAGAGATAAAAAATTAGGGAGAAGGATTCATCGTGTTTTACGATACGGAGCCGCCGCCAAGCCCTAAAACCTCTCAGGAGGGCTGATCTGGAGTCCGTTCGGGGCTCCGGAGAGGGGAATCCGTCGCCATCGCCATCATCAACCATCCTCCATCACCAATTTCATGATGCTCACCGCCGTGCATGAGTAATTCCATCATAGGCTTGCTAGACGGTGATGGGTTGGATGAGATTTATCATGTAATCGAGTTAGTTTTGTTAGGGTTTGATCCCCGGTATCCACTATGTTCTGAGATTGATGTTTCTATGACTTTGCTATGCTTAATGCTTGTCACTAGGGCCCGAGTGCCATGATTTCAGATCTGAACCTATTATGTTTTCATCAATATATGAGAGTTCTTGATCCTATCTTGCAAGTCTATAGTCACCTATTATGTGTTATGATCCGTTAACCCCGAAGTGACAATAATCGGGATACTTACCGGTGATGACTGTAGTTTGAGGAGTTCATGTATTCACCATGTGTTAATGCTTTGGTCCGGTACTCTATTAAAAGGAGGCCTTAATATCCCTTAGTTTCTGCTAGGACCCCGCTGCCATGGGAGGGTAGGACAAAAGATGTCATGCAAGTTCTTTTCCATAAGCATGTATGACTATATTCGGAATACATGCCTACATTACATTAATGAGTTGGAGCTAGTTCTGTGTCACCCTAGGTTTTGACTGTTACATGATGAACCGCATCCGGCATAATTCTCTATCACCGATCCATTGCCTATGAGCTTTCCATATATTGTTCTTCACTTATTTACTTTTCTGTTGCTATTGCTATCATTACTACAAAATACGAAAAACATTACTTTTGCTATCATTACCTTTTGCTACCGTTACCACTACTATCATATTACCTTGCTACTAAATACTTTGCTGCAGATATTAAGTTTCCAGGTGTGGTTGAATTGACAACTCAGCTGCTAATACTTGAGAATATTCTTTGGCTCCCCTTGTGTCGAATCAATAAATTTGGGTTGAATACTCTACCCTCGAAAACTGTTGCGATCCCCTATACTTGTGGGTTATCAATGCTATTTTCTGGCGCCGTTGCTGGGGAGCATAGCTCTATTCTTTAAGTCACTTGGGATTTATATCTACTTATCATTATGAAGAACTTGAGAGATCCAAAAACCAAGATTTATCCCTCAACTATGAGGGGAGGTAAGGAACTGCCATCTAGCTCTGTACTTGATTCAGCTTCTGTTTTGAGGAAGCTTGCGACACCTAAACCTGCTTCTGCTATTCATTCTAATATGTCGCATGTTATTGATGATGCCACTTCTGCTATGCATGATACTTATGATGAAACTACTTCTACACTTGATACTACTGTGCCACTTGGTGAATTTCTTGATGAACAACTTGCTAGGGTTAGAGAGAATGAAATTATTGAAACTGATTATATTGAAGATAGTGATGATGAAGACTCTCCCCCTAATACTTATGAATTTCCTGTTGTTCCTGAGGGTTATGTTCTGGATGAAGAATCTGCTAGAGCTATTCTTGCTTGTAATAATAGAAGTGATCTTAAGAAATTATTAGCTAAATGGAAGCAGCAATCTCTTAATGCTAGAAGGAAACCTGACCCTGCTTTTCCTACTTCACCTATCTGTGTTACTGATAAGGATTATGAATTCTCTGTTGATCCTGATATAATTACTTTGGTTGAATCTGATCCTTTTCATGGCTATGAATCTGAAACTGTTGTGGCACATCTTACTAAATTAAATGATATAGCCATCCTATTCACTAATGATGAGAGAACTCGTTACTTTTATATCCTTAAAATATTCCCGTTCTCATTAAAGGGTGATGCTAAGATATGGTTTAATTCTCTTGATCCTGGTTGTGTGCGTAGTCCCCAGGATATGATTTGTTACTTCTCTGGAAAATATTTCCCTGCTCATAAGAAACAAGCTGCTTTGAGGGATATATATAATTTTGTGCAAATAGAAGAATAGTCTCCCACAAGCTTGGGGGAGGCTTCTCCAATTACTTAATGCTTTGCCTGATCATCCTCTTAAGAAAAATGAAATACTTGATATCTTTTATAATGGACTAACCGATGCTTCCAGAGATTACCTAGATAGTTGTGCTGGTTCTATTTTCAGGCTGAAATTCTATTGAATAATATGTTGACAAATGAAAATAATTGGACACTTCCTAAGCCAATTTCTGAGCCTATTCCTAAACCAACTTCGAAGAAGAGAGGTGTTCTATTTCTCAGCCCTAAAGATATGCAAGAGGCAAAGAAATCTATGAAAGAAAAAGGTATTAAAGCTGAAGGTGTTAAGAATTTACCTCCTATTGAAGAAATACACGGTCTTAATTTACCGCCTGTTGAAGAAACATATGATCTTAATCCATTGCCTATTGAAGAAATTCATGGTCTTGATAACCCGACATAGGTAGTAAAGGTAAATTCTCTCTATAGATATGATAAAGCTGAAATCCCATTTACCAAGTTTGCTACTCTATGCTTAGATGAGTTTGATAAATTTATGGTTAAGCAAGAAGATTTTAATGCTCACTTTGGTAGACAATTGAAATACAATTCAAGTATGCTTGAACACTTGGGTGATTATATGGCTAATGTTAAAGGTGAACTTAAACTTATTAGTAAACATGCTTATATGGTTACCACTCAAGTAGAACAAGTACTTAAAGCTCAAAATGATTTGCTCAATGAATTAAATAGTAAGAAAAATGAAAATGCTGTTAGAGTTATGACTAGAGGTGGTAGAATGACTCAGGAACCTTTGTATCCTAAAGGCCACCCTAAGAGAATTGAGAAAGATTCTCAGAGAAATAATATAGATGCACCTAGTCCTTCTAAAAGGAAGAAAAAGAAATATGATAGTACTTTGCATGCTTCTAGTGAACCTATTGCTAAAACACCTGAGAATCCAAATGATATTTCTATTTCTGATGCTGAAACACAATCTAGTAATGAACCAGAAACTAGTGATAGTGTTAATGGTAATGTCCATGATGATGCTCAACCTAGTAATGACAATGATATAGAAATTGAACCTACTGTTGATCTTCACAACCCACAATCAAAGAATCAACGTTATGATAAGAAAGACTTTGTCGCTAGGAAACATGGTAAAGAAAGAGAACCATGGGTTCAGAAACCCATGCCTTTTCCTCCCAAACCATCCAAGAAAAAGGATGACGAGGATTTTGAGCGCTTTGTTGAAATGATTAGACCTATCTTTTTGCGTATGCGATTAACTGACATGCTTAAAATGAATCTTTATGCTAAGTATATGAAAGAAATTGTTAAAAATAAGAGAAAGATACCGGAAGCTGAAATTTCCACCATGCTTGCTAATTATACTTTTAAGGGTGGAATACCAAAGAAACTTGGAGATCCAGGAGTACCCACTATACCATGCTCCATCAAAGGAAACTATGTTAAAACTGATTTATGTGATCTTGGAGCCGGTGTTAGTGTTATGCCTCTCTCTTTATATCGTAGACTTGATTTGAATAAGTTGACACCTACTGAAATATCTTTGCAAATGGCTGATAAATCAACTGCTATACATGTCGGTATTTGTGAGGATGTGCCTGTTGTAGGTGCAAACGTTACTATTTTAACGGACTTTGTTATTCTTGATATTCCCGAGGACGATGATATGTCTATTATTCTTGGAAGACCCTTTTTGAATACTGCAGGGGCTGTTATTGATTGCACTAAAGGCAATGTCACTTTTCATGTTAATGGTAATGAGCATACGGTACACTTTCCTAGGAAACAACCTCAACTTCATAGTATCAACTCTATTGGAAAAATTCCATCGATTATATTTTGGAGGTTTTGAATTTCCTCTTCCTACTGTCAAGAAGAAATATGATATTCTTATTATTGGGGATGTGCATATCCCCATTGAGGTAACATAGTGTTATTTGAAATTTCTCCAGTTCCATGTTATTCGGAATGAGTTCGTTAACAAGACTTGATCAACCTTGTTAGTGGATTCCTTTTGATGAGCATGAGATGGATGAAACTAGAAGGCACAACCTTCTGTGCCCTACTTTACTTTCTGTTATTTATATTAAATAAAATAAAAATAGTATTTTCTGTCTGTTATCTAAATTATCCATGCAATATAAAAATACCTCGAAAATAAAAGTTCTCCGAATCCCCTGAAATTTAAATATGATTTTTTTCTGGAATATTTGAGAATATTTGGAACTGAGAAGACAGCAGGAGGAGCTGGCACCTGGCCACAAGAGTTAGGGGCGCGCCCTACCCCCCTGGGCGTGCCCCTTGCCTCGTGGGCCCACGGTGGCCCTCCTCCACTTATTCCTGCACCCACACACTCATTCTTCCTCCCACAAACACGAATATCCAGCTCAAACCCGAGTCCAAGCTCATTTTGCTGCCATTTTCGATCTCCTTGCTCAAAGCACCTCTCACAAAACTGCTTGGGGAGATTGTTCCGTGGTATGTGACTCCTCCATTGGTCCAATTAGTTTTTGCTCTAGTGCTTTATTCATTGCAAATTTTTGCTGCTTAGGTGACCCTCTTCTTGAGCTTGCATGTCAAATTTATATGGTCAAAAGTAGTTTTGATGCATGATATAGGCTCTAGGCACTTGTAGGAGTAGTTGCTATCAACTTTGTTGAGTGTGGTTTACTTTTATTTTGAAGTTACTAAAAATTTCAGAAATTTTTCAGAGGAATAAATATGCTTAGGAAAATGTACCAAGGTGGTTCTTCAAGGAAGCAAGGACCCAGGCTTGCAATGCGTGATGCTGATGAAGAACCACCAAGAGACGCTCCAGTGCGTCCTTGTGAATGGCCTTCTGAAAACTTTATGGATCGAGCGGGAATTAAGGAAGAATTTAACGCATATTTGCGTAACACTGATCTTTTGAGCTTCGAGGAAGAAAAGTGCCGCCAGTACCACTATCTCACTAGTACCTTTGTGAGGAGGTTTGAATTTTCATCTTCACGTAATTCTCCAAGTGTCCTGTTTGATCTCTATGAAAAATCTTATACTATGGACTTAGAGGATTTCGCCACTGCTTGCAAACTTCCACAATGGGGTACTGCTAGTGAACCCTGCAAATCTGAATTTAGAAATTTTCTTGCTAGCATAACTGTCGGGGAATCTAGAGATATAACACAAGCTACCATAGGGAGCATTCACTTTCCTGCTATACATTATTTTGCTCTCTTCACAGGTAGGTGAATAAATGGTAAAGATGAAGGATGTCACATGTGTGTCCCTGACCTTAGTATTCCTAGGAGTGCTGTGTTAGGAGATAAATCTTATAATTTGGGAGCCATTGTTGCACGTAGGTTGCATAATAATAGATTTAATGGAGATTTCTTCGGTGGAATTTATGCAACCCACTTAGCTGATTTTCTCGGTGTAACCATACGTGAGGATGATATTGAATTGCCTCCTGCTTACCTAGATTTTAATGCTATGGTTCACCACCAGTTTCTTGAGAGGAGTGAATCACCTCTCCAGTATCGACTAATTTTTGACAGACGGCATTGAGGGAGTCCTGGATTAGGGGGTCTCCGGACAGACGGACTATATCCTTTGGCCGAACTGTTGGGCTGTGAAGATACGAGATTGAAGACTTCGTCCCATGTCCGGATGGGACTCTACTTGGTGTGGAAGGAAAGCTAGGCAATAAGGATATACATATCTCCTCCTTTGTAACCGACCTTGTGTAACCCTAGCCTCCTCCGGTGTCTATATAAACTGGAGGGTTTTAGTCCGTAGGACAACATACAATCATACCATAGGCTAGATTCTAGGGTTTAGCCTCTCTGATCTCGTGGTTGATCTACTCTTGTAATACTCATATCATCAAGAACAATCAAGCAGGAAGTAGGGTATTACCTCCATAGAGAGGGCCCAAACCTGGGTAAACATTGTGTCCCCTGTCTCCTGTTACCATCGACCTTAGACGCACAGTTCGGGACCCCCTACCCGAGATCCACCGGTTTTTACACCGACATTGGTGCTTTCATTGAGAGTTCCACTGTGTCGTCACCATAAGGCCTGATGGCTCCTTCGATCATCACTAGCGATGCGGTCCAGGGTGAGGCTTTCCTCCCCGGACAGATCTTCATATTCGGCGGCTTTGTACTACGGGCCAATTCGCTTGGCCATCTGGAGTAGATTGAGAGCTACGCCCCTGGCCTTCAGGTCAGATTTGGAAACTTGAACTACACGGCCGACATCCGCGGATTCTTGATCTTCGACGGATTCGAGCCCATGTCGGACGCTTCGTACAGTCTTGGCGAGCATGACGTAACTCTGTCGTCGGACAATATTCGGGAGATCGCATCTGCAGCTACTCCGTCCATCTATCCGAAGCAAGTCGCGCCATCCGAGAGCGGAGGGATGGACCCGGACATGGAGGTCGCACTCTCAGTGGCGATAGAGCCGGATACTGACTTTACCCCTTACGAGAGCCGTGTCGCCAAACCACTGGATTCATCTACGGCCATGGACTTCGAGCCACTCGTATCTGTGCCCGTCGAGTCCGACTGGGCGCCGATCATGGAGTTCACCTCCGCGGACATCTTTCAGCACTCGCCCTTCGAGGATGTGCTAAATTCATTAAGTTCTCTCTCCCTGTCAGGAGAACCTTGGCCGAACTATGTCCGGCTAGAATGGGATGCGGGCGACGAAGAAATTCGCTGCCCACCCACCACCCACTTAGTAGCCGCTGTCGATGACTTAACCGACATGCTCGACTTCGACTCCAAAGACATCGACAGTATGGACGACGATGCAGGAGACGAACCGGAACCACCGCCCACAGGGCGCTGGACCGCTACTTCATCACATGACATATACATGGTGGACACCCCCAAAGAAGCCAATGGCGATGAGACAGCGAAGGATGATACCTCCAAGAAGCAACCCAAGCGCCGACGTCAGCGGTGCCACTCTAAGTCCCGCCATAGCAAGAACAGCGATAATAATAGTCCATGCGACTCTGGAAGAGACGACAACTGCACCACCCCGCTGGCAGAAAACGATCAAGATGCAAACTGCAAACATAGTACGGATCCAACATCCGAACATGATGACACCAAAGATAAGCCTCATCAATCCCCGTCTAGGGAAGAAAACAGTCCGGACGAAGATGCAACCATCATCCCGGAAACACACTTGGATCAAGAGAATATCCGCAGAAGGCTTACTGCCACAGCGAGAAGCCTGAAGAAACAAAAGCAAAGGCTAAAGGTTGCACAAGATACGCTCAACAGCAAGTGGAACAAAGTAACAAAGTATGGTAGAAGCTACCACCCAAATAGCTATCCAAAGCGCAAGCTATTACCGAAATTCGACGATGAGGCCTTAGAGCCCATACAGCCGAAAATTGATACGGCCAACTAGCCGGATCCCCACCCTATGAACGCGATAGAGCGGCTAACAAAGTCACCCATAAGTCAACACACGTTCTACGTAAGAACTTGCGTTAAAAATCCAGCGCGACCAGATCTATCTATGGATCTAGGAAGCGCTCTACGATACAGAACCAACACCGAATACTACAATCGTCCGAACACTATGGCGCATCCCAATACAGGGGTGCCGCGCACCCATTATGTTTCACCGATGAGGTGCTGGATCATGAATTCCCAGAGGGATTCAAACCAGTGAACATAGAGGCGTACGACGGAACCACAGACTCGGGAGTCTGGATAGAGGACTTCATCCTCCATATTCATATGGCTCGTGGAGACGATCTCCATGCCATTAAATACTTGCCCCTCAAGCTTAAAGGGCCAGCTAGGCACTGGCTGAAAAGCCTCCCCGAAAACTCAATTGGAAGTTGGGAGGAGCTCGAGGACGCTTTCTGAGACAATTTTCAAGGGACTTATGTCCGACCCTCAGATGCAGACGATTTAAGTCACATAATCCAACAGTCCGGAGAGTCCGCCCGAAAGCTCTGGAACAGGTTCCTCACTAAGAAGAACCAAATAGTCGACTGTCCAGACGCTGAAGCCTTAGCAACTTTCAAACACAGCGTCCGAGACGAATGGCTTGCCAGACACCTCGGTCAAGAAAAACCGAGAACAATGGCAGCCCTAACAAGCCTCATGACCCGCTTTTGTGCGGGCGAGGATAGCTGGTTGGCCCGTAGCAGCACCAGCGACCCAAGCACATCCGAAGTAAGGGATGGCAAGGGTAAACCACGATGCAACAAAAACAAGCGTCGAAGTAAAGAAGGTAGCCCAGATAACACGGCGGTAAACGCCGGATTCAGGGGCTCCCGACCAGGTCAGCGGAAAAAGCCTTTCAAAGCCAGCAGAGAAGGACAATCCAGCCTAAACAAAATTCTTAACAAACTCTGTCAGATTCACGGCACCCCAGACAAACCTGCAAATCATACCCACAGAGAATGTTGGGTCTTCAAGCAGGACGGTAAGCTAAATGCCGAACACAAAGGGGAAGAGACACCAAGCGAAGATGAGGATGAACCTCGCCAGCAAAACGCCAGAGGACAGAAAAAGTTCCCACCAGAGGTTAAAACAGTAAACGTGATCCATGTGACAAGGAGAAGAAGCAATCACGCACTCCGATGCACACATGCCATAGAGCCCGTCACCCTAGGTCCAACCCCTGGTTGGCCTGCCCGATCACTTTTGATCGTAGGGATCATGATACACATATCCGGCACGAAGGACTGACGACCTTGGTGTTAGACCCAATAATAAATGGGTACCATTTCACAAGGGTCCTCATGGACGGCGGCAGTGATCTCAATCTGATATATCAGGACACAATACGCAAAATGGGGATAGACCCGACACAAATAAGCCACAGTAATACTACCTTCAAGGGAGTAATACCAGGCCAAGAGGCCCACTGCACGGGCTCTCTACAACTAGAGGTGGTATTCGGTTCTCCCGATAACTTCCGAAGTGAAGCGTTAACTTTTCACATCGCTCCATTCCGAAGTGATTTTCATGCACTACTCGGAAGGGTGGCTTTCGCTCGTTTTAACGCAATACTGCATTATGCTTTTCTCAAGCTCAAGATGCCCGGTCCATGAGGCATCATTACAGTTAGCGGAAATACCAACCGTTCTTCACATACAAAAGAGGACGCGGCGGCTCTAACAGCCGCACACTAGACGGCCTCACCAACCAAAAAAAATGGCAGGTCGTTAAGACCACGGACACGTTTAGACGAGTCCGGCGTTCCATCATACATGCATGAGACCGGTTTTCAAACCCTCATAACACGATACCAGGGGCTTCCCGTGTGTAATCAGGGCCATCCCAGCTCAACTAGGCTTCTCTGGAATTCTGATAACTCTTTCTTCTTTTCGGCACGACAACTTTCACCTAAGTTCTTTCTTTTTGCAGGTTACAATCGTGCTACACCCGTCCAGGACACGGCACAACGGAGACACAGGCGCAGACGTGCAGCAGGGACCCGCCCAAAGGTTTCTTTTTAGATTAAGGCCCTGCGTAAACCTTTTTTTACTGTCTCTTGTTGCTCACATCCTCCGGATACTCCACACAACCAAGAAGGATGCCGACGTTATTGGCATGTGGCCATGCCAGGATTTTGCACATACCCGGACACATGGGGTTTCTTATAAAGGGCATTGTTTAGCCCGGTATATGTTATAAAGACCAAACACCTTAGGGAGTGTTCGGCGTCGTGAGTTTGGCCCTATATGCATCAGCTACGAATCATGTCTTTGGTCAAATGTTTGGTTTGCCCGTCTCTCATGTTTTGGTACCTTATGTTCCGTTATATCGGCTAAGGTAGCACTGGGAGAACTACTGCGATTGTGCCCTGGTTCATCCGGATGAGCACCTCAGTAGAGAAAGCCGAAAACTGACTGTCATGATATAGCGAGAGACTGGTAAACCACTCGATGACTAATCGGAATCTTCGGGATTCCTCCGCATTAACAAAGGGCCGTTTCTCGGTCATGTACGTACGTGCACTGTATTCGGACGAGCGCAGAAGTACCAGGGGCTATATAGTAGCCCCACTGTCAAACTCCTATGGCTAAGTGAAAGTGTTAAAGCAATATAGTCTGATTGCCTCGTTCGCTACTCTATCACCTCCTTAACGGACCAAGGCGTTGGATCAAGTGTGGATATGCATCTTTTCCGAACACCCCCGCATTCTTTGCGTGGGGGCGGAAGCCGACGACTGCAAACTTTTAGGTTATATACATATATACATAAATGGCCGCACAGGAGGCATCATAGTACTTTCGGGCAAAAGTATAAATACAGCCTTGACTAATTTAGAAAAACATTGTTTGTACAATGGGACTACATGTCACTGGAAAATAATATTCTTCGAGCACTGAGCCTCTATCGAACAAGCGCCTTCAAGGACTTCTTCAAAGTAGTGCTCGGCAGCAACTCGGCCTATGGCCAAACCCTGTGCCGCAACAGTGGTGGCCTCCATCTCCACCCAGTATGTTTTGACATGGGCAAGGGCCATCCGCGCACCTTCTATGCACGCTGGTCTCTTTACAGCATCAATGCGTGGCACAGCTTCAAGGAATTGTTGCACTAAGCTAAAATAGCTACTCGGCCTTGGCCCTCTCGGCCACAGGTGATCCACAACGGACCTCATGGCAAGTCCGGACAACCTATGGAGCTCGGCCCAACCGGTCAATCGCTCATTCAGCAGCAGCGGACGGACTGGAGCGTAAAACTGTGACCAAAACAGCTTTTCCACTTCGGGACCTTTCTGATCCTTGAAGTACTTGGCTTTGTCAGCAGCACTTGTAGCCAAATCCATGTACGCATCAGCAGAACTCCATAGCCGGTCCAGAGGAGCATATTTCGGATCTCCGAACTTAGTCCGCAACAAGAAGGGCTTCCCAAACACGATATCTGTAGCTTGATTCAGCTCCTCCTTCGTCGCTCTAATTTTGGGGCGGGCTTCCTTGTCAGCCACTCGGGCCTTCTCCAGGTCTGTCGCCTTCGCCCGGTTTTCTTCTTCAAGAAGCCGGTAATGGTCAGCAGCATCTTTTAACTCTATGGCAATCTTGGATATTTTTTTCCTTGCTCTCGCAATGCACGGCCTGTTCGGCCCTTAACTCTTCGGCCGCCTTTAAAGCGTCCGCATGGCTACTCCTTGCTTGCTCCTTGGCTCGGGCAAGCTCCACCCGAAGGGTCTCCACGGTGGCAGCTCCATCTGCAGTCACAACATGTTAACGATACTGGCATCATGCTGCTCTTATTATGTGACGATCACCAGAAAAATCACTCACCCTGTGCCTCGTCAAGCCGCTTGTTGACAAGCACGATATCGACATCTCCCGCATCCAGTTGCCGCTTTAGTTCGGCAAAACCATCAGTCCGGGTCACCACCAGAGCTTCAACCACCTGCACATAAAGGCGATCTGGTTATTACCTAGGACTATGATCCTCTACTTGCCGCCGTTACCGACGACAACCAGTCTCAGGGGCTACTATCTGCATGGGCATACCTAACGTATGTGGTACTATTAAAGGCATATATTGTTTCACGTACCTCGAAGCCTTTTAGCAGACTCATAAAAGCTTCGTGCAAACCGCTTTCAGCGGATGAAATCCTCTCAATTACCGTACCCATTAGTGTACGATGCGCTTCCGAGACAACAGCTTGCCCCAGAAGATCCTTCAGCGCGTACGACCGCACATTGTATAGACCCTTGTTGTCGCTCCCCTCAGGAGCCAGATACTGGGGATGCCGGGCAGCCAAAGGGTTATCCTCTGGCCCTAGTGGATCCGGAGATACCCTTCGCGACGACACTTCAAGGTCGCATGCTTCTTGAGTTTGGGAGTCCGGGGGAGGCGTTTCGCTCTCCATCATCTCCGAAAGAAGATCCCCCGAAGATGAACTCTGTCGAGAAGGGCTGCGATCCGGACTACAATTTATAAGCATCGATTACTGTCTTTGGAAGTAAGATAGGATATATTCACTATTAAGTACTTTTTGATTACTTACAGCTCGGTAGAGGGCTGATCCCCGCGCGGACATTGTGCGGCCAGAATACCCTCCGAGGCAGGACCCTCTGGCGAAGATTTCTTCTCCCGTTTGGAAACCTTAGTTTCCAGATCTTCAGAGGTAGTCATCTTCCTTCCTCGGGGAGAGAGAATGTCAGATTCTTCCCCCTAGTTATCCTCCCTCGCAGAGGCGCTCATTCCCTCGATTGGAATAGATAGTGATGGAGGCCCGCTTTCACCCTCTTTATTCCCCCCTTCATCTTCCTTTGAGGGCACTAGATGAGGTGCTGGCTCGAGCATCTTTTCTAGCACTGGATTGCCCAAACCCCCTGGAAGGGGAGCCGAACACCGGATCAGCTTCGCCTTTGTTATCCAGTCCTGGTCAAAGAGCGACTCTTCAGAATGATGTCATGATAAATAAAAGGACAGTGTGTTCGGCCATGGGATTACTTACTTGGGCAGCGGGGCGGTTGCAGCTTAGGCCCACGTCCTCGATGGTGTCCGCCGAACACCCTATTTGGGGTCCGAAGAATGATTTGTACATCTCCTCGTGCGTCATGGCATGGAAATGCTGAATAGTGCACCGTCCTTCCGGGTTGAATTCCCACATACGGAGGGGTCGGCATTTGCAAGCCTGGACTCGACGAACCAGCATAACTTGCATTACCATAACCAGACTGAAATCTCCCTTGAAGAGATCTTGGATACGGCTCTCTAGTATTGGCACGTCCTTGGCTGGACCCTAGCTCAGCCTCCTGCTGATCCATGACATCAGTTGTGGTGGGGGGCCCGAGCGAAAGGCGGGGGCAGCTACCCATTTGGCACTTCGAGGAGCTGTGATGTAAAACCACTCCCGCTTCCACAATCCAGACATCTCTGGAAAGGAACCCTTTGGCCGTGGAGCGTCAGCAATTTTTCTTATTAAAGCACCTCCGCACGCTGCGTACTGCCCCTCGACCGCCTTCGGCTACACATCGAAGGTCTTGAGCCACAGGCCGATGTGAGGGGTAATGCGGAGGAAGGCCTCACATACAAAAATAAATGACGAGATGTGAAGAAGGGAATCCGGGGCCAGATCATGAAAATCAAGCCTGTAATAGAAGATAAGACCCCTAACAAAGGGATCCAGAGCGAGGCCTAGTCCTCGGAGGAAGTGGGAGACGAACACGACGCTCTCGTTGGGTTCGGGAGTAGGGACGACCTGCCCTCGGGCAGGCAGCCTATGCGAAATTTTGGTGGTCATATATCTGGCCTCCCTCAACTTCTTGATGTCCTCCTCTATGACGAAGGAAGGCATCCACCGGCCTTGAAGGCTGGATCCGGACATGATTGAAGGTCCGAAGCGCCTGACCTGAGCTTTGGGTGTTAGAACTCAAGGCAGGGGAAGGATTCGATTGAGCGCGGGAGGGGAAAAAGAAAAGGCCCTGTCCCTTTATAAAGAGGGTGAATATCAGACGCCCCCCTCGTGGCCGTTCGAGACTTACCTAAGATCTAGGAGTCATACCAACAGGCACGGTTGGGTTACCCACGTTGTATTGATGATAATCCCGTGATAAGGGGAAGACGATCTCTACTTTGACAAGACGTGTCAAGAAACCGCCTCGCGTTATGTGCGGGGCTGGTTAAAGAAAAACAGTTCAAATAATGACCGGGCCATGGCGTGATGTAATGCTATCAAAACGTGTCAGCGGATTTGATTTGTGGAAATATTATTCTCTCTACGGTGGTGTGTGAAACTTATTTTGCAGGGTCGGACACTATCCTTGTATTCAAACTCTTCCATTGTGTATTCGGAGGAGGAACCCGCCTTGCAATGCCGAAAAAACACTGCGTGTCGGACTCATCGTTATTGAAGCCTGGTTCAGGGGCTACTGAGGGAGTCCTGGATTAGGGGGTCTCCGGACAACCGGACTATATCCTTTGGCCGAACTGTTGGATTGTGAAGATACGAGATTGAAGACTTCATCCCATGTCCGGATGGGACTCTACTTGGCGTGGAAGGCAAGCTAGGCAATACGGATATACATATCTCCTCCTTTGTAACCGACCTTGTGTAACCCTCGCCTCCTCCGGTGTCTATATAAACCGGAGGGTTTTAGTCCGTAGGACAACATACAATCATACCATAGGCTAGCTTCTAGGGTTTAGCCTCTCTGATCTCGTGGTAGATCTACTCTTGTAATACTCATATCATCAAGAACAATCAAGAAAGAAGTAGGGTATTACCTCCATAGAGAGGGCCCGAACCTGGGTAAACATTGTGTCCCCTGTCTCTTGTTACCATCGACCTTCGACGCACAATTCAAGACCCCCTACCCGAGATCCGCCGGTTTTGACACCGACAAGCGTGCTGTCCGTATTACTCTCCCGGCTCCTGCCTTCTTTGATTATCAGGCAAAAGGAAGATGTGTTATTACCAGAGAGGAGGCAGATGAGTACGAGAGGAGGGCGGAGGCCGCTCATCGCCACGCTGCAGCTCAGGAGGCGATAGCCGCTGCATCTCAGTACGACCCCAACTATTATTATGGATATCCGCCAGGCCAACCGTGGCCATAGACCAACTTAGGCCAAAAGCCTAAGCTTGGGGGAGTACGTATTTCTCACCGACATTACATTCATGTTCACACACTCATTGCCAGTTGTCTATGGTCATACTTTTTCATTGTATCATCCATGCTAGTTTATTTCCCTTTTTATGCTTTCTTCTTGTGTGTTTAATAAACCTTAAGAAAAAAATTAGTTGTAGCTTTTAATTAGTTTACTTTCCATGCTTGTAGTAGTAATTAAAAAGAAAACCCAAAAGATTTCCTGTTCTTCTTTTGCTTGTTGGGAGCTTTCCCGTGTAAATATTTTTATTTCTTCTCTTTTCTTTGGGGTCGATAGGAGAAGACCATAATTAAATTGTTGAAGTGGCTCTTATATGCATTATTGTTGATCTGACAAAAGAGCCCATATTGCCTTGTCTTCTCCTGTTTATTGAATGCTTGCAGATTCCAGCTTAATCCAATGCACGTGCACTATTATTATTATTCACATCATTCGGTCGTTCAAGTGAAAGGAAATTATGACGATATATGATGGACTGACTGAGATGAGAAAAGCTGGTATGAACTCGATCTCTTTTGTTTTTGTAAATATGATTAGTTCATCATTCCTGATTCAGCCTATTATGAATAAACATGTTTGCAATGACAACTAGAGATCATAGTTTCTTGTGGCGTGCTTGATTAGCTAGGAGCTTATAATGGTTTACCTTACGTGCCAACATGCTATTAAAATGGTTATGATGTGGTATGATAGGGTGGTATCCTCCTCTGAATGATTTATGTGACTTGACTTGGCGCGTGTTCATGCATGTAGTTGAAACAAAATCAACATAGCCTTCACGATATTTATGTTCATGGTGGATTATATCCTACTCATGCTTGCATTCGGTGTTCATTACTTTTAATGCATGTCCATGACTGTTGTCGCTCTCTAGCTGGTCGCTTCCCAGTCTTTTGCTAGCCTTCACTTGTACTAAGAGGGAATACTGCTTGTGCATCCAACTCCATAAACCCCAAAGTTATGCCATATGAGTCCACCATACCTACCTATATACGGTATCTACCTGCCATTCCAAGTAAATTTGTATGTGCCAAACTCTAAACCTTCAAATAAATATCCTGTTTTGTATGCTCAAATAGCTCATGTATCAACTAGGGTTGTCCGTATCTTCCATGTTAGGCGGGTTATTCTCAAGAGGAGTGGACTCCGCTCCTCACTCATGAGAAAGTGGCTGGTCACCGCGATGCTCAGTCCCATGCTTTATGCAAATCAAATCAAAATAATTAGAAAAAATCCCCCCTGGGACTCTTGTTAGTTGGAGGCACTCGTTGTTTCGAGCAAGCCATGATTGATGCTTGTTGGTGGAGGGGGAGTATAAAATTTACCATTCTATTTGGGAACCGCCTATAATGTGTGTAGCATGGAAGATATCGCCATCTCTTGGTTGTTATGTTGACAATGAAAGTATACCGCTCAAAATATTATTCATCTCTATTCTAAAACTGAGCTCTGGCACCTCTACAAATCCCTGCTTCCCTCTACGAAGGGCATGTCTATTTACTTTCATGTTGAGTCATCATCATCTTACTAAAAAGCACCAGTTGGTGAGCACCATTGTCATTTGCATTCATTACTATTAGTTTACATTGAGTATGGCTTGACTGGATTTCTTTTACCATGAATTACAATGTCTAGTCAGTCCTTGATCTTTAACGGTGCTCCGCATTTATGTTTTGCGGTCTCAGAAAGGGCTAGCGAGGTACCATCTTGTTATATCATATTATGATTGTTTTGAGGAAGTGTTGTCATCCGAGATTTATTATTATTGCTCGCTAGTTGATTATGCCATTGATATGAGTAAACATGAGACCTATGCGTTATTGTGAATATGGTTAGTTCATAATCTTTGCTGAAAACTTGAATGCTGGCTTTACATATTTGCAACAATAAGAGCAAAAGAGTTTGTAAAAGCTTTTCTTTATCACTTTTAGTTTATCAACTGAATTGCTTGAGGACAAGCAAAGGTTTAAGCTTGGGGGAGTTGATACGTCTCTGCCGTATCTACTTTTCCAAACACTTTTGCCTTTGTTTTGGACTCTAACTTGCATGATTTGAATGGAACTAACCCGGACTGACGCTGTTTTCAGCAGAATTGCCATGGTATTATTTATGTGCAGAAATAAAAGGTCTCGGAATGACCTGAAACTTCACGGAACGTCTATTCGGAAATAATAAAAAATCCTTGCAAAAGATGAAGACCGGGGGGCCCACCACCTGTCCACGAGGGTGGGGGCGCGCCCCCCTACCTCGTGGGCCCCCTGGAGCTCCTCCAACCTCAACTCCAACTCTATATATTTGGTTTCGGAGAGGAAAAAAATCAGGGAGAAGGATTCATTCCTTTTTACGATACGGAGCCGCCACCAAGCCCTAAAACCTCACCGGAGGGCTGATCTGGAGTCCGTTCGGGGCTCCGGAGAGGGGAATCTGTCGCCATCATCATCATCAACCATCCTCCATCACCAATTTCATGATGCTCACCACCGTGCGTGAGTAATTCCATCGTAGGCTTGCTGGACGGTGATGGGTTGGATGACATTTATCATGTAATCGAGTTAGTTTTGTTAGGGTTTGATCCCTAGTATCCAGTATGTTCTGAGATTGATGTTGCTATGACTTTGCTATGCTTAATGCTTGTCACTAGGGCCCGAGTGCCATGATTTCAGATTTGAACCTATTATGTTTTCATCAATATATGAGAGTTCTTGATCCTATCTTGCAAGTCTATAGTCACCTAGTATGTGTTATGATCCGTTAACCCCGAAGTTACAATAATCGGGACACTTACCGGTGATGGCCGTAGTTTGAGGAGTTCATGTATTCACTATGTGTTAATGCTTTGGTCTGGTACTCTATTAAAAGGAGGCCTTAATATCACTTAGTTTCCGCTAGGACCCCGCTGCCACGGGAGGGTAGGACCAAAGATGCCATGCAAGTTCTTTTCCATAAGCACGTATGACTATATTCGGAATAGACGCCTACATTACATTGATGAATTGGAGCTAGTTCTGTGTCACCCTAGGTTATGACTGTTACATGATGAACCGCATCCGGCATAATTCTCTATCACCGATCCATTGCCTATGAGCTTTCCAAATATTGTTCTTCGCTTATTTACTTTTCCGTTGCTATTGCTATCATCACTACAAAATACCAAAAACATTACTTTTGCTATCATTACCTTTTGCTACCGTTACCACTACTATCATATTACCTTGCTACTATATACTTTGCTGCAGATATTAAGTTTCCAGGTGTGGTTGAATTGACAACTCAGCTGCTAATACTTGAGAATATTCTTTGGCTCCCCTTATGTCGAATCAATAAATTTGGGTTGGATAATCTACCCTCGAAAACTGTTGTGATCCCCTATACTTGTGGGTTATCACTGCCCTTGAAAAAATAATAAAGATAGAACTTTTGGGATGGAGCATCGTTGTCTCGAGGCGGAACTTGGCGGGAGCAATTTTGCACTCTGGCAGAGCGATTCTGCCAGGGATACTTCCCTCCATGAGGGGGAAATCAAAGTTATCATCATCACGAACAACTCTCTCATCGTGGAAGGTCTAGTCTTCATCGACATGTTCAACAACACCATCTTATCTCAAATCCTAGTTCATCTCTTGTATTCAATCTTTGTATCAAAACCTCATATTGGTACCTGTGGGTTGCTAGTACTGTTGATTACATCTTGTAGTTGATGCTAGTTGGTTTATTTGGTGGAAGATCATATGTTCAGATCTATTATGCTATTCAATGCCCTCTGATCTTGAGCATGAATATGATTTGTGAGTAGTTAATTTTGTTCTTGAGGACATGTGAGAAGTCTTGTCATAAGTAATCATGTGAATTTGGTATTCGTTTGATATTTTGACGATATGTATGTTGTTGACTCCCTTAGTGGTGTTATGTGAACATCGACTACATGACAGTTCACCATCTTTGGGCCTAAGGGAATGGATTGTGGAGTAGTAATTAGATAATGGGTTGACAAAATGACAGAATGTAAGTGCATCTAGTGCCACCCCTAGTTGGTTTTGGAGTATTGACGACAAACCTGGTTGAGGGACTAATGTGTTTGTGAGAATTGCAGGATAACACAGGTAGAAGTCCCTCATTGATTCGGTTTTCCGACCAGAGACGACCCCTAAAAATGTATGAAGACTTTGAAGTCAAATGTGGTATGTGAAGACAGTCACATTGAAGACTATGACAAGAGAAGACATCGAGTGAAGACTATGGAGTGCGAAGACTTAGTTGTTTCGTCGTTCTTTTTCTTCTTTGTTGAGTCATAGGAACCACCGTACTATTAAGTGGGGTCCAAGTGAACCATTCAAAATGACTGAAGTGATGCTTAACCAAAATCCTGTGTCTTCGAGCGAAGACAATGAGAGCAAATCTTATCCAGAGCTGGGTAAGTCAGCTTTGCTTATAGCCCAAGTAAAGTTGCCGTGTGTGTTTGAAATCTGACCGTTGGAACACGTGTCAGTTCCTTAGTGACCCAGGGTCATTTCAGACAAATCAGGTCGGGTTGCCTAGTGGCTATAAATAGCCCACCCCCTACAACCATAAATGGTTGGCTGCTCAGAGTTAGTGCACGGCTTTTGTCGTTTGAGAGCAACCCACCTCGAAGCCTTTGAGAGAGAATTCCTTGCGAGGATAAAGCCCTAAACACCCAGAGCCAAAGAGTGTTAGGCATCACTTAAGTCTTCCTGTCTGTGTGATCTGAAGACTTATTACACTTGAGGACTGTGAATCCTCCAGCCGGTTAGGCGTCGCGTTCTGAGCATCCAAGAGTCATTGTGGATCGCCGGTGAACGAAGTCTGTGAAGGTTTGGAAGTCTACCTTGAAGACTTACCAGAGTGATTGCACGAGGACTGGGTGTCCTTAGCTCAAGGGGAATAAGGTGAAGACGCGGTCTTCTGAGTTGAATCTCAGCCTCCCTAACCAGACGTACAGTTGTCACAGCAACTGGAACTGGTCCAACAAATCATTGTCTTCAACGAGTCACTGGTTTCATCCTTCCCATTCCTTTACTTACTGTTGGCCCTGGTGAAGTCATTGTATGATTGCATTATCTTTTGTCTTCACTGAGTGACTGCTTGTTCTGATTGGCTTCACACTATCTTCCTACCCGATCTATACTGCCTAGCTGCTATTAGTCGTTGTGCTTTCACTTCATTGAATACTTGACTATGGCTTGCTTAGTGTAGTCTACCTTCCGCTGCATGATAATAGGTTTACTTCTATCGTTTGTCTTCGAAACTTCCATGTTTTGAAGACTTTCATAAAAATCGCCTATTCACCCCCCCCCTCTCTAGTCGATCACTAGCACTTTCAATTGGTATCAGAGCAAGGTACTCCCTTGTTCTATGTGATTCGGTTTAACCACCTGGAGTTTTAGCTATGTCAACTGCAGGGATAGTCAAAGTCTCTGTTGCGTGCCCAGTGTTTGATGGAACTGAATATCCCTACTGGAAGAATAAGATGCGCATGCATCTTGAAGCCATTGATGTCGACCTATGGTATGTCGTCAAGAATGGCGTTCCCAAGGCTGGTGAAGGTGTCACCGCTGCTGATGTCAAGAAGTTCGTTCAACTGGACTCCACTGCCAAGAACATCATCTGTGGTCATCTGACCAAAGGACAGTATGGCCGTGTGAGTGCTTTGGAAACATCTAAGCTAGTCTGGGACTGGCTCTCCAAGGTCAACGAAGGCGTCTCAACCCAGAGAGATCAGAGAATCAGTGTCCTTCGCAACCTCTTCAACCGCTTCAAGAGAAATGACAATGAGAATGTCCAGCTCACGTTTGATCGACTCACTGACATCACAAATGAGCTTCAAGCCCTCGGCGCTACTGAGATCACCAAGCATGAAGTCGTCAAGACACTCCTGAGATCACTTGACAGCTCGTTTGACACCCTAGCCCTGATGATTCAAGAACGTCCTGACTTCAAGACACTCGATCCATCTGACATACTTGAGAGGCTCAACACACATGAGTTTCAGCTTTCTGAGAAAAGAGACATCTACGGTCCCAACTATGGGCGAACTCATGCCTTGAAGGCAAAAGCTGTCTCCTCATCTGAAGAAGAATCTGACAGCAGTTCTGATGATCCTGAAGACATTGGAAAGGAGCTTGCTATGCTTGTGAAGAAGTTCCAAAAATTCACCAAGAAGAAAGGCTTCAGAAAGTCTTCACGATCAAGCTCAAGGAATGATGAAGCTTCTGCTCATGACTACAAGAAGAGAACATGCCACAAGTGCAAGAAACCTGGCCACTACATCTCTGAGTGTCCGCAGTGGGACAATGAGAACAACAAGAAGAAGAAGAGCAAGGAATATGATTCTGACGACAAGAAGAAGAAGAAATACTCAAAGTCTTCTTCCAAGTCTTCCTCAAAGTCTTCATCACACAAGAAGAGCTCATCTGGCAAGGCTCGTGCGTTTGTTGGCAAGGAAATGGATTCAGAGGAGGAGTCCGCTTCTGAGGAGGCGGAGGTGGAGTCTGAGGAGGAGTCCGATTCTGGCGTTGCAAGTCTGGCTACAGCATACGTTGCCAAGTCCATCTTCAACACTGAATACAATGACTTCATCACCGACACCAATGCAAATGACAAGGACTACTCCGCTCCCACCTACTGCTTCATGGCACGCGGTGCCAAGGTAAACACACGCACTACTCACTATCAAACATCCAGTGAAGATGACTCTGATTGTGGTTCCAAACCCAGCTACAAAACTCTTGCTAAAATTGCAACTGGACAACAGAAAGCTATGGAACATATTCAAAAACTACTAGACAAAAGCGATGACCTGTTAGACTCTGAAATGACTCGATCTCAGTCCTTAGTTGAAGACATAAAAAATCTTCATGTTAAGTATGAGGAACTTGAAAGTCGTCATGAAACGCTCTCAACAACTCATGAAAAGCTTTCCTATGATTATCTTCAAAGGAAGCAGGATCTTGAGAAATTGAGAGTGGCTCATGAAGATCTTCAAAAGGAAAACGAGTCACTTCGCGCCAAACAGATTAGTTCCGCTCAGGAAGGATTTGAACCACCATGTCTTAAATGCATTGAACGTGACAATGCTACTTCTGTTGCTGGATGTTCTACTGCTGCTACTATTGCTATATCTTCAACTGTTGATGTGGTAACTAACCCCTCTACTGATGATACCATTGCTATTGCTGATGAAAATGCTAGGTTGAAGACATTGCTTGAAACAGGGATGTACAAAAGTCTCAAAGGGCATCAGACACTATGTGATGTCCTCAAACGGCAGATCCTGAACCGAAACCCTAGGAAAGAGGGTCTTGGGTTCGAAAGGAAAATGAATGCTGATGGCTCCTACTGGAAACTTGAGCAGTACCCCAAAACCACATGGGTTGCTGCAAAGGAAACTTCAGTGGATCCATCCACCCGGTCTGGCTTCACTTGTGCTAATCCCATTGTTATTGATGAATCCTTTGATGCAAACTATAAGTTGTTTAAGAATCAGACTGGTGAAGTGTTTGCCAGGTATATTGGTACTAACTGTAGGAATGGGCCACCTATGAAGAAAGTCTGGGTGCCGAAAAGGTTGTTGGAGAATCTTCCTGTGAATGTCGTCATGGCACCACAAGTGAAGAAGACAAACCCTAGACCACAGGCTTCATATGGTCCAAAGGCTTCATACAGACAAAGGACTCACCTGAGTCACACTAATGCAAATGTTTTGCAGGGAAGCCATACTCCGGCCTATGAATATGAGCGCGTTTCATCAAACCACCATGTTCATAAGACCAAGAACTACTCTGCTTATTCTTATGAGTACTATTGTCCACCTGCAAGACTTTTTGCTAGGGCTCCGAAGCCAAAGTTCTCAGATGCTGCACTTAGACTCATTGCTTCGAAGCCACCCTTGAAGATGTGGGTGGCTAAGAAAGCTTAACTCTCTTTTGCAGGGAAAGGTCTCCAGCCGAAAATCAAATTCGTCTGAAGCTATTGCTGGGGACCTTAAACATCTCGTAGGGCGCAAGATGAAATGCCCAAATGGTCTTATTATGTATTTTGTTCCTAAGTCGCTTGCTACTTGCCCTATCAGTCCTAACCTTGATCTAAGCTTTCATAATCCACTTGCTCGTCAAATGTTTATGCTTCACAATTCTCTTCGTGAAGCCTATCCCCCTAACTGCACTGTAGGGTACGACACCAGCTGCTTCAGAATGGATTATTGATAGTGGGTGTACTAATCACATGACTGGCAAGCGAAGTCTTCTCATGGACTCAACTTTACGTCCATCTGACAAAAGTCACATCACATTTGCTGACACTGGTAAAAGCAAGGTATTGGGTCTAGGTAGAGTTGCAATCTCAAGGGATCAACAGATGGATAAAGTCATGCTTGTTTAATCCCTTGGTTTCAACTTAATGTCCGTCTCAATGCTTTGCAATTTAAACATGATTGTGATATTTGGAAAATATCGTTGCCTTGTTCTAATGGAATCTGACAAGTCTCTAGTATTTGAAGGGTATCGGAAAGATGATTTGTACGTGGTAGATTTCTCAGCAGGACCACAGCTTGCCATATGTCTTCTAGCAAAAGCTTCTGAATGCTGGCTCTGGCATCGGACGCTAGGGCATGCTGGCATGAGGAACTTGCACACTCTTGCAAGGAAGAAGCATGTCATAGGCATCGAGGGCATCAAGTTCCAGAAGGATCACTTATGCGGTGCCTGTGAAGCAGGAAAGATGACGAGGACCAAGCATCCCTCGAAGATAATCATGACAACGACTCAACCATTCGAACTGCTCCACATGGACCTTTTCGTCCCACTCATTACTCAACTCTTACTACTACTGCTTGTCTCTATGGCTTTGTCATTGTTGATGATTATTCAAGATATACTTGGGTGCATATAATCCTCTACAAGACTGAAGTGTAGGATGTCTTCAGACGCTTCGGCAATCGAGCCATGAACAACTATGGCACCAAGATCAAGCACATCAGAAGTGACAATGGCACTTAATTCAAGAACACTGGCCTAGACACTTATCTTGATACTTTTGGCATCACATATGAATTCTCAGCTCCGTACACGCTGCAGCAGAATGGCGTCATGGAACGCAAGAATAGAACACTTATTGAGATGGCCCAGACGATGCTCGATGAATACAAGACTCCAAGAAAGTTCTGGCCTGAAGCCATTGATACTGCATGCCATATCATCAACCGTGTTTATCTTCACAAGCTTCTGAACAAGACATCCTATGAGCTCCTTACTGGCAAGAAGCCAAATGTCAGTTACTTCAGAGTATTTGGTGCCAGGTGCTGGATCAAGGAACCACATCACACTTCAAAATTTGCACCGAAAGCACATGAAGGTTTTTTGCTTGGATATGGAAAGGATTCACACTCCTACAGAGTCTTCAACCTCTTTCACTATAAAGTGGTTGAAACTGTTGTAACATCCCAAATTTTCAATTTGAAATGTTATACACTAGATCATCATCGCATAGCATATTTTATTTGCATTTTGGTGGATCCTCGAAATTATACGCAACTCAAGGACCCTTGGAGAGAGTTGGGGATTTCGTTATTTTCATATTTGAGTTTCCTCAAATTTTGAAAATAGGATCATTTGATTTTATTTATTTTATCTTCAATTATTTCTATTATCAAAATATGAGAGAGGGAAAAAATGACTTTCCCAAAAATAAAGAAATATTGAGGATTTAATAAAAAAATCAAATAAGATTTTATTTTGGTTTTATTTGCTATTTTATTTGAATTTAGGAAAAATTGCACGTTTTCAAAAATTGCATTTAGAGCCAAAAAAATGTTCATCCTGTTCTAAATATTTTATTTAGACGGTGAAAATTTGTTTAGCCATTTTTAGATTTTTATTTATTTTTCTAGAATTTTGCGCCCGACTAGGCCAAGGGCCAAGCCGAGCGGGCCGGCCCAGCCAGCCGCCGCCGCCCCCAGCCGGATCGGGACCGGAGTCCCGATTGCCGCCGCCGCCGTGTCCAGGGAGGACTCACCTCCCGAGGCCGACCCCTCCCCCAAGTCGACCTCCCCCGCCCCTTTATAACCACCGCCGCCCCCTCTGCAACCACACCACCGCCGCCGCCGCCGCCACACGCCGCGCCGCCGCCGCGCCGCCTGTCGCCGCCCCACCGCCTCGCGCCACCAGCCCCCCTGCCGGAGCCTCGCCGGAGCGCCGCCGCCGAGGTAGCCGCCGGCCGGTTTTTGAGAAAAGGCCGTTTCGGTTTTTTTCGAAAACACTAGTTTTCCTTTTTTTAAATAGATCGGTTTTCTCTGGTTTATTTATTTAGCGAGCGCCCGCTCGTCCGTTCGTTTTAACGAACGCGTTTTTCATTTAGTTCCTGTTAACGAACGTTCGTTCGTTAACCTGTTCGTCGTTTTTCTTTTTCTCGGATTAAATCCGCGGTTTTTCTAACCGCGATCTCTAATCCGATGTTCGTTTTAGTTTAACTTTTCGCTCGTTTATCGGAATCAGGCAATACAAGCGCCTGGAGTTTCGTCTCGAAACCCTCTTTCCGTTTAACCAACTTAAACAAGTTTTTGCCAATATAAAAATTGCCCTAGATCCAGAATAGTAAGCGAAGCTTGTTTCTTTTGCCATTTGTCTTTCGTTGCTTTGTTCGTTTTGATTCTTTTTGCCAACCAGAGTTCCTAAGTTGAACTTTCTGGTTAGATCTTTTATTCGTGTTTTACCTGTGCATTAGTTGAGTACTTATTGTATGCTTGGTTGTTTCCGATAGAGTACCCAGAGTGCACCGCTTGCTACTTCGAATCGCTAGGTTTTGCGGATCATCAGCAAGGCAATTAACACTTTGATCATACCTCCTACTACCCAGTTTTATTGCATTAGATCAATCCTCACACATTGCATGATTAGGATCTAATTAAATTGTGGGTTTGGGAAGTAGTTGAGTTAGAACCTATTACCTGTTTATTATCAAACCTTTGGGAGTTACTTCTACGTTTGCTTATTATGCCATGCTATGCTAGTAGACGTGGATTGGGTGAGTGTATCCATGACAGATGTGACATTGTTAATGAATGGTTTATTATTGTGGCAACCTAAACACACATCTGGGTGGATTGAGGCACCTGGGTATCCAGCGATTGCCTGTTTTCTTTTGGACTGCCACCCAGGCTCAAAGGGGTCATGAGATTATTCATGCTAGAAACTTCCGTGTGCATCCACAAGCTACTATGGGCTCTAGCATAGTTGACTAAGTCGTGCGAACTCTTACAGTGGTAGACTAGCAGATGTAGGGTATGTAGGTTGGTACGGTCTACCCGTTCGTAAGGTGCTAGCGCTTCTGAAAGACTATGTCTTGGTCATCCGTTTGTCAAACACCATGTAGTGCAAGAAATCCAGCGGAGGAGATCGAGTCTTGTGGGGAAAAGTGCGCAAACCTCTGCAGAGTGTATGAACTAATCATGGTTAGCCGTGTCCCCGGTTATGGACATCTTGAGTATCTAGTACCTGGATTATCATGTGAATCTCAACATGTTACTCTAAAATTAATTTTGTTGGGTTTTGTTTAATGATGATGCTTAATTGGGATTGAGAATGCTGTCAACCATTCTCAATGATTAACAACTACCATGATAGTTAAATAAAATTTATTCCTTTGCAGTAGGGAAAATTGGCTTTATGCAAAACTGTAACCATAGAGCTTTCCACCAGCCATATATGCATATAGAATAGCCTATTTCATTCCATTACTCTCTATGTGTTACATTGCCAGCATATTCCATGTGTTGACCCATTTCGGGCTGCAATGTTAATGTTGCAGACCTTTTAGACGACGATTAAGGTGCCTTTAGGTCGTGGTTCTATACTCAGTGATGCCGTTGGAGTTGATGGACTCACTTATCTTCCAAGCCTTCTGATGTTATCGTTATTAGATGGCATTAAGCCATATTTATTGTAATAAGTTCTCTTTTGAGGCACTCGATGTAATAAGTGTGTGATTGCTACTCTGTTATAAATCCTTCAAGTACTGTGTGGTGTTAGCATTACTGATCCAGGGATGACACCTGAGCATAGAGATTGGACCATTTGAGGTCTAGTCGCTACAAGATGGTATCAGAGCACACGATGATTGTAGGACACGACCACTAAGCTAAAGACCTAGATCACTACTCACTCTCTTCTCATTCTGACTTCTCATCTTTTCTACTCTTTTAGGATGGCGGATGCAAGGAACAAGTTCACGCAACCAGATGAAGATACACTCTTTGGACGTCACTTGAAGGAAGTCACTAGATACCTGAACATAGGAGTACCAAGCTTCACCGGGACATACAACGCCACTTTACCTCAAGAAGAGCGCTGGATGATTCAAGTTCAAGTTCCAGGAAGGACGTTCATGCCAGTCACTGAGCCCATAGAGTTTTCTTTTGACGCACCAACTTGGAGTCTCGGAAAGAGCATGGCAGCTCACATCGCCATGGGACGCATTGGAGAAGTTTACCGCAATGATCTCAAGGATACTATCTACCAGATTTGTGGGCACCGAGATGAGCACTGGGAGATGATCAGCACCAGGAAGGATAAATCAGTTGCAGCTTTTATCCAGGAGTTAAACCAACACATTCGATGTCAAGAGAACCAGATGTGCGCCGACATGATAGATCTGAAGAAGACGAGGACAAGAATCAAGGAACTGGAGGAAGAACTCAAGGCTACACGTGAAGATTATGAAGAGGAAATCGAAGTATTAGTGGAGAAGAATGACGATCTGATCAAGAAGATTGGAATATTCATGGGAGACCCTACCCTAGTAGAAGAAGACGAAGAACCCAAGGAGATTCACCCGGAAGACTACATCATCATCGACGACACCGACTCGGATCCAGATGATAGCGATGATGACTATGTTGATGAAGCTGGAGCAGATATCATGGAGTCTGCAACCGAAGAATATTTCTAGTAGACCACCACAACAGTAGTAGTAGTCCACCATGTAAATATAGTAGTCCGAGCACTTTTGCGATAGTTAGATCGATTGTATGCCCTTGTTTGATTGATTGAATGAAGTGAATTGTTTGTTTTTGTCTCATGTGCATATGGGTAGTGTTTTCTCTTTAGACCCCCCTCTATTCTAAAATCTCATCTTTTCTAAACCCTCAGATGCCTCCAAGACGTGACCCCGGATTTACCTTCCCACCGGAGCTCACCCAGTTGATCCAGCAGCAGAACACATTGATGTAGTTGCTAGTCCAGAATCAGAATCAGGGGAACAACAACTCACCACCACCACCACCACCACCTGTTGATCACTTAGCCTGTTTTCTTAGGCTGAATCCGCCGGTGTTTTCCAGTAGCACCGAGCCGGTAGTAGCAGATGATTAGCTCCGCAAGACAGCAAGGGAGTTGACCACAATAGGATGCACATATGCGGAAAAGATGAAGTTTGCGGCAC
This sequence comes from Triticum aestivum, assembly GCF_018294505.1. Taxonomy (NCBI): domain Eukaryota; kingdom Viridiplantae; phylum Streptophyta; class Magnoliopsida; order Poales; family Poaceae; genus Triticum; species Triticum aestivum. The sequence continues at coordinate 206,288,331 of NC_057806.1, forward strand.
ATCAGCTGGAAGGACCCGCAACATCATGGTGGGAGAATTTCACAACCACTTTCCCTATTGACACTGTCACGTGGGACCAGTTTCAGCAGGTTTTTCATACTGCCCATGTTTCAGCAGGAGCTATGGCCATGAAGAAGCGAGAGTTTCGCAAGTTGTGCCAAGCAGGACGGACAATTGTCCAGTATGTGGAGGACTTTAGTAAGTTAGCACGTTATGCCCCAGATGACGTTGCTACGGATGCAGCTAAGCAGGAGAAGTTTCTGGAAGGATTGAATGATGAGTTGAGCATGTTGTTGATGGTAGCAACCTTCAACAACTACCAGGAGTTGGTAGATCATGCTCTCATGGTTGAAGGGAAGCAGAAGCATATTGAGAATCGCAAGAGGAAGTATGGACAAGGGAAGTACAATCCAGGAGCTTAGCAGAAGCCACGTTTTACCCCTAGACCGGGGGGACATTTTCAGCATACCCATGGAGGAGGTAGTTCACACAATCACAATGGCACCAAAAATGGTAATGGGAATGGAGGAAGCAACATCCAGAACTGCACCAACCCATCGACCCCAGCCAAGAAAGACCTGAGCCAAGTCACTTGCTTTAAGTGCCAGAAGACCGGACATTATGCCAATGAATGTCTTGAATCCCAGAATGGAAATGGCAATGGAAGCTCTGGGAAGAAGCCGAACCCTTTCAACAGGGGACAGGTGAACCACGTTAACGTGGAGGAGGTTGAAGAGCAGTAATCGGTAAGTTTTTGGTTAAGTCATTTACTGCACTCGTTCTTTTTGATACTGGTGCATCGCATTCATACATATCAAGGGGATTTGTGGATAAGTATAAACAACCAACCCAAGCCCTTAGATCACCCATGTTAGTAACCTCGCCTGGAGCAGAGTATATGGCTAATCTATGGTGTGATCGGTTATCATTAAGGATTGGTAACTACGTATTTCCCTCAGACCTAATAGTGTTGGAATCTCAAGGATTGGATGTGATATTAAGCATGGATTGGTTATCAAAGTATGAAGGGAATATTGAATGTGCCAGTACGTCAATTATGCTTACCACCCCAGAAGGAAGAAGGATCAAGTATGTAGCCCGGCATGTGCCAAAGAGGACTCAAGTAAATTATTTAACAGGAGTTGTGCAGGAGGAAGTACCAGTGGTGAAGGATTTCCCAGATGTATTTCCAGAGGAATTGCCAGGCATGCCACCGGATAGAGATATTGAGTTTTTGATTGAGCTTTTGCCAGGCACAGGGCCAATACCAAAGAGACCATATAGGATGCCCGCAAAGGATTTGGTGGAGATTAAGAAGAAGATTAAGGAGTTACTGGATAAAGGATATATTCGCCCAAGTTCTTCAGCTTGGGGATCGCCAATACTTCTAGTGGAGAAGAAGGATGGATCGTTATGGATGGTTGTTGATTATCGAGGATTGAATGAAGTAACCATCAAGAACAAGTACCCACTACCGATGATCAATGATCTGTTTGATCGATTGCAAGGAGCGAAGGTATTTTCCAAGATCGATCTGCGATCAGGATACCACCAGTTGAAGATTCGAGAAAAGGATATACCTAAGATGGATTTTACTACCAGGTATGGGCTGTACGAGTATACCGTTATGTCATTTGGTCTGACTAATGCACCTGCATATTTTATGAACATGATGAATAAGGTGTTTATGGAGTTTTTGGATAAGTTCATCATAGTGTTCATTGATGATATCCTGGTTTACTCGAAGAATGGAGAGGAGCATAAGGAGCATTTGCGTTTGGTACTTGGTAAGCTCAGAGAACATCAATTATATGCCAAGTTTAGCAAATGTGAGTTTTGGTTGAAGGAAGTTGGATTTCTTGGACACGTTATATCAGGAGAAGGTATAGCAGTAGATCCCACTAAAGTTGATACCGTGACCAATTGGGAAGCCCCAACAACAGTTGGAGAGATCCGGAGTTTTCTTGGACTCGCAGGATACTAACGGAGATTTATTGAGAATTTCTCGAAGATTGCGAAGCCTATGACGGAGTTGTTGAAAAAGGATACCAAGTTCATATGGACTGAGGAATGTGAGGCCAGTTTCCAGGAGTTGAAGAAACGTTTGGTTACATCACCTGTGTTGATTTTCCCAGATCAGACCAAGGGTTATGAGGTGTATTGCAACGCTTCACGTCGAGGACTTGGAGCCGTGCTTATGCAGGAAGGAAGAGTTGTTTCATATGCCTCACGATAGCTCAAACCTCATGAGTTGAATTATGCTACGCATGATTTGGAGTTAGCAGCCGTAGTGCATGCATTGAAAACCTAGAGACATTTTCTCATTGGAAACCATTGTGAGGTGTACACGGATCACAAGAGCTTGAAGTATATTTTCACGCAGAAGGAGTTGAACCTCAGGCAAAGGAGATGGTTGGAGCTCATCAAGGATTATGATATGAGATTGCATTATCACCCCGGAAAAGCTAACATAGTAGCTGACGCGTTGAGTCGTAAAAGTCATGTCAACACCTTAATGACGGGAGATTTACCAAGGGAGTTAGCCGAGAATCTTCGTGAGCTATGTTTGGAGATAGTTCCGAGAGGATATGTAGAAGCATTGGAGATTCAGTCTACTTTGATGGATAAGATCAGAGAAGCTCAAAGGACTGACAAAGAGATCGCTTCTATTAAGGAGAAAATGAGCAAAGGAAAAACTAAGGGATTTCGTGAGGATGAGCACAATACCTTATGGTTTGAAGACCGTGTTTATGTGCCTAATGATTCGGAGATCAGGAAGTTAATTCTGCAAGAGGCCCATGATTCACCATATTCGATTCACCCAGGAAATACCAAGATGTATTTGGATTTGAAGGATACTTTCTGGTGGACCGGAATGAAGAAGGATATTGCGGAATATGTAGCAGTTTGTGATGTATGCCAGAGAGTAAAGGCAGAGCATCAGAAGCCAGCAGGATTGCTACAGCCATTGCCGATACCCGAATGGAAGTGGGATAAGTTAGGCATGGATTTTATCACAGGATTGCCCAGAACTCGTTCAGGCTACGACTCGATTTGGGTTGTAATCGATCGTTTGACAAAGGTAGCTCATTTCATTCCAGTGAATACTACTTATACCAGTGCAAAGTTGGCAAAGATATACATGACCAGAATCGTATGTCTGCATGGAGTTCCAAGGAGCATTGTATCAGATAGAGGAACACAATTCACCTCAAATTTCTAGAATCAGTTGCATGAAACTTTGGATAAGATCAGACCAGCTCAAAGGACTGACAAAGAGATCGCTTCTATTAAGGAGAAAATGAGCAAAGGAAAAACTAAGGGATTTCGTGAGGATGAGCACGATACCTTATGGTTTGAAGACCGTGTTTATGTGCCTAATGATTCGGAGATCGGGAAGTTAATTCTGCAAGAGGCCCATGATTCACCATATTCGATTCACCCAGGAAATACCAAGATGTATTTGGGTTTGAAGGGTACTTTCTGGTGGACCGGAATGAAGAAGGATATTGCGAAATATGTAGCAGTTTGTGATGTATGCCAGAGAGTAAAGGCAGAGCATCAGAAGCCAGCAGGATTGCTACAGCCATTGCCGATACCCGAATGGAAGTGGGATAAGTTAGGCATGGATTTTATCACAGGATTTCCCAGAACTCGTTCAGGCTATGACTCGATTTGGGTTGTAGTCGATTGTTTGACAAAGGTAGCTCATTTCATTCCAGTGAATAGTACCTATACCAATGCAAAGTTGGCAAAGATATACATGACCAGAATCGTATGTCTGCATGGAGTTCCAAGGAGCATTGTATCAGCTAGAGGAACCCAATTCACCTCAAAGTTCTGGAATCAGTTGCATGAAACTTTGGGTACTAGACTGGAGTTTAGTACAGCTTTCCATCCGCAGACAGATGGACAGACCGAGAGAGTCAATCAGATTTTGGAGGATATGTTAAGAGCTTGTGCGCTAGATTATGGATCTAGTTGGGACGAGAATTTGCCATATGCAGAGTCTCTTACAACAACAGTTATCAATCCAGTTTGAAGATGGCCCCTTTTGAAGCCTTGTACGGAAGGAGGTGCAGGACCCCATTGTCGTGGGATGAAGTTGGAGACCATCTGTTGTTTGGACCGGATCTGATTAAGGAGTCTGAACAGAAAGTTAAATTGATTTGCGATAGGCTCAAGGTAGCTCAGTCCAGGCAGAAGAGCTACGCAGATTCAAAACGCAAGGAGACACTTTACGAAGTCGGAGACCGAGTTTATCTTCGAGTATCACCACTTCGAGGAGTTAAGCGCTTTGGTGGGAAAATTAGCGCCACATTTTGTAGGCCCATACAAAGTTTTGGAGCGTATGGGAGAAGTAGCCTATTAGTTGGAGTGGCCCGAAGGATTGTCAGGAGTTCACGACGTATTCCACATTTCCCAGTTGAAAAAGTGCCACGCAGAAATGGCTGATATACCGCTGAGAGATATGGTGCCGCTGGCAGCAATTCAGTTGGACAATGATTTGACCTATGAGGAGAAACCAGTTAAGATTCTAGAGTATGCCAGTCGAGTCACCCGCAGCAAGGTTATCAAGTTTTGCAAAGTTCAGTGGAGCCACCACATGGAGGATGAAGCCACCTGGGAGCGAGAGGAAGAATTGCTGAAGGACCACCCTCACCTATTTTCTAGCCAACCCGAATCTCGAGGGCGAGATTCATCTTAAGGGGGGTAGGTTTGTAACATCCCAAATTTTCAATTTGGAATGTTATACACTAGATCATCATTGCATAGAATATTTTATTTGCATTTTGGTGGATCCTCGAAATTCTACGGAACTCAAGGACCCTTGGAGAGAGTTGGGGATTTCGTTATTTTCATATTTGAGTTTCCTCAAATTTTGAAAATAGGATCATTTGATTTTATTTATTTTATATTCAATTATTTATATTATCAAAATATGAGAGAGGGAATAAAATGACTTTCCCAAAAATAAAGAAATATTGAGGGTTTAATAAAAAATCAAATAAGATTTTATTTTGGTTTTATTTTCTATTTTATTTGAATTTAGGAAAAAATGCACGTTTTCAAAAATTGCATTTAGAGCCAGAACAATGTTCATCCTGTTCTAAATATTTTATTTAGACGGAGAAAAATTGTTTTGGCATTTTTAGATTTTTATTTATTTTTCTAGAATTTTTTTGGCACAGCGAAATTGTTTAAAAAAAACCCCGCGCCCGACTGGACCAAGGGCCCAGCCGAGCGGGCCGGCCCAGCCAGCTGCCGCCGCCTCCAGTCGGATCTGGAACAGAGTCCCGATCGCCGCCGCCGTCGTGCCCGGGGAGGACACGCCTCCCGAGGCCGACCCCTCCCCCAAGTCGACCTCCCCTGCCCCTTTATAACCGCTCCCCCTGCAAGCACACCACCGCCGCCGCTGCACGCCGCCGCGCCGCCTGCCGCTGCCGTGCCGCCCGAAGCCGCCACCACACCGCCTCGCGCCACCCGCCGCCCTACCGGAGCATCGCCAGAGCGCCGCCGCCGAGGTAACCGCCGGCCGGTTTTTGAGAAAAGGCCGTTTCGGTTTTTTTTCGAAAACCCTAGTTTTAGTTTTTTTAAATAGATCGGTTTTCTCCGGTTTATTTATTTAGCGAGCGCCCGCTCGTCCGTTTGTTTTAATGAACGCGTTTTTTTCGTTTAGTTCCTATTAACGAACGTTCGTTCGTTAACCTGTTCGTCGTTTTTCTTTTTCTCGGATTAAATCCGCGGTTTTTCTGACCGCGATCTCTGATCCGATGTTCGTTTTAGTTTAACTTTTCGCTCATTTATCAGAATCAGGCGATTCAAGCGCGTGGCGTTTCGTCTCGAAACCCTCTTTCCGTTTAACCAACTTAAACAAGTTTTTGCCACTGTAAAAATTTCCCTAGATCTAGAATAGTAAACTAAGCTTGTTTCTCTTGCCGTTTGTCTTTCGTTGCTTCGGTCGTTTTGATTCTTTTTGCCAACTGGAGTTCTTAAGTTGAACTTTCTGGTTAGATATTTTATTTGTGTTTTACCGGTGCATTAGTTGAGTACTTATTGTATGCTTGTTTGTTTGCGATAGAGTACCCGGAGTGCGCAGCTTGCTACTTCGAATCGCTAGGTTTTGCGGATCATCAGCAAGGCAAGTAACACTTTGATCATACCTCCTACTACCCAGTTTTATTGCATTAGATCAATCCTCACACATTGCATGATTAGGATCTAATTAAATTGTGGGTTTGGGAAGTAGTTGAGGTAGAACCTATTACCTGTTTATTATCAAACCTTTGGGAGTTACTTCTACGTTTGCTTATTGTGCCATGCTATGCTAGTAGACGTGGATTGGGTAAGTGTATCCATGACAGATGTGAGATTGTTAATTAATGGTTTATTTAAGGTGGCAACCTAATCACACATCTGGGTGGATTGAGGCACCTGGGTATTCCAGAGATTGCCTGTTTTCTTTTGGACCGCCACCCAGGCTCAAAGGGATCATGAGATTATTAATGCTAGAAACTTCCGTGTGCAGCCACAACCTACTATGGGCTCTAGCATAGTTGACTAAGTCGTGCGAACTCTTACAGTGGTAGACTAGCAGATGTAGGGGGGGTAGGTTGGTACGGTCTACCCGTTCGTAAGGTGCTAGAGCTTCTGAAAGACTATGTCTCGGCCATCCATTTCTCAAACACCATGTAGTGCAAGAAATCCAGTGGAGGAGATCGAGTCTTGTGGGGAAAAGTGCGCAAACCTCTGCAGAGTGTATAAACTAATCATGGTTAGCCGTGTCCCCGGTTATGGACATCTTGAGTATCCAGTACCTGGATTATCATGTGAATCTCAACATGTTACTCAAAAATTAATTTTTTGGGTTTTGTTTAATGATGATGCTTAATTGGGATTGAGAATGATATCAACCATTCTCAATGTTTAACAACGACCATGATAGTTAAATAAAATTTATTCCTTTGCAGTAGGGAAAAATTGGCTTTACGCAAAACTGTAACCATAGAGCTTTCCACCAGCCATATATGCATATAGAATAGCCTATTTCATTCCATTACTCTCTATGTGTTACATTGCCAGCATATTCCATGTGCTGACCCGTTTCGGGCTGCAACATTAATGTTGCGGACTTTTCAGACGATGATTAAGGTGCCTTTAGGTCGTGGTTCTATACTCAGTGATGCCATTGGAGTTGATGGACTCACTTATCTTCCAAGCCTTCCGCTGTTATCGTTATTAGATGGCCTTAAGCCATATTTATTGTAATAAGTTCTCTTTTGAGGCACTCGATGTAATAAGTGTGTGATTGCTACTCTGTTATAAATCCTTCAAGTACTGTGTGGTGTCAGCATTACTGATCCAGGGATGACACCTGAGCACAGAGATTGGACCGTTTGAGGTCTGGTCGCTACAAGATGGTATCAGAGCACACGCTGACTGTAGGACACGACCACTGCTAAAGACCTAGATCACTACTCACTCTCTTCTCATTCTGACTTCTCATCTTTTCTACTCTTTTAGGATGGCGGATGCAAGGAACAAGTTCATGCAACCGGATGAAGATACACCCTTTGGACGTCACTTGAAGTAAGTCACTAGATACTTGAACATAAGAGTACCAAGCTTCACCGGGACATACAACGCCACTTTACCTCAAGAAGAGCGCTGGATGATTCAAGTTCAAGTTCCAGGAAGGACGTTCATGCCAGCCACTGAGCCCATAGAGTTTTCTTTTGACGCACCAACTTGGAGTCTCGGAAAGAGCATGGCAGCTCACATCGCCATGGGACGCATTGGAGAAGTTTACCGCAATGATCTCAAGGATACTATCTACCAGATTTGTGGGCGCCGAGATGAGCACTGGGAGATGATCGGCACTAGGAAGGATAGATCAGTTGCAGCTTTTATCCAGGAGTTAAACCAACACATTCGACGTCAAGAGAACCAGATGTGCGCCGACATGATAGATCTGAAGAAGGCGAGGACAAGAATCAAGGAACTGGAGGAAGAACTCAAGACTACACGTGAAGATTATGAAGAGGAAATCAAAGTATTAGTGGAGAAGAATGACGATCTGATCAAGAAGATTGGAATATTCATGGGAGACCCTACCCTAGTAGAAGAAGACGAAGAACCCAAGGAGATTCGCCCGGAAGACTACATCATCATCAACGACACTGACTCGGATCCAGATGATAGCGATGATGACTATGTTGATGAAGCTGGAGCAAATATCATGGAGTCTGCAGCCGAAGAATATTTCTAGTAGACCACCACAACAGTAGTAGTAGTCCACCATGTAAATATAGTAGTCCGAGCACTTCTGCGATAGTTAGATCGATTGTATGCCCTTGTTTGATTGATTGAATGAAGTGAATTGTTTGTTTTTGTCTCATGTGCATATGGGTAGTGTTTTCTCTTTAGACCCCCCCTCTATTCTTAAATCTCATCTTTTCTTAATCTGTCCCTGTTTCGAGTTGCAAATGTTAGCAACTGAACCAGTATCAAATACCCAGGCACTACTGCGAGCATTAGTAAGGTAAACATCAATAACATGTATATCACATATACCTTTGTTCACCTTGTCATCCTTCTTATCCGCCAAATACTTGGGGCAATTCCGCTTCCAGTGACCAGTCCCTTTGCAGTAGAAGCACTCAGTCTCAGGCTTAGGTCCAGACTTGGGTTTCTTCACTCGAGCAGCAACTGGCTTGTTGTTCTTCTTGAAGTTCCCCTTCTTCCCTTTACCCTTTTTCTTGAAACTGGTGGTCTTCTTGACCATCAACACTTGATGCTCCTTCTTGATTTCTACCTCCGCAGCCTTTAGCATTGTGAAGAGCTCGGGAATCGTCTTATCCATCCCTTGCATATTATAGTTCATCACAAAGCTCTTGTAGCTTGGTGGCAATGATTGAAGAACTCTGTCAATGACACTATCATCAGGAAGATTAACTCCCAGTTGAGTCAAGTGGTTGTGGTACCCAGACATTATGAGTATATGTTCACTAACAGAACTATTCTCCTCCATCTTGCGGCTGTAGAACTTATTGGAGACTTCATATCTCTCAATTCGGGCATTTGCTTGAAATATTAACTTCAACTCCTGGAACATCTCATATGCTCCATGACGTTCAAAACGTCGTTGAAGTCCCGATTCTAAGCCGTAAAGCATGGTACACTGAACTGTCAAGTAGTCATCAGCTTTGCTCTGCCAGACGTTCATAACATCTGGCGTTGCTCCTACAGCGGGTTTGGCACCTAGCGGTGCTTCCAGGATGTAATTCTTCTATGCAGCAATGAGGATAGTCCTCAAGTTACGGACCCTGTCCGTGTAATTGCTACCATCATCTTTCAACTTTGCTTTCTCAAGGAACGCATTAAAATTCAATGGAACAACAGCACGGGCCATCTATCTACAAAAACATAGGCGTGCAAAATACTATCAGGTACTAAGTTCATGATAAATTAAAGTTCAATTAATCATATTACTTAAGAACTCCCACTTAGACAGACATCCCTCTAATCATCTAAGTGATCACGTGATCCATATCAACTAAACCATGTCCGATCATCACGTGAGATGGAGTAGTTTTCAATGGTGAACATCACTATGTTGATCATATCTACTATATGATTCACGCTCGACCTTTCGGTCTTAGTGTTCTGAGGCCATATCTACATATGCTAGGCTCGTCAAGTTGAACCCGAGTATTCTGCGTGTGCAAAACTGGCTTGCACCTGTTGTATGTGAACGTAGAGCTTATCACACCCGATCATCACGTGGTGTCTCGGCACAACGAACTTTCGCAATAGTGCATACTCAGGGAGAACACTTATACATTGAAATTTAGTGAGAGATCATCTTATAATGCTAACGTCGATCTAAGCAAAATAAGATGCATAAAAGATAAACATCACATGCAATCAATATAAGTGATATGATATGGCCATCATCATCTTGTGCCTTTGATCTCCATCTCTAAAGCACCGTCATGATCACCATCGTCATCAACTTGACACCTTGATCTCCATCGAAGCATCGTTGTCGTCACGCCAACTATTACCTCCACGACTATCGCTACCGCTTAGTGATAAAGTAAAGCAATTACATTGCGATTGCATTTCATACAATAAAGCGACAACCATATGGCTCCTGCCAGTTGCCGATAACTGTGTTACAAAACATGATCATCTAATACAATAAAATTTAGCATCATGTCTTGACCATATCACATCACAACATGCCCTGCAAAAACAAGTTAGACGTCCTCTACTTTGTTGTTGCAAGTTTTACGTGGCTGCTACGGGCTGAGCAAGAACCATTCTTACCCACGCATCAAAAACCACAATGCGGTATAGTGATTGCTTTTTGATCTTCATAAAGAACCCTGTTCATTGAATCTGATTCAACTAAAGCTGGAGAAACAGACACCCACTAGCCACATGTGTGCGAAGGACGTCGGTAGAACCAGTCTCGCGTAAGCATACGCGTAATGTCGGTCTGGGCCGCTTCATCCAACAATGTAGCTGAATCAAGAATCAACTAGTGACAGCAAGCAATATTTATATACCCACGCCCACAACTCCTATGTGTTCTACTCGTGCATATGACATCTACGCATAAACCTGGCTCGGATGCCACTGTTGGGGAACGCAGTAATTTCAAAAAAAAATCCTACGCACACGCAAGATCATGGTGATGCATAGCAACGAGAGGGGAGAGTGTCGTCCACGTATCCTCGTAGACCGTAAGAGGAAGCGTTATGAGAAAGCGGTTGATGTAGTCGTACATCTTCACAATCCGACCGATCCAAGTACTGAACGCACGGCACCTCCGAGTTCAGCACACGTTCAGCTCGGTGACGTCCCACGAACTCCGATCCAGCAAAGCTTCGATGGAGAGTTCCGTCAGCACGACGGCGTGATGACGGTGATGATGATGCTACAGACGCAGGGCTTCGCCTAAGCATAGCTACGATATGACCGAGGTGGATTATGGTGGAGGGGGGCACCGCACACGGCTAAAATATCAACTAATCAACTTGTGTGTCTATGGGGTGCCCCCCTCCCCGTATATAAAGGAGTGGAGGGGGGAGGTTGGCCCTCCTAGGCGTGTCCCAAGGGGAGTCCTACTCCCACCGGTAGTAGGACTCCAACCCTTCCAAGAGTAGGGAGTAGGAGAGAGGGGGGAGGAAAGGGGCCCCCCCCCTCCTTGTCCAATTCAGACTAGAGGGAGAGGGGGCGTAGCCTGCCCTGGCCGCCCCTCCTCTTCTCCACTAAGGCCCAACAGGCCCATTACACTCCCCGGGGGGTTTCGGTAACCCCCCGGTACTCTGGTATTTGTCCAAACTTGCCCGGAACCCTTCCGAAGTCCAAACATAGTCATCCAAATTATCGATCTTTATGTCTCGACCATTTCGGGACTCCTTGTCATGTCCGTGGTCATATCCGGGACTCCGAAATACCTTCGGTACATCAAAACACATAAACTCATAATACCGACCATCACTGAACGTTAAGCGTGCGGACCCTACGGGTTCGAGAACTATGTAGACATGACCGAGACTCGTCTCCGGTCAATAAACAATAGCGTAACCTGGATGCTCATATTGGCTCCTACATATTCTACGAAGATCTTTATCGGTCAAACCGCATAACAACATACATTGTTCCCTTTGTCATCGGTATGTTACTTGCCCGAGATTCGATCATCGGTATCTCAATACCTAGTTCAATCTTATTACCGGCAAGTCTCTTTACTCATTCTATAATGCTACATCTCGTAACTAACTCATTAGCTACATTTCTTGCAAGGCTTATTGTGATGTGCATTACCAAGACGGCCCAGAGATACCTCTCCAACAATCGGAGTGACAAATCATAATCTCGATCTATGCCAACTCAACAAGTACCATCGGAGACACATGTAGAGGACCTTTATAATCACCCAGTTACGTTGTGACGTTTGGTACCACACAAAGTGTTCCTCCGGTACTCGGGAGTTGCATAATCCCATAGTAATAGGAACATGTATAAGTCATGAAGAAAGCAGTAGCAACAAACTAAACAATCATCGTGCTAAGCTAACGGATGGGTCAAGTCAATCACATCATCCTCTAATGATGTGATCCCGTTAATCAAATGACAACTCATGTCTATGGTTAGGAAACATAACCATCATTGATTTAACGAGCTAGTCAAGTAGAGGCAAACTAGTGACACTCTGTCGTTTGTCTATGTATTCACACATGTACTAAGTTTACGGTTAATACAATTCTAGCATGAATAATAAACATTTATCATGATATAAGGAAATATAAATAACAACTTTATTATTGCCTCTAGGGCATATTTCCTTCAGACCCTTCGTGGGTGGAGCCCTCCGTGGACTCGCGCAACTGTTACCCTTCGTGGGTTGAAGTCTCCATCAACATGGATGTACGATAGCACCACCTATCGGAACCACGCCAAAAATGTCCGTGTCTACATTGCGTTTGCTCCCTCAAACTCCTCCCCTTTACCTTCATATGCAATGATTTACATTCCGCTGCTATACTCTTATATTTGCATGTGTAGGTCGACTGCTTGACTTGTGATAAGTTGCTAAAATCTGCCAAGACATAAAATTGGGAAAAGGCTAGATTTTTATTTGGTCAAGTAGTCTAATCACCCCCCCCCCCTCTAGACATACTTTCGATCCTACAGTGTATCACTGTGATCGAGATTCAATAAAACATTCACACTGGGTGTATGACCATAGAAGGTTTTATTCATGTAAACAGAACAACAATTATTCTCTGACTTAAATGAATAACTGTATTGCATTAAACACAATCTAATCATCTTCATGCTCAACGTAAACACCAAATAACATTTATTTAGGTTCAACACTAATCCTGAAGGTAGAGGGAGTGTGCGATGGTGATCGTATCAACCTTGGAATTACTTCCAACAAACATCGTCACCTCGTCCTTAACTAGTCTTCATTTATTTTGCAACTCCTGTTTCGAGTTACTAATTTTAGCAATTGAACCGGTATCAAATACCGATGGGTTTCTATAAACACTAGTAAAGTACACATCAATAACATGTATATTAGATATACCTTTGTTTACTTTGCCATCCTTCTTTTCCACCAAGTATCTCGGACAGTTCCGCTTCTAGTGACCATTCCCTTTGCAGTAGAATCACTTAGTTTCAGGCTTGGGTCCAGCTTTGGGCTTCTTCCCGGGAGTGGCAACTTGTTTGCCATTCTTCTTGAAGTTCCCTTTCTTTCCCTCGCTCTTTTTTTCTTGAAACTAGTGGTCCTGTCAACCATCAGCACTTGATGCTCTTTCTTGATTTCTACCTTCGCCGATTTCAGCATAGCGAAGAGCTTGGGAATTGTTTTGTCATCCCTTGCATATTATAGTTCATCACGAAGTTCTAGTAGCTTGGTGATGCTGACTAGAGAACTCTATCAATCACTATCGTATCTAGAAGATTAACTCCAACTTGATTCAAGCGATTGTAGTACCCGGTCTGAGTACATGCTCACTGGCTGAGCTATTCTCCTCCATCTTGTACGCAAAGTACTTGTCAGAGGTCTCATACCTCTCGACACGGGCATGAATCTGAAATACCAATTTTCAGCTCTTGGAACATCTCATATGCTCCGTAGCATTCAAAACGTTTTTTGAAATCCCAGTTCTAGGCCGTAAAGCATGGCGCACTAAACTATCAAGTAGTCATCATATTGATCTTGCAAAACGTTCACAACGTCTGCATCTGCTCCTGCAACAGGTTTGTCACTTAGCGATGCATCAAGGACATAATTCTTCTATGCAGCAATGAGGATAATCCTCAGATCATGGACCGAGTCCGCATCATTGCTACTATCATCTTTCAACTTAGTTTTCTCTAGGAACATATCAAAAATATATATGAGCTATATTGCGAGCTATTAATCTACAACATAGATATGCAAAACTATCAAGACTAAGTTCATGATAAATTAAGTTCAATTAATCAAATTACTAATGAACTCCCACTTAAATAAACATCCCTCAAGTTTATCTAAGTGATACATGATCCAAATCAACTAACCCATGTCCGATCATCACGTGAGATGGGGTAGTCATCAATGGTGAACATCTCTATGTTGATCATATCTACTATATGACTCGCATTCGACCTTTCGGTCTCCAGTGTTCCGAGGCCATGTATGTACATGCTAGGCTCGTCAAGTTTAACCCAAGTATTCTGCATGTGTAAAATTGTCTTACACCCGTTGTATGTGAACACAGAGTCTATCACACCTGATCATCACGTGGTGTCTCGAAACGACGAATTGTAGCAACGGTGGATACTCAGGGAGAACACTTTTACCTTGAAATTTAGTGAAGGGGTCATCTTATAATGCTACCGTCCTTCTAAGAAAAATAAGATGCATATAAGATAAACATCACATGCAATCAAAATATGTGACATGATAAGGCCATCATCATCTTGTGCTTTTGATCTCCATCTCCAAAGCATCGTCATGATCTCCATTGTCACCGGCTCCACACCTTGATCTCCATCATTGCATCGTGGTCGTCTCGCCAACTATTGCTTCTACAACTATTGCTAACTCATAGCGATAAAGTAAAGCAATTGCATGGTGTTTGCATTTCATACAATAAAGAGACAACCATAAGTCTCCTGCTGGTTGCCTGATATCTTACAAAACATGATCATCTCATACAATAATGTACATCACATCATGTCTTGACCATATCACATCACAACATACCCTGCAAAAACAAGTTAGACGTCCTCTACTTTGTTGTTGCAAGTTTTACGTGGCTGCTACGGATTTCTAGCAAGAACCGTTCTTACCTATGGCAAAAACCACAATGGTGATTCGTCAAGTTTGTTGTTTTAACCTTCTTCAAGGACCAGCCATAGTCAAATTTGATTCAACTAAAGTAGGAGAAACAGACACCCGCCAGCCACCTTTATGCAAAACTAGTTGCATGTCAGTCGATGGAACCGATCTCATGTGCGTGGACATGTAAGGTTGGTGCGAACCACTTCATCCCACAATACCGCCGAATCAAAATAAGACGTTGATGGTAAGCAGTATGGCTCTCACCGCCCACACCTCTTTGTGTTCTACTCGTGCATATCATCTATGCATAGACCTGGCTCTCGATGCTACTGTTGGGAAACGTTGCATGGAAAACAAAAAAAATTCCTACGCACATGCAATGATCTATCCATGGAGATGCATAGCAACGAGAGGGGAGAGTGTGTCTATGTACCCTCATAGACCGTAAGCGGAAGCGTTTCACAACGCGGTTGATGTAGTCGAACTTTCTTCGCGCTCCAACCGATCTAGTAGTGAACGCACGGCACCTCCACGTTCTGCACACGTTCAGCTCGGTGACATTCTCCGCCTTCTTGATCCAGCAAGACGGCGAGGAAGTAGATGAGTTCCGACAGCACGACGATGTGGTGACGGTGATGGTGACGTGATCTCTGCAGGGCTTCACCTAAGCACTACGAAAATATGACCGAGAGAGTAAACGGTGGACGGGGCGCCGCACACGGCTAAGACAATGGTGTTTCCTTATGCGGCGCCCCCTCACCATGTATATATAGGTGGGAGGGGAGGAGGCAGCCCCTAGGGATGCTTGTTGGGGAACGTAGTAATTTCAAAAAAATTCTTACGCACACGCAAGATCATGGTGATGCATAGCAACGAGAGGCGGAGAGTGTGATCTACGTACCCTTGTAGATCGACAACGGAAGTGTTAACTTGGTTGATGTAGTCGTACGTCTCCACGGCCCGACCGATCAAGCACCGAAACTACGGCACCTCCGAGTTCTAGCACACGTTCAGCTTGATGACGATCCCCGGACTCCGATCCAGCAAAGTGTCGGAGAAGAGTTCCGTCAGCACGACGGCGTGGTGACGATCTTGATGTACTACCGTCGCAGGGCTTCGCCTAAGCACCGCTACAATATTATCGAGGACTATGGTGGAAGGGGGCACCGCACACGGCTAAGAATATGATCACGTGGATCAACTTGTGTGTCTAGGGGTGCCCCTTTCCTCCGTATATAAAGGATCCAAGGGGGGTGCGGCCGGCCCTAGTAGGAGGCGCGCAGGAGGAGTCCTACTCCTACCGGGAGTAGGACTCCCCTCCCTTTCCTTGTCCAAGTAGGAGAGGGGGAAGGAGAGAAGGAAAAGGGGGGGGGCGCCCCTCCCTCCTTGTCCAATTCGGACTAGGGGGAGAGGGGGCGCGCGGCCTGCCCTGGCAGCCCCTCCTCTTCTCCACTTTAGGCCCATGAGGCCCATTAACCCCCCGGGGGGTTCCGGTAACCCCCCGGTGCTCCGGTTTTGTCACATCCCTAGTCTGGTATGACCTAGACTAGCTAGTCATTTGTGCATCATGTTTAAATTCCATTTAATTTTGAAATGAGAATTTGTGAAACCCTCAGAATCATCTCTGAAATGACCCAAATAAAAATTGTTCCAAAAGGGTCCAAGAAAATGCTCATGTTGCTCTCTGAAAATATTGGACAGAGATAAAAATCAAACCAATATTTTTAAGAGCTCATAGGTATTTATTTTGGGCATTTGGAATTAATGCATAAATATTTGCATTGGAAATATATTAGTTATATATATTAATATATGTCCAAAAATTATGCCACCTGTTGGGGAGCTCTGGAATAATATAGTTAGCTCCTGCAAAAATTGGCATAAGGAAATAAATTGATTTAGTATTATTACTAAATCAAAACATATGTCAGAAAAATTAGAAAACAGAAATAAAAAGGGAGACTTACCTGGGCCTCCTCCCTGTGCGGCCTGGCCGGCCCAGCAGCCAGTGCCGGCCCAGCCCACCTGCCCCCCCCCCCTCTGTCGTCTTCCTCCCCGACAGGAGGACGGGCGCGTGCCCGACGCGCGCGCGCTCCGCCGCGCCACGCCACCTCCCTCTCTGCCTGCCTGCCCTCTCCCCTCCTCGTCTGGACGCCCGGGAGACGCCACGCCCCCCCCCCCGTACCCTCTCACTCTCTCTCGTTCCTTCCCCCCTCCTCTGCTCTCTCTCTTGCGCGCGCAGCCGAGCAGAGCTCATCGCCGCCGTCCACCGTAGCCGTAGCCACCGCCTCCCCCTCGCATCTCCGACATGCGCAGGAGCTCCGCCCCCTCGCCCTGAAGCTCTCCGTCAAGCCACAAGACGCCGGACGCCCTGTGGAGCCGCCGTCGCCATCGTCTTCCTCCTCGGATGCCGCCGATCGCCGACTCTGATTCGCCGTCTCCAACGCGTCCCCGGCCACAACGAGCAGCCCTGGAGGTCCGCGGTGAGCTCCGCCACCGTTCCCCTCCCTCCATTTAGCTGCCCGCTCGCCGTAGCCCTCCTCCCCACCACGGCCGAAGCTTCCTGCCGCCGTTCATGTCGCCGCCATCGCCCTGGCCCGCTACAGCCCGGTTCACCGGAGTCCTGTTACACCAGATCTGTTCAGCTTACACACCCATGTGGCAAGATAGTCACTGTCTCCACTAGAGTTGCAAAGCGTCAGCTCTGTTCTCTTAATGCCAGCCCTCTTCCAGAGCTTGAAGATATCCCGGTAGTCCGTGACTTCCCGGATGTCTTTCCAGAGGAACTGCCAGGTGTTCCACCTAACAGAGATGTAGAGTTCGTCATAGATCTTATCCCAGGAACAGCTCCAATCTCCAGGAGACCTTACAAGATGGCACCCTTAGAACTAGCCGAGCTTAAGAAACAACTTGATGAGTCCTTGCAAAAAGGTTTCATCCGTCCTAGTTCTTCTCCTTGGGCTTGCCCCGTCCTCTTCGTCAAGAAGAAGGATGGTACGGACCGGATGGTTGTAGATTATCGTCCCGTTAATTTGGTCACGATAAAGAACAAATATCCGCTCCCCAGGATCAACGACCTGTATGGTCAGCTCGCTGGATCCTCAGTCTTCTCCAAGATGGATTTAAGGTTAGGCTACCACCAAATCAAGATCAGAAACGGGGCCATTCCCAAGACAGCTTTTGTCACTCGTTATGGCCAGTACGAGTACACCGTCATGTCCTTTGGCCTAACCAACGCCCCAGCCACATTCTCCCGCTTGATGAACTCGATCTTCATGCAGTACTTAGATAAGTTCGTCGTGGTTTACCTCGATGATATTCTTATTTACTCGAAGAACGAGGAAGAGCATGCCGAACATCTTAGACTTGTGTTTGAAAAACTCAGAGAGCACCGCCTTTATGCCAAGTTCTCCAAGTGTGAATTTTGGTTGCCAGAAGTGACCTACTTAGGCCACGTAATCTCTGGTAAGGGCATTGCTATCAATCCCGAGAGAGTCAAGGCCGTTCTCGATTGGACTCCACCTGAGACCGTTAAACAAGTTAGAAGTTTCCTTGGTCTAGCCAGCTATTGTCGCCGCTTTGTTGAAAATTTCTCCAAAGTAGCCAAACCCCTCACGGAACTTCTCAAGAAAGATAAAAAGTTCGAGTGGTCCCCACAATGTGAGTACAGTTTTCAGGAACTGAAAAGACGCCTGACTTCTGCTCCCATACTTGTGCCACCGGATTTCACAAAGGACTTTGTTATCTGTTGTGACGCCTCACGACAGGGACTAGGTTGCATTCTTATGCAGGATCGTCATGTGATTGCCTATGCATCTCGACAGTTGCATCCACATGAGGAGAATTATCCTACACATGATCTAGAGCTTGCAGCCGTAGTCTATGCACTCAAGACCTGGCGACATTACCTTCTGGGTAAACGTTGCGACATCTACACCGATCACCAGAGTCTCAAGTATATCTTCACCCAACCGGATCTGAACCTTAGGCAAAGACGTTGGTTGGAGTTGATCACAGATTATGATCTAGGGATTACCTACACCCCAGGCAAAGCCAATGTCATGGCTGATGCTCTAAGCCGTAAATCCTATTGCAACAATCTCATGTTGCAGCAAGGCCAACCACTTCTCCATGAGGAATTCTGTAAGCTTAATCTTCACATTGCTCCTCACGGATTCCTTTCTACCTTGGTGGCGAAACCTGATCTTGAAGATCGGATTGTCGCTGCTCAAAAGCAAGACACAGGAATTTCTCGGATCAAGAGAAACATTAAGAAGGGAGTTGGTGGATGTTTCTCTATGGATGATCGTGGTGTTGTTTTCTTTGAGAATCGCTTGGTGGTTCCCAAGAATCAACATCTGCGACAATTGATTCTTAAGGAGGCGCATGAATCTCCTCTCACGATTCATCCCGGTAGCACTAAGATGTATCAGGACCTACGCCAGAGGTTCTGGTGGACTAGGATGAAGAGAGAAATCGCCGACTTCGTTGCTAATTGTGATGTATGTCGTCGTGTTAACGCAGAGCATCAAAGGCTTGCTGGCACCCTTCAGCCTTTAGCTATTCCTGAATGGAAATGGGATAAAGTTGGTATGGACTTCATCACCGGCTTTCCCAGGACCAAGAGAGGGAATAACGCTATCTTCGTAGTCATTGATCGTCTTTCCAAAGTGGCTCACTTCCTTCCTGTTCGAGAGAGTATCACTGCTAGTCAGCTTGCTGACTTATACATTTCTCGAATAGTGTCACTTCATGGTGTTCCACTAGAGATCAATTCAGACCATGGCAGTCTTTTCACTTCTCATTTCTGGGAGAGTTTCCAAACCGCCATGGGAACCCATCTTTCCTTCAGTACCGCTTTCCACCCTCAGTTGAGTGGTCAGGTGGAACGGGTCAACCAAATTCTCGAAGACATGCTTAGAGCTTGTGTTATCTCATTCGGTATGGATTGGGAGAAATGTCTTCCTTTTGCCGAGTTTGCTTATAACAATAGCTATCAATCCAGCCTCAAGAAAGCTCCTTTTGAGGTTCTCTATGGACGAAGATGTCGAACACCTTTGAACTGGTCAGAAACCGGTGAAAGACAATTCTTTGGACCGGACATGATCCAGGAGGCAGAAGAGCAAGTTCGCATCATTCGTGAGAATTTGAAAACAGCCCAGTCTCGTCAAAAGAGCCAGTATGACCGTCGTCATAAGGAAGTGGCTTATGAAGTTGGCGACAAGGCTTACCTTCGGGTTACTCCTTTGAAGGGTACCCATCGCTTCGGTATCAAGGGCAAGTTGGCTCCTCGTTACATTGGTCCTTTTCGCATTCTCGCTAAACGAGGAGAGGTTGCCTACCAATTGGAACTACCCCCACATCTTTCTCGAGTTCATGATGTCTTCCACGTCTCTCAACTCAAGCGTTGCTTCTCGGATCCTATCCGCGGAGTGGACCACGAAACGCTTGATCTCCAAGATAACCTCACCTACCGAGAGTACCCGGTTCGCATTCTTGATCAAGCAGAGCGTGTTACCCGACGTCAGAACATCAAGTTTCTCAAAGTTCAGTGGTCTCATCATTCCGAGAGAGAAGCTACTTGGGAGCGAGAAGATCGTCTTTGACTGGAGTACCCCACTTTCTTTCCGTCAACCCCTGAATCTCGGGACGAGATTCTTTCAAGTGGGGGCGAGTTGTCACATCCCTAGTCTGGTATGACCTAGACTAGCTAGTCATTTGTGCATCATGTTTAAATTCCATTTAATTTTGAAATGAGGATTTGTGAAACCCGCTACAGCCCGGTTCACCGGAGTCCTGTTAGCCCAGTGCTACAGCCTGGATTCACTCGCTGATGACCGACACGTTCGATGCTGGGTCATGGATGCCTGTCCCTGTAAGTTAGTGCCACTTTGGGTTTACGACTAGCCATGTCAGCCCGGGCTCCTTTTCATATGGATGCTAGCGACACTGTCATATACGTGTGCCAAAAGGCGCAAACGGTCCCGGGTAAAGGTAAGGCGACACCCGTGGGGATACCGTGCGTGAGGCCGCAAAGTGATATGAGGTGTTACATGCTAGATCGATGTGGCATTGAGTCGGGGTCCTGACAGGTTTTATCCGAAACTTCCCCGGAACACTTCCGGTGTCCGAATATAGCCGTCCAATATATTAATCTTTATGTCTCGACCATTTCTAGACTCCTCGTCATGTCCGTGATCACATCCGGGACTCCAAACTAACTTCGGTACATCAAAACTCATATATAACTGTCATCGAAACCTTAAGCGTGCGGACCCTACGGGTTCGAGAACAATGTAGACATGACCGAGACACGTCTCCGGTCAATAACCAATAGCGGAACCTGATGCTCATATTGGCTCCTACATATTCTACGAAGATCTTTATCGGTCAGACCGCATAACAACATACGTTGTTCCCTTTGTCATCGGTATGTTACTTACCCGAGATTCGATCGTCGGTATCCCATACCTAGTTCAATCTCGTTACCGGCAAGTCTCTTTACTCGTTTCGTAATACATCATCCCGCAACTAACTCATTAGTTGCAATGCTTGCAAGGCTTAAGTGATGTGCATTACCGGGAGGGCCCAGAGATACCTCTCCGACAATCGGAGTGACAAATCCTAATCTCGAAATACGCCAACCCAACATGTACCTTTGGAGACACCTGTAGATCTCCTTTATAATCACCCAGTTACGTTGTGACGTTTGGTAGCACACAAAGTGTTCCTTTGGCAAACGGGAGTTGCATAATCTCATAGTCATAGGAACATGTATAAGTCATGAAGAAAGCAATAGCAACATACTAAACGATCGGGTGCTAAGCTAATGGAATGGGTCATGTCAATCAGATCATTCAACTAATGATGTGATCCCGTTAATCAAATAACAACTCTTTGTCCATGGTTAGGAAACATAACCATCTTTGATTAACGAGCTAGTCAAGTAGAGGCATACTAGTGACACTCTGTTTGTCTATGTATTCACACATGTATTATGTTTCCGGTTAATACAATTCTAGCATGAATAATAAACTTTTATCATGATATAAGGAAATAAATAATAACTTTATTATTGCCTCTAGGGCATATTTCCTTCGGTCTCCCACTTGCACTAGAGTCAATAATCTAGATTACACAGTAATGATTCTAACACCCATGGAGCCTTGGTGCTGATCATGTTTTGCTCGTGGAAGAGGCTTAGTCAACGGGTCTGCAACATTCAGATCCGTATGTATCTTGCAAATCTCTATGTCTCCCACCTGGACTAGATCCCGGATGGAATTGAAGCGTCTCTTGATGTGCTTGGTTCTCTTGTGAAATCTGGATTCCTTCGCCAAGGCAATTGCACCAGTATTGTCACAAAAGATTTTCATTGGACCCGATGCACTAGGTATGACACCTAGATCGGATATGAACTCCTTCATCCAGACTCCTTCATTTGCTGCTTCCGAAGCAGCTATGTATTCCGCTTCACACGTAGATCCCGCCACGACGCTTTGTTTAGAACTGCACCAACTAACAGCTCCACCGTTTAATGTAAACACGTATCCGGTTTGCGATTTAGAATCGTCCAGATCAGTGTCAAAGCTTGCATCAACGTAACCGTTTACGATGAGCTCTTTGTCACATCCATATACGAGAAACATATCCTTAGTCCTTTTCAGGTACTTCAGGATGTTCTTGACCGCTGTCCAGTGATCCACTCCTGGATTACTTTGGTCCTCCCTGCTAGACTTATAGCAAGGCACACATCAGGTCTGGTACACGTCATTGCATACATGATAGAGCCTATGGCTGAAGCATAGGGAACATCTTTCATTTTCTCTCTATCTTCTGCAGTGGTCGGGCATTGAGTCTGACTCAACTTCACACCTTGTAACACAGGCAAGAACCCTTTCTTTGCTTGATCCATTTTGAACTTCTTCAAAATCTTGTCAAGGTATGTGCTATGTGAAAGTCCAATTAAACGTCTTGATCTATCTCTATAGATCTTTATGCCTAATATGTAAGAAGCTTCACCGAGGTCTTTCATTGAAAAACTCTTATTCAAGTATCCCTTTATGCTATCCAGAAATTCTATATCATTTCCGATCAGTAATATGTCATCCACATATAATATCAGAAATGCTACAGAGCTCCCACTCACTTTCTTGTAAATACAGGCTTCTCCAAAAGTCTGTATAAAACCAAATGCTTTGACCACACTATCAAAGCGTTTATTCCAACTCCGAGAGGCTTGCACCAGTCCATAAATGGATCGCTGGAGCTTGCACACTTTGTTAGCTCCCTTTGGATCGACAAAACCTTCCGGTTGTATCATATACAACTCTTCTTCTAGAAATCCATTCAGGAATGCAGTTTTGACATCCATCTGCCAAATTTCATAATCATAAAATGCGGCAATTGCTAACATGATTCGGACAGACTTAAGCATCGCTACGGGTGAGAAGGTCTCATCTTAGTCAACCCCTTGAACTTGCCGAAACCCTTTTGCGACAAGTCGAGCTTTGTAGACAGTAATATTATCGTCGGCGTCAGTCTTCTTCTTGAAGATCCATTTATTCTCAATTGCTTGCCGATCATTGGGCAAGTCAACCAAAGTCCACACTTTGTTCTCATACATGGATCCCATCTCAGATTTCATGGCTTCAAGCCATTTTGCGGAATCTGGGCTCACCATAGCTTCTTCATAGTTCATAGATTCATCATGATCTAGTAGCATGACTCCCAGAACTGGATTACCATACCACTCTGGTGCGGATCTCACTCTGGTTGATCTACGAGGTTCAGTAGTATCTTGTTCTGAAGTTTCATGATCATTATCATTAGCTTCCTCACTAATTGGTGTAGGTGTCACAGAAACAGTTTTCTGTGATGCACTACTTTCCAATAAGGGAGAAGGTACAGTTACCTCGTCAAGTTCTACTTTCCTCCCACTCACTTCTTTCGAGAGAAACTCCTTCTCTAGAAAGTTTCCGAACTTAGCAACAAAAGTCTTGCCTTCGGATCTGTGATAGAAGGTGTATCCAATAGTCTCCTTTGGATATCCTATGAAGACACATTTCTCCGATTTGGATTCGAGCTTATCAGGTTGAAGCTTTTTCATATAAGCATCACAGCCCCAAACTGTCAGAAACGACATCTTTGGTTTCTTGCCAAACAATAGTTCATAAGGCGTCGTCTCAACGGATTTTGATGGTGCCCTATTTAACGTGAATGTGGCCGTCTCCAAAGAATAACCCCAAAACGATAGCGGTAAATCAGTAAGAGACATCATAGATCGCACCATATCTAGTAAAGTACGATTACGACGTTCGGACACACCATTACGATGTGGTGTTCCGGGCGGCGTGAGTTGCGAAACTATTCCGCATTGTTTCAAATGTACACCAAACTCGTAACTCAAATATTCTCCTCCACGATCAGATCGTAGAAACTTTATTTTCTTGTTATGATGATTTTCAACTTCACTCTGAAATTCTTTGAACTTTTCAAACATTTCAGACTTATGTTTCATTAAGTAGATATACCCATATCTGCTTAAGTCATCTGTGAAGGTGAGAAAATAACGATATCCGCCACGAGCCTCAATATTCATCGGACCACATACATCTGTATGTATGATTTCCAACAAATCTATTGCTCTCTCCATAGTACCGGAGAACGGCGTTTTAGTCATCTTGCCCATGAGGCACGGTTCGCAGGTACCAAGTGATTCATAATCAAGTGGTTCCAAAAGTCCATCAGTATGGAGTTTCTTCATGCGCTTTACACCGATATGACCTAAACGGCAGTGCCACAAATAAGTTGCACTATCATTATCAACTCTGCATCTTTTGGCTTCAACATTATGAATATGTGTGTTACTACTATCGAGATTCAATAAGAATAGACCACTCTTCAAGGGTGCATGACCATAAAAGATATTACTCATATAAATAGAACAACCATTATTCTCTGATTTAAATGAATAACCGTCTTGCATCAAACAAGATCCAGATATAATGTTCATGCTTAACGCTGGCACCAAATAACAATTATTTAGGTCTAATATTAATCCCGAAGGTAGATGTAGAGGTAGCATGCCGACCGCGATCACATCGACTTTGGAACCGTTTCCCACGCGCATCGTCACCTCGTCCTTAGCCAATCTTCGCTTAATTCGTAGTCCCTGTTTCGAGTTGCAAATATTAGCAACAGAACCAGTATCAAATACCCAAGTGCTACTGCGAGCATTAGTAAGGTACACATCAATAACATGTATATCACATATACCTTTGTTCACCTTGCCATCCTTCTTATCCACCAAATACTTGGGGCAGTTCCGCTTCCAGTGACCAGTCTGCTTGCAGTAGAAGCACTCAGTTTCAGGCTTAGGTCCAGACTTGGGTTTCTTCTCTTGAGCAGCAACTTGCTTGTTGTTCTTCTTGAAGTTCCCCTTCTTCTTCCCTATGCCCTTTTTCTTGAAACTAGTGGTCTTGTTGACCATCAACACTTCATGCTCCTTTTTGATTTCTACCTCTGCAGCTTTCAGCATTGCGAAGAGCTCGGGAATAGTCTTATTCATCCCTTGCATATTATAGTTCATCACGAAGCTCTTGTAGCTTGGTGGCAGTGATTGGAGAATTCTGTCAATGACGCAATCATCTGGAAGATTAACTCCCATTTGAATCAAGTGATTATTATACCCAGACATTTTGAGTATATGCTCACTGACAGAACTGTTCTCCTCCATCTTGCAGCTATAGAACTTATTGGAGACTTCATATCTCTCAATCCGGGCATTTGCTTGAAATATTAATTTCAACTCCTGGAACATCTCATATGCTCCATGACGTTCAAAACATCGTTGAAGTCCCGGTTCTAAGCCGTAAAGCATGGCACACTGAACTATCGAGTAGTCATCAGCTTTGCTCTGCCAGACGTTCACAACATCTGGTGTTGCTCCAGCAGCAGGCCTGGCACCCAGCAGTGCTTCCAGGACGTAATTCTTCTATGCAGCAATGAGGATAATCCTCAAGTTACGGACCCAGTCCGTGTAATTGCTACCATCATCTTTCAACTTTGCTTTCTCAAGGAACGCATTAAAATTCAACGGAACAACAGCACGGGCCATTTATCTACAATCATACATAAACAAGCAAGATACTATCAGGTACTAAGTTCATGATAAATTTAGGTTTAATTAATCATATTACTTAAAGAACTCCCACTTAGATAGATATCCCTCTAATCCTCTAAGTGATTATGTGATCCAAATCAACTAAACCATGTCCGATCATCACGTGAGATGGAGTAGTTTCATTGGTGAACATCACTATGTTGATCATATCTACTATATGATTCACGCTCGACCTTTCGGTCTCCGCGTTCCGAGGCCATATCTGTATATGCTTGGCTCGTCAAGTATAACCTGAGTATTCCGCGTGTGCAACTGTTTTGCACCCGTTGTATTTGAACGTAGAGCCTATCACACCCGATCATCATGTGGTGTCTCAGCACGAAGAACTTTCGCAACGGTGCATACTCAGGGAGAACACTTCTTGATAATTTAGTGAGAGATCATCTTATAATGCTACCGTCAATCAAAGCAAGATAAGATGCATAAAAGATAAACATCACATGCAATCAATATAAGTGATATGATATGGCCATCATCATCTTGTGCTTGTGATCTCCATCTCCGAAGCACCGTCGTGATCACCATCGTCACCGGCGCGACACCTTGATCTCCATCGTAGCATCGTTGTTGTCTCGCCAATCTTATGCTTCCACGACTATCGCTACCGCTTAGTGATAAAGTAAAGCATTACAGCGCGATTGCATTGCATACAATAAAGCGACAACCATATGGCTCCTGCCAGTTGCCGATAACTTGGTTACAAAACATGATCATCTCATACAATAAAATTTAGCATCATGTCTTAACCATATCACATCACAACATGCCCTGCAAAAACAAATTAGACGTCCTCTACTTTGTTGTTGCAAGTTTTACGTGGCTGCTACGGGCTTAAGCAAGAACCAATCTTACCTACGCATCAAAACCACAACGATAGTTTGTCAAGTTGGTGTTGTTTTAACCTTCGCAAGGACCGGGCGTAGCCACACTCGGTTCAACTAAAGTTGGAGAAACTGTCACCCGCAAGCCACCTATGTGCAAAGCACGTCGGGAGAACCGGTCTCGCGTAAGCGTACGCGTAATGTCGGTCCGGACCGCTTCATCCAACAATACCGCCGAACCAAAGTATGACATGCTGGTAAGCAGTATGACTTATATCGCCCACAACTCACTTGTGTTCTACTCGTGCATATAACATCAACATATAAAACCTAGGCTCTGATACCACTGTTGGGGAACGTAGTAATTTCAAAAAATTCCTACGCACACGCAAGATCATGGTGATGCATAGCAATGAGAGGGGGAGAGTGTGATCTACGTACCCTTGTAGATCGACAACGGAAGCGTTAACTTGGTTGATGTAGTCGTACGTCTCCACGGCCCGACCGATCAAGCACCGAAACTACGGCACCTCCGAGTTCTAGCACACGTTCAGCTCGATGACGATCCTCGGACTCCGATCCAGCAAAGTGTTGGGGAAGAGTTCCGTCAGCACGACGGCGTGGTGACGATCTTGATGTACTACCATCGCAGGGCTTCGCCTAAGCACCGCTACAATATTATCGAGGACTATGGTGGAAGGGGGCACCGCACACGGCTAAGAATATGATCACGTGGATCAACTTGTGTGTCTAGGGGTGCCCCTTGCCTCCGTATATAAAGGATCCAAGGGGGGGTGCAGTCGGCCCTAGTAGGAGGCGCGCAGGAGGAGTCCTACTCCTACCGGGAGTAGGACTCCCCTCCCTTTCCTTGTCCAAGTAGGAGAGGGGGAAGGAGAGAAGGAAAAGGGGGGGCGCCGCCCCTCCCTCCTTGTCCAATTCAGACTAGGGGGAGAGGGGGTGCGTGGCCTGCCCTGGCAGCCCCTCCTCTTCTCCACTTTAGGCCCATGAGGCCCATTAACCCCGGGGGGTTCCGGTAACCCCCCGGTGCTCCGGTTTTATCCGAAACTTCCCCGGAACACTTCCGGTGTCCGAATATGGCCGTCCAATATATCAATCTTTATGTCTCGACCATTTCGAGACTCCTCGTCATGCCCGTGATCACATCCGGGACTCCGAACTAACTTCGGTATATCAAAACTCATAATATAACTGTCATCGAAACCTTAAGCGTGCGGACCCTACGGGTTCGAGAACAATGTAGACATGACCGAGACACGTCTCCGGTCAATAACCAATAGCGGAACCTGGATGCTCATATTGGCTCCTACATATTCTACGAAGATCTTTATCGGTCAGACCGCATAACAACATACGTTGTTCCCTTTGTCATCGGTATGTTACTTACCCGAGATTCGATCGTCGGTATCCCATACCTAGTTCAATCTCGTTACCGGCAAGTCTCTTTACTCGTTCCGTAATACGTCATCCCGCAACTAACTCATTAGTTGCAATGCTTGCAAGGCTTAAGTGATGTGCATTACCGAGAGGGCCCAGAGATACCTCTCCGACAATCGGAGTGACAAATCCTAATCTCGAAATACGCCAACCCAACATGTACCTTTGGAGACACCTGTAGAGCTCCTTTATAATCACCCAGTTACGTTGTGACGTTTGGTAGCACACAAAGTGTTCCTTTGGCAAACGGGAGTTGCATAATCTCATAGTCATAGGAACATGTATAAGTCATGAAGAAAGCAATAGCAACATACTAAATGATCGGGTGCTAAGCTAATGGAATGGGTCATGTCAATCAGATCATTCAACTAATGATGTGATCCCGTTAATCAAATAACAACTCTTTGTCCATGGTTAGGAAACGTAACCATCTTTGATTAACGAGCTAGTCAAGTAGAGGCATACTAGTGACACTCTGTTTGTCTATGTATTCACACATGTATTATGTTTCCGGTTAATACAATTCTAGCATGAATAATAAATTTTTATCATGATATAAGGAAATAAATAATAACTTTATTATTGCCTCTAGGGAATATTTCCTTCACTGCTACCTTGCCCTGCGCCACCACTTTCCTTATTTGGACATGTGGAGGAAAGGAAAGGGAGACGGCTGCCTTAGGGCGCCTCCCCTTTCCTTCCCTCCCTCCTTTGGTGTGTGGGCAGGGGTTAGAGGGGCGCACCATCCCCTTGTGGGCTGATGTGCTCTTCCCATTTTGGCCCATAAGGCCCAAAAACCTACCGGGGCTACCCGGAACCCCTTCCGGTGACCCGATAAGTACCCGGTACCACCCGAAACACTTCTGGTGTCCAAATATCATCGTCCTATATATGAATCTTTATCTCCCAAGCATTTTGAGACTCATCGTCATGTCCGTGATCTCATCCGGGACTCCGAACAACATTCCATCACCAAATCACATAACTCATATAATACTATATCATCATCGAACGTTAAGCGTGCGGACTCTACGGGTTCGAGAACTATGTAGACATGACCGAGACACCTCTCCGGTCAATAACCAATAGTGGAACATGGATACCCATATTGGCTCCTACATATTCTACGAAGATCTTTACCGGTCGAACCATTATGACAACATACATAATTCCCTTTGTCCATCGGTATGTTACTTGTCCGAGATTCGATCGTCGGTATCTTCATACCTAGTTCAATCTCATTACTGGCAAGTATATTTACTCGTTCTGTAATACATTACCTCGTGACTAACTCCTTAGCCATTTGCTTGCAAGCTTATGGTGTGTATTACCGAGAGGGCCCAGAGATACCTCTTCGATACTCGGAGTGACAAATCCTAATCTTGATCTATGCCAACTCAACAAATACCTTCGGAGATACCTGTAGAGCATCTTTATGATCACCCAGTTACGTTGTGACGTTTGATAGCACATAAGGCATTCCTCCGATATTCAGGACTTGCATAATCTCGTAGTCAAAGGAATATGTGTTTGACATGAAGAAAGCAATAGCAATAAACCGAACAATCATTATGCTAAGCTAACGGATGGGTCTTGTCCATCACATCATTCTCCTAATGATGTGATCCCGTTATCAAATGACAACAGATGTCTATGGTTAGGAAACCTCAACCATCTTTGATCAACGAGCTAGTCTAGTAGAGGCTTACTAGGGACATGATATTTGTTTATGTATTCACACATGTATTTAGGTTTCCGATCAATACAATTCTAGCATGAATAATAAACCTTCATCATGAATAAGGAAATATAAAATAACAACTTTATTATTGCCACTAGGTGTAACACCCTCGATGCGACTATAGCTCCCACGTGTCGAGGCACGACTTAGAGACATAATCGCATTGAAGGCATACGTCGCAAGTTAGGCAATCTTCACAACATCCCATGTAATATAAATAATAAAGGGGAGATAACAATAGTTGGCTTACACTCGCCACGTCAATCAAGTACATAAATAACATTACATCATCCAAACACTCATGGCCCGACTACGGCGCCAAAATAAAAGAGAACCCAACATGCGACAATGGTCCCGTTCACCCCCAACTGGGCACCACTACTGATCATCGAGAAAGGAAACATAGTAACGTTGAGAGTCTTCGTCGAACTCCCACTTGAGCTCATACGCGTCTCCAGGAGCGGAATCATCACGCCCTGCATCTGGTGTAATAGTAATCTGTGAGCCACAGGGACTCAGCAATCTCGCACCCTCGCGATCAAGACTATTTAAGCTTATAGGTAAGGCAAGGTAAATACATGTGGAGCTGCAGCAAGTGACTAGCAAGTATGGTGGCTAACTTATTCGCAAAAGAGAGCGAGAAGAGGAGGCAAAGCACGAGCGAGAAACTAGAGAGCAACCTGCGCAAACGTTACTCCAACACCGTGTCCACTTCCCGGACTCCGCCGAGAAGAGGCCATCATGGTAACACACTCGGTTGATTCATTTTAATTAAGTTAAGGTTCAAGTTATCTACAACCGGACATTAACAAATTCCCATCTGCCCATAACCGCGGGCACGGCTTTCGAAAGTTGAAATCCCTACAGGGGTGTCCCAACTTAGCCCATGACAAGCTCTCACGGTCAACGAAGGAATAGACCTCCTCCCGAGACATTCCGATCAGACTCAGTATCCCGGTACAACAAGACATTTCGACAGGGTAAAACTAAACCAGCAACACCGCCCGAATGTGCCGACAAATCCCGATAGGAGCTGCACATATCTCTTTCTCAGGGCACACTCAGATTGTCCTAGGTACGGGTAGGCCAGCCCAGAGTTGCCCCTGGTGGTCACCGGCAGCTAACAGGTTGGACCAACACTCAGAGGGAGCAGTGGCCCGGGGGGGTTAAAATAAGATGACCCTTGGGCTCCGGTAACCCAAGGGAAAAGAGGCTAGGTGGCGAATGGTAAAACCAAGGTTGGGCATTGCTGGAAAAGCTTTAATCAAGGCGAACTATCAAGGGGTTCCCATTATAACCCAACTGCGTAAGGAACGCAAAATCCGGGAACATAACACCGATATGACGGAAACTAGGGCGGCAAGACTGGAACAAAACACTAGGCGAGAGGCTACCAAGTATATAGATGCATTAAGATAACAAGATAATATAATGATATCCCAACAAGTAAATAAATGTTCCAACAAGGAACGGCCTCCAAGCTTCACCTGCAACTAGCAACGCTATAAGAGGGGCTGAGCAAAGCGGTAACATAGCCAATCAACGGTTTGCTAGGACATGGTGGGTTAGAGGCTTGGTTCAACAATATGGGAGGCATGATAAGTAAGTGGTAGGTATCGCAGCATAGGCATAGCAAAAGAGCGAGCATCTAGCAAGCAAAGATAGAAGTGATTTCGAGGGTATGGTCATCTTGCCTGAAATCCTGCAAGGAAGAAGAACGAGTCCATGAAGAAGACAAACGGACGTAGTCGAACGGATCCTCACAACGCGACGTTACCGGAACCAACCCGAAGAAGCAAACACCAGAAAGAAGCAAACAACATAGTAAACAACCATCACATAAACATGGCATGATGCACAACCAAGTATGATGCATGTCCGGGTTAAATATGCATGGCATGGCAAGATGCACAAACAATCCTACAAATTAAGTGGAGCTCAATATGCAACGGAGTTGCATATTGAAGAAAACACCACATGACTTATTTAGTTCTCTCTCGTTTAGGTAACCAACAAGATTAAATGTTGTTAACATGGCAAGAGGGTGAAGCAAAGTAAAACTACCTATCTAGTCAAGTTTAAATGAGGCCGGAAGCAATGAACAACAATTCCGGTAAATCCCCATAGCATATTTTTGATTTGGTGCGGTTCTGCCCTAAACGCAATTTTAGAGTTAATAAACATGCAAAACAAGTAGACCATGTTAAACTAGGCAAAATTCCACCCCATTTACATATAAAGTTTATTAAATTCGGAGCCACGGTTATTTAGTTATGAATTAAAGCATTTTAGCATGGCATAGGAGCAAATTTAAACAAACAGCAAATTAAACATTTTAAACATGGGTGAAAATGACATATTATGAAACTAGATGCAATTCTAAGCATTTTTCATATTAAGTTTATTTTAATATGATGCATCATTTGTGAGTTACAATATGCATGATCATGAAGGGGTTTTCTGCAAAACTGTTGTCTCTGGAAAAATAGATAAATTCGCTGAACTGAAAAAAAAACAAGAGCTGGATGGCAACAGGGGCGGCTGGGCGCTGGGGTTGGCCTCACCTAGTGGGCTGAGGCCCGCTCGGTGCAGAGGCTGGTGCGTTGGGCCAGCTGCGCAGTGGGCTGGGGAGGCGCTGGGCTGTGGTTGGGCCAACGAGGCCGGCTGGCCCAGGCGAGCGAGGCGTGCTCGACGTCCTCGTGCTCCCGCTCGAGCAGGGAGGTTGATGGTGGCGCTGACGATGGCATGGAGGAGTGGAGGCGGCGTGATACGAATGGGGCTCGCCGGATCCGCGAGCGGAGGCGTCAGGGCGGCCAGATCCGAGCACGGGAGGTCACCAGGGTTCTGTTCTTGGTCGTGAGGAGGCTCGGCAGTGACCTAGTCGCGGGTCCGGCGGACCTTCGATGGTGCGGGCAGCAGCAAGATGGCGAGGTGCGGGCGCGGAGCGGGAGGCGTGCAAACGCCGAGGTGGTGGAGTGGATCCGGGTGGCGAGGTGGTAACGGGGTTGGGCCTGGGTGGCGTTGGCGCTCGAGGTCGTCGGCGGGGCGGGCTTGCCGGCACGGAGGACGGCGCTCAGGACTCGGCAGTCCAGATCGAGCGGGGGCTCGGGGGAGGAGCAGCGCATGGGACGGTGGATGGGCCTGGAGGGCCGCGGTGGTGGTGGAGGCCGAGGGGGCGATGTGGCCTCCTCTGATTGGCCACGGGCGGTGCGGGGTGGCCGCGCAGCCAATGGCTACACGCCAAGTGGCAGGGACGAGGTGGCCTGCACGAAAACGGAGGTGGGGGCGGCGGCTGCGAGGTGGGAGAAGGGCTAGGGATAGTGTAGGCTTGGGTTAGTCCATATTTGGAAGTTGGGATGTCTATATATAGACATAAGCTAGGGTTAGGGGTGAGGAGGGGTTTTTGGAGTCTCCGATCGCGATCCGACGGATCCGATCGAGAGGGGGATAGGTAGGCCTAGCTGGGCTGTGCAGAAGGCCTCAGACTGAGAGGAGAGAAGAGAGAGAGAGAGAGGGCCCGGCATCTGTTTTCGGAGACCGAAAACGTCCGACGTTTGCCCGGCTATAATGCCGCTATGGTTTAACGGTTGGGCTATCAAACGAACTCCGAATGCGATGAAACTTGGCAGGCGGTCTATCTACACTATAACAAGACCACACGCCAACTTTCAACCCATTCCGAGAACATTTTCCGGCCACTTATAAAATAATATTTTGGACATGCCACGGGCGCGTGCGTGTGGTTGGGCTCAGAACGGACAACATACAGAACTGGGGAAACCCGGACGGATGCAAGTTTTGAAAACATGATGATGCAATGCACATGATGACATGATGAAATGCAACACGCAAGCAAATGACATGGCAACGCCGGCGAACAACTGGAAGACACCTGGCACATCGGTCTCGGGGCGTCACACTAGGGCATATTTCCTTCAGTTTCCCACTTGCCCTAGAGTCAATAATCTAGTTCAAATCGCTATGTGAATAACACCCATAGTTCACATCGCCATGTGATCAATACCCAAAGAGTTTACTAGAGTCAATAATCTAGTCCACATCATCATATGATTAACACCCAAAGAGTACTAAGGTGTGATCATGTTTTGCTTGTGAGAGAAGTTTAGTCAACGGGTTTGTCACATTGAGATCCTTATGTATTTTGCAAAGTTCTGTGTCTACAATGCTCTACATGGAGCTATTCTAGCTAATTGCTCTCACTTTCAATATATATC
Source organism: Triticum aestivum (assembly GCF_018294505.1). Taxonomy (NCBI): domain Eukaryota; kingdom Viridiplantae; phylum Streptophyta; class Magnoliopsida; order Poales; family Poaceae; genus Triticum; species Triticum aestivum. Next base: position 206,322,622 of record NC_057806.1, read on the forward strand.
TAGATTGAGACTTAGAGTCATCTAAATTGGTGTCAAAGCTTGCATCAACGTAACTCTTTACGGTGAACTCTTTATCACCTCCATAACCGAAAAATATTTCCTTAGTCCTCTTAGGTAACTAAGGATAATTTTGACCGCTGTCGAGTGATCCACTCCTGGATCACTATTGTACCCCTTGCCAAACTCATAGCAAGGCACACATCAGGTCTGCTACACAGCATGGCATACTCATGGCTGAGGCATAGGGAGTGACTTTCATTATCTCTCAATCTTCCGTCGTGGTCAGGCTTTGAGTCTTATTCAACTTCACACCTTGCAACACAGGTAAGAACCTTTTCTTCGATTGATCCATTTTGAACTTCTTCAAAACTTTGCCAAGGTATGTGCTTTGTGAAAATCCTATTAAGCGTCTCAATCTATCCCTATAGATATTGATACTCAATATAGAAGTAGCTTCGCCGAAGTCTTTCATTGAAAAATTCTTATTCAAGTATCCTTTTATGCTATTCAGAAATTTTATATCATCTCCAATCAGTAATATGTCATCCACATATAATATTAGAAATGCTACAGAGCTCCCACTCACTTTCTTCTAAATACATGCTTCACCGTAAGTCTATATAAAACCATATGCTTTGATCACATCATCAAAGCGTATATTCCAACTCCGGGATGTTTGCACCAGTCCATAGATGAATCGCTGGAGTTTACACACTTTGTTAGCACCTTTAGGATCGACAAAACCTTCTGGTTGTATCATATACAACTCTTTTTTAAGAAATCTATTAAGGAATGCAGTTTTGACGTCCATTTGCCAGATTCCATAATTATAAAATGCGGCAATTGCTAACATAATTCGGACAGACTTAAGCATCGCTACAGGTGAGAAAGTCTCGTCGTAATCAACTCCTTGAACTTTGGGAACCTTTCGCGACAAGTCGAGCTTTGTAGACAGTAACATTATCATCAACGGTAGTCTTCTTCTTAAAGATACATTTATTCTCTATGGCTTTAACGATTGCACCGGCGCTTTAACGATTGCACCGGCGATGTGGTAGGTGGTCGTGCCTGCGCGGCTACGGCCTTGCCTGCCATTTGGTTTGAAGTTTGGTTGGGTGTGAGCGCACGGGAAGAGGTGAGCAACTCCAAATCTGATGCTTTCCAAAATTGCATTTTAAGATAAGCTGAGTGGCATTATGTAGTGCTAGGTCAAAACTCATGTTTTTTTTTGTTACTTTAGGTCGCATACTAACGATTTTAAAAAATGTGAAGTTTTTTAGACAGTTTCTAAAGCATCAAGTATCCATTTAAAGTATCAAATTCATATCCAATTTGTGTTGGGAAAACCGCAAAGAATATTGTTGCAATTGGATTTAATACGAGTAATATGCTCTACGCATGCCCAAGAAAACTATCCTTGTGATTGAGCTATCTGAATATGCAAGTTTCCATATATACCAGTCATGCATGATCCCATGTCCATATCGGTGACTCTACGCTCTGCGTAGGCGGCTAATTTTGACTTTTGGAAAGCTCACTTGGCAGAAGATTCATATGAATGAGAAATACACATCAGATATGTTCTCAGAACCTGACTAAATCAATTGTCTGTAATACAAGAAACTGATATATGTTCTGTCTATGAATGATCCGAATGTTCCTAAATTACTCATTGCACATTGTAACATTGCAAGGAGTATTTGTTACAGTAAGATTCTGCTATTTAGTCAACAGGCATAGCAAGGACCATTTAGTCAGCACCTATAGAATTTTTGAACATTTAATCTTGTCTGGTTGTTTGTTTCCAAAATGTGACCAAAATCTGGAGTAACAATATTACAGTGAATTTCAGCACTGAATTTCATCTACTCCAAACCTTGTCTGATTGTTGTAATTCGCCAAGGAGTATATTGATTGTTTCCAAAAGTAGTAATCATGATTTCCTGATTGATTGTTTCAAAAACTAGCGGATCATCATGATCAATTTCTTGATTTCCTGATTGAATGTTTCCAGAAACTAGCAAATCATCATGCCATCCACAGGAGTACAAGAAGCAGAGTCGGGAACTCGGCAACCAGCTCAGGCTCTGGTGGCGATTCCACCAACTACAGGGAAGGAGTGACTTCACCAACCCTGGGCGGCTGAATCACACAAGTGAGCGGTGGCACGAGTGAAGGTCGCGCAGGTGGGCGGCGGCGTTGGGCTGGCACCAAAATCGCATGGGTGAGCGGCGGCGAAGGAATCACACACATTGGCATCGAGATCACGCGGGTGGGTGGAGGCAGGTGGGTTGCGAGCGCTGGAATCACCGGCACGGCGGCGGACGGTTGCGAGCTACCCCACATGCTGTAAATTGTAAATTTAATATTCTTGATCGACTTCAAGATGAAGGTCAGCCATTTGAAACGTGACGTGGCTTGGAGTGAGAAAACCAGATAACTCTACTCAAAGTGTTTTAATACCGTAGTTCTATAATATATAAATAGTACTTCCTCTGTCCCATAATATAAGAGTATTTTTGACACTAGTGTAGATCACACGAGAGACATAGATACAGCAGCCGAACGCAATGTCACTCCATCCGTCTCCCACCTCGTCTCTGGAGCAGTGGCGGCAGCGATATATGTCTGCCACCAATGACAATGCATGTTACACAGTGCAACACAAATACCCCACAAGGTAAAAAATCAGAAATTAACAGGAAAATATTCTACTCGGGAAAAAAAGAACGAGAAAAATTACTTGTCTTGATAAGGTTATGACATTAGTCTGAAAGTTTCTCGAAAAGAAATTATTCTGACAAGGTCTACCTATAGCAGTCTTTCAGCTGAACATATCAATGTTATGTGCACTTATTCTTTTAGTTGAAACCCATAGAGGAAGCCCAACAATAAATTTTACCGGAAACAGAGAAAAGAACATTACAAGCGCGAGAAATAATGCCTGGGAGTAGAGTAGGTGATATGCCTCCAAACGACTCATGCATTATTTTTGTGTTTATCGGTTCACGCCGTATTCAAGGAGCGAACGAATGGATGAATGCTTGGGGACATTAGTAGGATATATAATTTTATAGTTTAAGAATCTAGAATGCAGCTGCAAGGACTAAAGAAAGTAGCAACACAGAGAGGGTCTTTTTGGTGCTCGGGCTCAGCTGCACCTGATATCTCAGCCACTGGCAGGTGCATAGGGATGGACGGAAGTGTGTCAGACGCGTCAGGGTTGGAGCGGCGAAAAATGAGGATACGCTCGATATACGGCTTTGCACAGTGCGTACAGGTGGGCCAGTTTCGTAGCTGGCGGTGTCCGTCCGTGAGTGGTTGGGGTCCTGAGCCGTGGCCCATGCCGTAAGCCCAAGTAGTCCAGCTCGATGGTCGAAGCTGAGCTGTCCTGTCTACTGCGTGGGCTTCGCAAGGGAAAGAAAAAAGTAGTGAGACCGAGAAGTGGGTGATGGTAGCTCGCGAGCATGGCGTCGTCGTCGGCGGCGGCGGCGGCGGCTGCGACCCCTTCCAGCGGAGCTGCGATGGAAGCCGACGGGCTCGAGTTCTTGCTGGATCCAGTAGACCGGTCAGTTTTTTCACACCATTAACTCGTCTGAAGATCTGCTTCTGTGGATTGCCGTCGTCCCCGTCGCCACCGCTTATTCCAGCGTCGGTTTCAGGTTCCCGCCTAGGGAAGAATTCGCGGAAAGGTTTGAGCACCCATATCATGTGCCACTGGCGTTACTGTCGCCACGCGAGGAGGCGCCTGCTTTGCCGGCGGATTCCAATTTGCGGCTCCGGCTGTGCGCAGCGGGTAGGGAGCTGCAGCCCTGGGCGGTCTGCAGGCGAGTGCTGCCGGAGGAAGAATGCCTCGCCGACCCAATCTGCGAAATCCACTGGGAAGGTGAATCCCGAAGCCCCCTGATGGACGAAGAGAGGTAATCCAGTCAACTTTTGTTTGTTCGAATCCTGCTGTGCGTGGCCATCCTATAGATGCTGGAAATCCTCAAAGTTAGTTTGTATAGTTGATTTTAGGGATTTTATGATTGGTCCCATGTGTTTGGCTGGTTTGTGCCGTCTGTTCAACATGCTCAAATATGGGTGTTAGGTGATTTTTTTTCTTTCAGAATTTTGGAAAACTGTTAGTTGATACTAGAACTTTCTGGGTAATTCAGGTTGTGCTTCTGTAGTGCACTACCAGACCAGATGCCGCGTGCCTCGCGGATGAGTGCGCTTGAACAATCTATCCACAAATTTGCAGAAGAACCTACAAAAAGTGCGGTGAAACCAGATCTTGGGTTGAGTTTTTACTTGTTGGGTGACGCGTATGACTTACAATTTGTATTCTTGGGAGGTTGGCTTCGGCATACGGTATGGGGAGAGCAGGCTGAACGACGAGCGGACAAAGTCGATGCACGAGATAATTTGTGGCTCAGTGGCTGTTCGGTGAGAGCTTTTCTTTCTAGACTGATTTTTTTTTGAACGATGGCATTTGTCTATTGCGAGGATGCGAGAAAACATGTGTTAAATTGTCTGCATGTTGTTGTGCAGGGGAAGCCTGAGGCGGAGAACGGCCGGTCGTGTAGGTGTAAATGCCCTGTGTTGATTAGGCTGTTGAGGGCATCCGACAACAAGTTGTACATAACTGAGTACAGCGAGAATCACAACCGCTCTTTGTCATTGACAATGGTCGAGAAGGTTCACTGGCCGTCACACAACACACATAGATGTTTACGCAAAGGATCCTATAAAACAGTTGCAGGAAAATATTGTGAACCTTGGGAAAGTGTATAGCATCATCGGAAGTTTCTTCAGGTCGTGAACTGGCAGACGATGACGTGTGGAAAACTTTGGAGGTTTTCGCCGACATTGTGGCTGGAGACCCTGATTTCACGTAGTTCTTGTGGATAGCGGGAGCAGGAGTGAGAATTTGATGTGGATAAACGGTAGCAGCCTGATGCAGTACAAGTTCTTTAGGAATGGCATCACTTTTGATACGACGTATAGGATGAATCTATATGACATGCCGTTTGGTCTTTTTGTTGGGGGTTAACAACCACTTCTTGAGCATTATATTGGCTGGTGTGTTGGTGAGGGACGATCAAGCAGAAAGTTTTGAGTGGGTTTTTGCGGAATTTTTGACGATGATGGGTGGACCTACAGATTGTGCACTTTACATGCCACTGCAGCGGTGGTGTTTACTGTTTCATTGGTTTGAATCCGTCATGCTGACTGAGTGTGTTGGTAATCTTTGTAGATCAGAACAGAGCTGTGGAGGTGGCAATTAGTTAAGTGTACCTTGACAGCGTTCACCAATGGTGCAAGTTGCACATTTCGAAGTAACCGAAGGAGAGTCTAGGGCCATAAACTAGTAGTCTAGTACGTTAGTTGGAAAAAATGTGATATGAGTATTCTTTGGTGTGTTGTGTGATCTGTGCTGGACGCTTATCCATCCATGTATTAAGTGTTTATTGTTTTGAACATTTGTAATGATCCCAGATTGGGATATATAATCTAGTTAGTAGTGACCTGAATAAAAACAGAGACTAAGTTTTCAGGTGAACTGGTTGTGAATTTTGCTTGGGCGCTGTGCTCTGTGAGTTTTGTTGGCGATTTTGCAGCTGGTGAACTGGTTTGTGTATTTTGCTGGCCTGCGTGTGGTTGGCCACATGGAGTGGGAGAACATGTGGTGCATCTACTAGTTAGTAAGCCTACAGTCTCGGCTAGTGTGATGTAATTCAAAATTGGAACAGCTAGCTGCTCCTGTTTGAACAGGCTTGTTGGTTGCAGAGCGGTTGTGCGTGTCCATGGCTCCGGCGGCTATTGTTGGCGAAGCAAGTGGCATGACCGTGACGATGCAGTGAAAAGGTCATCGCCGCAGAAGGGGCACTAGATCATGGGAAGAAGTGCATCATTTGGCACTGGGGCAGAGGAAGACGAGCATGCAACCATGGTGGGTTTGAGTACGAGCACTCTGCGGCTAAAGGAGGCGGGGCGAGGGGACGAGTCGACAGGGTTTGTTTCTGGGCTTGAGCGAGATGGGTAAGATAAGTACGCTGTGTTTGTCCGTCAGGCCACGCAGATGGCTCAGGACAGCGCAGGAAAAATGGAGGGCCGTGCGGGGCGGCCTGTTCCGGCCGAGCGGTGAGGTCGCACACGTAATAAATAAGGCGATGGCCCATTTCTTTTCCATATCATGTACGCTATGAATACCGGGTGGAATACTACTTACAGCGGGAATCCACATGTGACTGGATGGCCAAGATATCAGGTGCACTTGAGCCCGGGCTCAGAAACGAATTTTCGCACAAAATACATGATGAAAAGCAAAAGAAAAGAAAATATCATTTGTCTTTATTTCTTCCAAAAATGTAAATAAAATGTGACAAGCCAGTACCTTCCCACTATCCACGGTGGCCATTAGAGCAACATGTTGTCTGTCAAAACGAAATTCGTAGAAGTAATACGTCCTGCAAAATATTATCTCATAAAGCAATTTAACTACAGAAGCCATTGCCTTTTGTAATATTCCCTTGAAAATTGAGAGAAATAACCTGATACCCTCCTGATCCTTAACTTTAATTGTTCGAGCTGAGTATATTTTTGCACCGCCTATGAAATGAAACAAATAACATAATTAACATATTAGGACAGTCTATAAAGCATTTCAAATGAGTATATCATGTTAATTGTTAACACTATTGTCAAGAGCTGAACTACTATACCTCACAAAATTCAGAGATCAGAAACTAGCCCTGAATTAAGAGGGGATCTACCACGGGTTCTATTTCTTGGAAGAGGAAAGTAGAGCCAAACCACTCCAGTGGTGGCTAGGCTTTATCACAATTACAACTCGATGCCCGATCTGTCTGGAATCACTGGCTTTATAGCATTACAGTCCAAAGGCTCGGTAAAACTAAAAAGAGAGGGATGACAACGACATCACAGGAAACAGTAAATGGCGGGTAAAAATAACTAAATGGAGCCGTGGGGATCCTGCACCTGCAGCGTCCTCTTCTTATTCACTTGCTCACCAGTTCATCGAGGTCATCCCAGCCGTTGATTCTGGCCTTGGACGATCTCATAGCTTCCAGCTAGTGTCGGACGAGGAACAGAAAACAGAAGGTGTCGCTTTTGTTCAGGATTCAGAACCATGTGCGCGCTAGAAGATCAGACTTGTTTTCAACACGTGAAGGGGAAAACCTTATGGGTAAACACTGATAGCACCTTGAGGTCTGGGTATAAGCTTGCTGTTGAAGTGTGGCCATGATCATCCAACAGAGGAAGGTGGGGAGTGGAATCACATCAGGTCCAATATGTTGCCTTAGTAGACTGACATGGAATGTTGAGTGTAACTTGCAACCGTCAGGGAGTAACAGTTTGTATAAAGTGTTACCTATCTTCTCCAGTATTCTAAAGAGGGCATAGAACTTGGAATGGAGCTTCAGATTTCTTTGAATACTGAAATAAGTGTCTCTAATGTTGGATCTTTAAGTAGACCATGTCTCCAACAGAGAATTCTCTTTTCTTCTCTCGTCACCAAAGTGTTTCATCATTGTGCTTTGAGGAGGTTGTCCTTGATGGCCTGGTTTGCTAATTCCCTATTATGGAGGAGGTCAAGGGAGTCTTCGGAGATGAAATCATGCAAGGTGGATTCAACTATCAGAGGGGGTGGGAAGCCATAAAGTGCCTGAAAAGGTATCATCTGCAAGGAAATGTAAAAAATACCATCGTACCACCACTCAGCTAAGCTGCTAAAGCTAGGCAGGAATGCCATGTCTTGGGTTGCTGGAATGCCATGCATCTCAAGTAGTTGTAGTTCTCCAAGCACTGATTTACTCTTTTCTGCCTGACCATCAGTTTGTGGATGGTTGAACTACAGAGATGGAGCTTGACTCACAGGGATTCAGAAAGTTTCTGCCGGGGAGAGCTAGTGAATATTTTTTTTAAGGGAGCTAGTGAAGATTTATCTGACTGCAGGGAGCCCATGGAGCTTGAAAATGTAATCAGAGGTTCTAGCAACTGTTTGGACAATAAGCAGGTGCTTCATGGATAAAAATTGTGCATATTTGGTGAATTTGTCTACCACAACCAGGATGAGTTCCTTATGGTAGTCCCTCTGCAAAATCCATGCTGATGTGATGACAAGCAAATTCCAGTTTAAGTAGTGTGTTCTGCCTTATTAATTTGGCAAACGGGGCCTGCCAATGGAATAGGAGGTGTATTCTTTGATAACTGAAGGTGTCGCTGTTCTTCAGGATTCATAATAGGTCCTGACAACTATATGTTGGGCTTCGCCTTTTCTACATAATTTAGTGTTGAAGACTGCGGCAATGGCGTCATGGTGGGGAACGGCACATTGGACGGTCACGGGTATCGGACTGAAACAAGGTGTGAGTTGGGGCGTAGATCTGGACCAGCCAACAGAGGGTGTTAATGTCGTGATCTACAGTGGGGGAGTCCTATTACTGGAGAGGCGAAGAACCGAGGAATCGAGTAGGAGAGGCGGCTGAATCTTGGAGATGTGATGCAGGAGCGGTGACCCGATCTGTCAGAGGAGTCCGGTGGTGTATAGCAGCAGTATAGGGTGATGGTCGGCCCGACGCGCGGCTATTTGGTTGGAACGGCCAGATTTGATCCATCTAGGGAGATCGACGGAGACCGAGAGAAAGTTCAATCAGGGAGCGGATGGAGTCAAGCCAGGAGACAACCCTGGCTAACTTCGTTCAAGAGAGAAGGAGATTGGTACGGAGCAATGTTTATGAGTCGACGAGTCGTTCCGAGGTTGAGACTCATAGACTAATCGTGACTAGTCTAGACTAGTGCTGGACTAGTCGACATGGTACTGTAGTACTCAACTATTGTTAATAACTAAGTAGTAGTATGTAGTATATATAAACAGTACAGTATGCAATAAAACCAGAAGTGTTAGGCAACGCTCGCCAAGCCCAGCCCAGCACCCACACAACACCCCCTAGCTGGCCCATTTGGGCCCAAGTGGCCAGCCTACTTAGCTCCCGTCACTGGAACCCTAGCTCCCGATCAATCCCATTGCCGCCGCCAGCACCATCACACACGGGAGCACGCATGCGCAACCCGCACCTCCAGCCGCCTTCTGCTGGCCTCAGCCGCTGCCGCCAACCACCTCCATGCCTCCTCTCCTCTCCTCTATCTCTCTTCCTTCTCTCTCGTCTCAGGGCCATGCGCGCCTATGTGTCACGGCCATCGCTGCCGCCCGAGCACGAGCTCCGGCCAGGCTGGGTGACTTATCCCCTCAAAATTTTGAGTCGCTTGACTCAAATAGCTCGACTAGTCTGTCGACTACTCGACTAGACCAAGTAGTCTACACGAGATTTGTAGTCGGCACTCAAGTTGCGACTCGTAGACTAGTCTGTCGACTAGTCTTGACTAGTCCCTCTTACTCGTAATCAGTGGTACGGAGAGAACGTAGAGACTGAAAAAATCGATCGAGATTGGAGGGTTGCGGTGTCCGGGGTAAAACCTAGGGCTCTGATACCAGGTTAAGAGGACCAACGTGTCTGTATTACATAGCCCAATGGGTGAATATAGATTACAAGGGACTTAGGGTACAAGTGAAGAAATCTAGACTAGTATGAATACGCAAGGGGACTTGAACCAATACTTATACTCCTTAACACAAGTTATTTACCAAAGTTTTTCAACTCATATGTTCATCTAGGAACATAACTATTTTACGAAAACTATTGCACTGCACGGTTACGCAATTATAAAATGTCAAACATAAGGCAAAATAAAGAATGTAACCCCATTAGACAACTCACCAAAAGCAGTTAGCTATGTTTGCTATTTATTTTGAACTTTTATGCACATTAAGCAAAACTTTACAACACACCAATATGATTATGGTAATAAATCAATTTCAGTAGTAAACATAATATGTTGATCAGACCATCAATCAACATATTTAGAGTGACATCCCACAGCAAGCTAAGGCTAACATTAAGTGGTTCCTTTGTCTACTAAGTTCTTTTCATACCTCGTCTAATATTTGGAAGTAGTAAGTAGTCCAACTGTCCAGGGCAACTTTCATTTAAAAGCACATTAAAAAAGTGTTGCGACTTTCAAGCTAAGATGATAGAAATTACCAGGTACAAATAACTTGGACGCCTCCTTTAGAGTGCCCAACTCCGTTATATCTTTGGCCTGTGAACAAATATCCGCGTAAGAACATGAGGATTTTCTATTTTCGTAATATCTGATAAAAGCACAAGCCTTCTAAGTAACAAGGATAAAGTGATAAGGAATAGCATGATCAATAGTAACACAGTTAGCATATGTTCATAAAAGCTTTTTAACCCACTATTTATTTTAACATAATTAGGAGAGAAGAGAAAAATAATGACAACTTCGACGGAAGATGGTCATTTATGTTTAATACGATCATTGAGAGTCTCGATTTGAGGGAGATTGACCTCACTGCCAGACAATGCATACAGTTCACGTGGGCGAACACATTGCCGGTTCCAACATATGAGAAGTTGGACCAAGTGCTCACCAGCATAGAGTGGGAACAGAAGTTTCCGTTGGTAACGGTTCAGGCGCTTCAGAGAGCAATTTCTGATCATACACCGTTACTGGTTGACTCTGGGGAAGCGACCCATGTGGGAAACAGGACCATTTTCTCTTTCAAATTAGGATGGTTCGAGAGGGACGGCTTCATGGATCTCATTGCTAGAGAATGGGCCAAGGAGTCAGGTGGACATTCGAATGTCGATACGTGGCAAAATAAAATTCGACATTTGCACCAGTTCTTGAGGGGCTGGACCAAGAATCAAGGACGTGGCTAGGGAGCGCCGCTGCACTCGTTTGTTGTCTGAAGCGCACCGCCGTATATAGTAAGTGCATGTCCTTGTGTCCAGCTGTCTACGCTAAAAAAGGTAATTGTTTGGCCACATCCCGTAGCGCACATGGGTGCCGATTGAATCAGCCTAAATCCTGTCCCCACGTGCATTTATTTGGGGGTTTAAAAAGTTGTAAAAGCCATAACTTTTGATTCAAGCATCGAAATCCAGTTCTGTTTTCACCGGCAGATTTCTGACGACGAGTTCTCCAAAACTAGATCTCATATGAGTAGGTTTTGTCAAACTTTTTTTGAGAGCAACTTTGGATGCAATGGAGGCAACTATAGTGTTATAGGGAAGCAACTACTTTTTCGCCTAGTTGGACTGACTATTAGGTTGGTTTGCGTAAAAACAAGAAAAATCACACAAAACATAAGGCATCTATAGTTCTACATACAAAGCAACTTCACTGCACTATGTGTATCTGTGAGTTTGGTAACATTGTCCCAACTTGTCTATCATGGCTGCTCAATTGCCTATTGTTGATTCTTAGTTGCCTACGGTTGATGGTCAATTGCCTATAAATGAAATAAACTGCCTATATTGATGCCTAGTTGCCTGCTATTGGTAATTAGTTGCCTACAATTGCTTCTCGGTTGCCTAACTTTGCAAAATAGTTGCCTACAATATTATGAAGTTGTTTATCATTGTTTTTCTAAGTTGCCTACAAACACTTTGAAGTGGAAGACGACATCGTAGTATTATAGGCCATTTAGAAACAATGACGACATACGAGCATGAACAATAGGCAACTTAGAAGTACCGATGAGGAAGTTAGGAGAATGTTACATAAATTAACTAGGACACAAAATGTAGTGAAGTTGCCTGCTTTTAGCACTAAGGTTGCCTCTTATCGAAGGAAAGTTGCTTATGAAGGTGATGTGATATTATCCACCTCTGTTTCGAAGTTGTTCTGTATTATTAGTTAGTTGCTTATTATTGCTAATTAGTTATTTTTAGGAGTGAAGTTGCTTCTGTTTAGCACTAAAATTGCCTCATCTAGCGTCATGGTTGATTTTGAAAAAGAATCAAAGAAACATATCCATATGGGGTTTAGTTTTGACCTGGCTAGCCAACTCATGTGTGTTTTTCATCATTATATCTGAAGATTTAAATGATTTTCGCAGATTACTTGACCGAAAATTAAGAACTTGCATAGGTTTTTCGGCAATTGCAGGTACTTTTTTTATTTTGTCAGGTATCATCTTTTGAAACGCAGGGGACTAATAGCAATGCAATCGCATTTAAAAAAACTGGGATCAGACGGCTTAGACGGGTGCATGAGTTAGATTTGAAAACTGAGTCTAATGTTCTTAATGTGTCGGATCGGACTGTTAAGAATGAGGCTGAGCAGAAGTTGCATCCTCTTCTTAGAGAAGAAGAGATGAAATGGGCTCTCAGAGCGAAGGTGACAAAGGTCGTCCAAGGTGATGACAACACCCAGTTCTTCCACATGATTGCAAATGGGAAGCATAGAAAGAAAATAATCCAACTAGAACAGGATGAGGGTACAATTGTAGGGCATGAGGACCTCAAGTTGTACACCTCCAATTATTATAAGCTACTTTTGCAGGGAGGCGAAGATAATTTTGTGTTGCTTGATGAGGGCGCAACAGGGGACATTCCACAACTCAACACAGACGAAAACGAGATTTTGTCTGCCCCGTTTATGGAGAAAGAGGTGTTTGACGCGGTAACACAGATGAAACAGAATAAGGCTCCTAGACCTGATGGATTTCCAGCAGAGTTTTACAAGAGATGCCGACATATCATTAAGGGTGATCTTATGCCTATGTTTCATGACTTATTTAACGGACAGTTACAGCTATTCCACCTAAATTTTGGAACAATAACGTTGTTGCCAAAGGAGGAGGCGATACGCATTGAGCAGTTTAGGCTGATATGTCTGCTCAATGTGAGTTTCAAAATCTTCACCAAGGTTGGCACGACTAGGTCGACGCGGATTGTCCATTCGGTGGTGCAACCATCTCAGACTGCTTTCATGCCAGGAAGACACATCCTAGAAGGGGTTGTCTTACATGAAACTCTTCACGAGATCCATTCGAAGAAACTGGACGAGGTTATCTTCAAAGTGGATTTCAAGAAAGCGTATGATAGGTCAAATGGCCCTTCCTCCAGTAGGCCCTGCACATGAAGGGGTTCGATGAGGCCTGGAGGAAACAGGTGGACTCCTTCATTCAAAAAGATAGTGTTGGGGTTAAGGTGAATGATGACATAGGTCATCATTTCCAGACGCATAAGGGCTTACGACAGGGAGCCCGGTGTCTCCTGTTCTATTCAACATAGTTGCGGATATGTTGGCAATTCTTATCGGTCGGGCTAAAGAAAACGGCCAAGTAGAAGGACTAGTTCCGCATCTTGTGGATGTGGGTCATCTTGTGGATGCGGGAGTGTCCATACTACAATATGTGGATGACACAATTATTTTCATGGAACATGATCTTGAAGAAGCTAGAAATATGAAGCTTATTTGAAGAACTACCGAGACTGAAAATTAACTTTAACAAGAGCGAATGGTTCTGTTTTGGGAGGGCCAAAGAGGAACAAGATGCATACAAATAGTTGTTCGGATGTGAAATGGGCTCCCTACCGTTCAGTTATCTAGGGATACCAATTCATCATTGCAAACTATCTAATAAGGAGTGGAAATGCATTGAAGATCGATTTGAAAAAAGGCTAAGCTGCTGGAAGGGCAAGCTTATGTCTTATGGGGGCCAGCTTGTGTTGATAAACTCAGTTCTGACTAGTTTGCTGATGCTCCTTTTATCTTTCTTTGAAGTACCTATAGGGTACGGAAAAGACTAGACTTTTATCGATCTCGCTTTTTCTGGCAATGTGATGAAGTTAAGACGAAATACAGATTGACGAGATGGGATATAATTTGCAAACCCAAAGACCAGGGTGGGTTAGGGGTAGAGAACTTAGAAGTAGATGCCTACTTAGCAAATGCCTATTTCGGTTGTCTGTTGTGATTGAGGGTACGAGGGTACAAATTTTGCGTAACAAGTACCTACAATCTAAGACATTGGCCTAGGTTACCGCTAGACCTAACCATTTTGGAAGGGGTTATTGAGGATGAAAGAAACCTTTTTTCAAAGGGTGAAATTTATCATTGGTAACAGTAACACAACTAGATTCAGGAAGATGCATGGTTAGGGGAGACGCCTTTAGCCCTGCAATACCCCACGTTATATAATATTGTACAACGTAAGGAAGCTTATGTTGCTATAGTACTACAAAGGGTCCCTCTTAATATCCAATTCAGGAGGTCTCTGGTGGGGGAATGTTGGAACTCGTGGTTGCACTTGGTGCACAGGTTGATGGACGTTCAACTTTCAGACCAACCAGATGCCATTCACTGGAAATTATCTAGGAATGGTAGTTTCTCGGTGAAATCCATGTACTTGGATCTAATTGACTCTAGGCCAATCTCGAGATCACTTCATATCTGGAAGATTAAAGTTCCGTTGAGGATTAAAATTTTCATGTGGTTGGAAGTGATCTTAACCAAGGATAACTTGCTAAAGCAAAGATGGGTGGGTAGCTCTCGATGTTGTTTTTGCGACCATGATGAAAATATACAACACCTCTTCTCGATTGTCCGCTAACCAAACTGCTTTGGCGTACGATTCATATAGCCTTCAACGTTAATCCTCCCACTAGCATCAACACGTTATTTGGGATGTGGCTAAATTGCGTGGAATCCAATATTGCGAGACATATTCAAATAGGAATATGTGCACTATTTTGGGCTATATGGAACTGCAGAAATGATATGATCTTAACGGGAAATTTTTTACCAACTTTTTGCAGGTTATCTACAAAGCCACAGCTTGGATCCGTACGTGGTCGTTACTCATTCCTGCGGACTCCAGGGAGCTTTTGGTTACTGGGTGCAACCGGTGGGAGATGGTACCACGGGCTATCTTCAACCGATTTGGATGGCGAGTTAATAATAGGCTAGGTGTTTAGTCATCGTAGCCTTTTTTTTGCCGGATGTGGCATCTTTTACTTTACATTTTTTACTTCGTGCAGGCTCCTTTTGTGAGCCAGTACTGGACCTCAGACTTTGTCTTCGTACTTTCGTTAAATAAAATGGCTGCATGCATCGTTTTGACGCACAGGTCGGGAGCTTTCCTCCTTTTCAAAAAAAACCACTATTTGTTTCATATGTGTGCATATAAAATGCTATGACTATCCATATGCCCACAAAATAAGGGGGTCAAGCGGGTAGCCTATAGCTCGGTAGGTAGAAAAATTCCATTGTGATTTTAATAAATAAAGATAGGTAGGAAGGATGTAGGGCTTTTTCCCATCCAAGGGCCTGAACCTGTGTAAAACTACTATATCACCATCATTGATGACGAGCTATCCCTCTCTCTACAATCTTCCATGACAACATTATTCATCGACATTTGGCGCCCACCCTAGGTCCCCAACGGATATCTTCCCTCTCTTCCAACACCCTTTCCAATTGAAATCACGTCCATGAACCTCGAGCCAATGGCCTCACCCATCCACAACCTCGACAAAGAGGGATTTTCCATCAACGATATAAAAGCAGAAGAAGAGATCGACTTTGGTACTTCAGACGAAGAACCTCCGACCAAGAGCCCAGTCCACTGTCCTGGGCTTCCTACTACTGGCGTCGAGAGGGCAGGGAGTTCGGAAATGGAGTGGGAATCGTTGGAACTGCCTAAAGTGCCTAGCTGGTGACCACCAGGCAAAATGCGGATCCTTCCTAACACAACTCCGGCGATCAACGGGGACGGAGGGCTCATGATCTTAGCTATCCGCGGTACAACAACTCCCCCACCCAACATCAGCTACCCACAACGCCTTATGAACCTATCACCGACCGCCTCGACTCTCAAGACTCCCATGCCGACCGATGCCGTCTTCAGCCCAGGTCGTGCCGCCCAACCCCCGGCGCTGCTCGTCGCCCTCGGCAGCGCCATGGCTGCCACCTCACACCAAGCGCCGCCACGCCGCCACTGACGTTGCCACCTGCGTGGCGTCCCTTGACTATCTCAGAGGAAGTCAAAGATTTGGACCGAGTCAAATAGTTCCTGGGCATAGAAGTGACCAGGTCTGCCAAGGGAATTGCGCTATCTTAGAGGAAGTATACTTTAGATCTACTAAGTGATGTAGGAATGCTAGGATGTCGGATGGCCTCAACCCCAATTGAGCAAAACCACAAAGTGACAGCCTGAGAAGAAGTGGATAAGGAGATATATCAAAGATTAGTTGGGAGGTTGTTCTACTTATGTCATACATGCCCTGACATTGCCATTGCGGTAAGTGTAGTAAGAAGATACATGCATGAACCTACGAGTGATCATCTTGAAGCGGTGTATAGAATTTCAAGGTACTTGAAGGGGCACCAGGAATGAGACTCTTATTTGAGAGTAACAAGCATCTCGTGGTCGATGGATACCATGGGAAAGTTGCCTAGATGATTGTAGATCAACCTCATGATTTTGTGTCTTTGTTGGTGGGAACTTGGTATCATGGAGAAGAAACAAGTTGTTGTGTGCACCTAAACTGTCGAGGCCGAATATAGAGCTATGGCTCAAGGGCTAAGTGAAAGGTTGTGGACAAGAAATTTATTAGAAGAATTGAAGATATTGAAGACTAGTTGTTTGAATGTGTGGTGTGATAACAAATCAGCAATCAGACATAGCAAAAAAATTAGTGCAGCATGACAAAACTAAGCATGTGGAAATAGATAGATTCTTCATCAAATAGAAGTTAGATGTTGGGATCATCAAGATAGAGCATGTGAGTTCAGAGCAATAAATTGCAGACTGCTTGACAAGGATTAGGAACTAAAGTATGTAGTCTGGCGTGTGACAAGATGAGAATAATAGATATCTATCACCCCTCTTGAGGGGGGGGTGTTGAATGGAGCCCCATATTTTGCAGGTCAGGCCCATTCCAATGAGTGGCCGCCCTAGACCAGGAGGTGCGCGAAGTTGTGCAAGACACATCCGCAAGAGCCATTGACTCGGCAGGCCCCTCCTCTGCTCAACACAAAACAACCCCGATGTTAAGCAAAACACCTTCCTTGCAGCAGCGACCAATTGATGGACCACGCGTAACGTGCATCCCATTTAATGTCGGTCTGGTGTGAATTAAATGCGCCAAAGGGGAAGGGGGCTGATATATTTCGTACAAGAGAGCTGCATGTGTATTTTTGTGGGCTTTTTTGCGTATTTTTTCTTTGAGATTTTTTTACGTCCTATTTTTTCCTTCGGTTCAGTCGATTTCTACCGTGGAGAAGAATAACACCCGAGTTGGAGACGGGGACGCCACGGCATCGCTGGTGAAGGCGAGGAAGCAAATTGACAGGTGCGGGTGGGGGCCTCTTAGTTTTGACCGCCGTTCAGATTAGACAATTGGTCGAGCTCAAGACAGGGACGTTGCGGCTGGCCACAGCGTCACCTACGAGGGGCAAGAGCATGCCAGGACCTCGCAGGAGACGGGCACGCCGCAGCGGCGGAGGCGGGGAAGCGGCATGACAAGTGCAGGTGGGGACTTCTAGTTTGGAGGAGGTGGAAGCAGGGCAAGATCTATTTTTCTAAAAGATCTATATATGTAATTACAAAACCGCACGGGCTGGTCGTGTGCACCCCAGTTAGCAGTGCCCTTAAGTAAAGAAACAGTTGTGAAAAATGGCAAGTTCCTCAACATACCTCTAGGAATGTGATCTTGAGCTGATTAGATGGCTTGATTACCACGCTTACAAGTTCTGACCTACATTAGAAACAGGAAGAAGGTTCTCTGCATTAGGCATATTCGAATGTAATCCTCTATTTCTAAATAGTTGCAACCCACTGCCTTTTTTTCTTAACCGTGCAAGCACGCCACATGCATGCGTGCGACGTCATCATTATGTCATCTCATGCATGTTGTGTGAAGAATCCTCTATTTCTAAATAGTTGCAACCCACTGCCTATTTTTCTTAACCGTGCAAGCACGCCACATGCATGCGTGCGACATCATCATTATGTCATCTCATGCATGTTGTGTGAAGAATTAGTTAGAGATGGCGCTATGCATTGATTGCATAAGAGCTAGTACAATAGTGGGCTTATAGCCATGTCATTTTTGCCTATGTGGAGGGAGATGTGAAAAAGTAAGGGGAGTTGGCTCTCATGCAAGAGCCTAGCTATATTCGCATTTCCAGGTAAATGCAATAAATGTGAAGGAAGAGGTAGAGAGAAGATGAAAAAAAAGTACTAAGGTAATAGCCAACCTCATAGACCACATTATTGTATGAGTACCTATAGATGGTGGCTATAGATGACATGGCAGTTCCTTATGGCCATCAGTTGGCTATATTATTAACCATGCTATCATGCCATCTCATGCATGTGGTGTGGACAACTGATTGAAAGTGAAAAGAGTAAGTGGAGAAGGCATGTGCATAGAACTATTGTGAAGAGGTACAGGGAAAAGAGTAAGTGGAGAAGGCATGTGCATAGAACTATTGTGAAGAGGTATAGGGTAATCACAGGCCGCGTATCCAAGATCTTAAATCAATTATTTAAAAGAAACTCTAGATTGGTTTCAGAGCTTTTTTGGGATGAGCCTAGCAAATGAAAGAAAGTGAACACCATATATCAACCGACATGAGAGAAAAAAAATCATTAAATCAGTTTAACTTACCCGCAAAAAAAAAAGTTTAACTTACGGACAAAAATCTCAAACGATTAAAGTGCTAACTTAACATAATTTGTGTTTGCGGTGTGGTAACAATATTTCGTAGCTAGGAGTACATCTAAGCTTTCACGCAGGAAAGCCCAGAGAATAATATAGTTCCTTTACTTTCCTAATTTTCTAGCCAAAATTTATAAGTTTACTCCCTCCATCCGGTGAAGAGTGTGTGTTTGGCTTTAAAATTTGTCCACAAAAGAGTGTACTTCTATATTTCCAATGCACTTTAAAGTAGGAAAAAATACTTCTCTCTCATCACACGGTAATCAAGACCAATAACATTCTACACATGGTCTTCTTAATTTCTACATGCACTTAGCTCATTGGGGGTTGGATAATTAAAGAGGAGAGAGATGGTGGCTTGCACCTTTCCAATGCATATTTTACTTCACTTCATAATTTGTCCTAAAATTTCTAGATGTACACTCTTCATCGGACGGAGGAAGTAATCATTAAAATATAAACATTTCACACAGCTGTAAATGCAACAGGTCTGTAGCTGGTATGTCGAAAGGGGCCTTGCTTACCTACCTATCTGGAGATGCGAACCGAGCTGCGTACGCCCTGACCTTGGCCTTGTCGCCATAATAGGTCATGGCGGCGCTGAAATCCTGAAATGCAGCCGAAAACAAATCTTGAGCTCACCCCAAAATTGCTATGAAAATCTGAAGCAGGGTAGGGAGAAAAGTAGACGAGACCGGTCACCTCGGGCTCCAAGATGTCGTCGAAGGACGGCGGCACGCGGATGGAGAAGCCGCTGCCGTAGTACTGCCACCACGACCTCGTGTTTGCGATGCCGACCAACAACGAGGTAGCCCCGCCGTTTGGAGGGTGAAGCGTCGGTGACTGTGACGCCGAAGGGAGCCCCTCATCTGCCGCAGTAGCGGCGGCGGGGCTCATTGCGGCTGCGGCAGCGGAGGCGGTGTAGACAGCGAAGTCGCGGCGTGTGGCGTCGCACCGGTAGAGCGGGCGCGCGGGGGTGGGTTTGTGGCATAGCCGTGGTGGCTTTGGATAAGGAGGCGAGGGGGCGAGGGGAAGCACGGCGGGGGTCATGGCGCACCACGCCCAGCGGGACACTCACGGGAGTCGGACGTCGGTCTATCCGTGTGAAGAAAGAACCCATTCTTTCTTTGCTTACTTCCCACCATCCAAATTGTTTTTTAAACATCAGCTTTATTGATCACATAACCAAAGATATAAGAGTAACTCCAACGGCCGACCCAAACGGACGGCGCTTTTATCCGTTTTTTGTCCGTTTGGCTCGGCCCGATGGACACAAGCGTCCGACGCTATGTTTGGGTCGGCGCGAGCGTCCAACGCTGGCCTGACTAATTTCATCGGCGCGCCAAAAAAAAGTATTGCAAGCATTTTGAAAATAAATACATGCATTTAATTAAACATAAAAGCCGGCCACGAAGGCCTGCGAAAGTCCACATTACATTAACTAAAACACTAAACATCCTCGTCGGCGGCGGCGTCTGCGTCGGGACCGGTGAGGTCGATCAACGTCGGCGCAGGGTCGGCCCAGGGGAACGCCGTGTTCCAGACGGCGGTGATGTCGGGCTTTGCCGCAACTGCCTGGGCCTGGCGCGCCTCCTTTTCGGCCTCGCGCTCGAGCATCTGCAGGCGCTCGCCCTCCCGGCGGTCCTCGGCAAGCCGAACACGGCGCCAGTGGTCGAGGTAGACCGCCTCCTGCTTCTCCGTCGCCCAGAGCCAGATCGACGGAGCGTTGACCCACTCACGGACTACTCCGGTCCAGGAGTAGCGCTCGAGGTAGGCCGGCTCCTCCGGCTCGGCTTTGGACGGGGACGGCGGGGCCACCGGCGGCATGACGCAGTCGCCCATCGCGGAGAGGGCCATGGCCTCCGCCATGGCTGCCTCGAACGCCGCCTCGTCCGCCTCCCTCCACCGCTCCTCCTCCTCGCTCTCCTTGATGGCCGCCTGGTAAACGGCCTCGGCCTCCCGGTCCTCATCGCGGACGACGAGCGCGGGCGGCGGCAGGCTGTGGTCGATGCCGCGGACGCCGCGTCGCCTCGCCTTCTCGTGCTCGAAGGCGAACCATCGAGCCCAGTTGAGCGAGTCGACGGCGAAGCGCGGGTCGGCGCGCTGCTCCGACGTCAGCAACGCCCGCCGGCGCCGCACCTCCTTCGCATGGACCCTGGCCATCCGGGCGCCGCCGGCACTGGGATCCTCTCCGGACCCAAATGCCAGTCGTGCGGCAGCGTCACGTCCGGGTACGACAGAGGCACACGGTGGTGCCAGTGCCACTCGGCCTGGTGCAACGGCACGTTGATGCGCTGCCTCTGCCGGGGAACGCGCGCCGGCGCGGGGAGGGAGGGGAGGGAGGGGGAATGGCGGGCGGGGGCTTTGCCCTTGCCGCTGCTGCCGATGCCGGAGAAGAAACCCATACTGGTGGTGGCTAGGGTTGTCGCCGGCATGAGGGCAAGGGTGGCCAGATGGGGACGGGGGCGAGTGGTAGTGGATGAGGACGGCCCTACCGCACGCCCGGCTTAAAAAAGGACGACCACCGTCGCTGACGCATGGGCCCAAGGTAGGCGGTCGTCATAAATTATGTTGACCAAGGTAGTTGGACGGCAGCCAGGTGAGGACGCGGCGGACGACGAGGAGACGTGCGGCGCTTCCGCGCCGACGCATTCCAGGCACAATTTGGGGCCGGAAATGGGTCAGCGCGGACGTCGGACGGACACGATTTGAGTTTGGGTCGACGCGTTGGGCCGCCATTTTTGTCCGCGCCGACCCAAACGAACGCGGGCGAATGAAATGGATCGCCCCATTGAAGTTGCTCTAAGAGTCTTCCGGATACGATCCGAAATAGAATGAAAAATAACTAGATTAGACAAATTCTTACAAGACTTAGCTAATAGATGAGTATCCACATTAACTTGCTGACGAACATGCTTGAATTCCGCAGACACAAAGCCCCTTAAAGCAAACTTGATATCATTAATCACCGTACCGATACTGGAACGAACAAAATTTTGCCAGAAATAATTCTATTTACCAGCGATTGGCAATCTGATGCAAATAAAATATTTGAAAAATGTTCATCATTTGCCAGGTATACAACCCTTCGTAGAGCTGGCGCCTCAGCTAGTTCAGACTCCATCGTGCCTTGAATAGGTTCAAAACATGCAGCAACACATCTACCTTCATGGTTTAAGGCCACCACTCCAGCACCTGACATGTTTATATCTAAAAAGATTGCAGCATCCGAGTTGATGGCAATAACACCAGGCGGCGGTGGAGTCCATATTGGATTGGGTGAAGAAGACTCACGCCTAATGAAAGGTATTTGGATATAGAGATGCTGCAGAATCTAATCAGTATAAGCACGGATTTTCTCAATTGTAATACAAGGATGTGGAGCTTCTAACGAATGCCGCGCATCATTTCGTGCTTCCCATAAGTGCCAAAAAGAAACAGCCAGAACCATGGCTTCTTTGTCAGAAGATCTTGAGAGAAAATAAAAAAGCCAAAGTTTGGTATTCCTGAAAGAAGAGCGACGAAGCTGAATGACAGACCACTCCTTGATCGCATCCCAAACAGTTTTTGCACGTGGACAAAAAAGTATGGCGTGCTCCACGCTTTCCAGTCGCCCATAGAAGCAACAACACGCAGCATCAGGAACATGGTGGTGTTGCAATTGAGCCCCAGATGGAAGGCAATCATGAGCGAAACGCTAAAGTGCGACCTTCATTTTGTTGGGTGCTTTAATAAACCATATCGCCTTCCAACTCTTCTCCTCAGCAGCCACACTCGAGGATTGTCTAGAACCACAGTTGCTGCGAGTTTCAAGAAAATGCGTCGATCGCGCCATATTGTATGCAAATCGCACCGAATATTCACCAGACATAGTGAGAGGCCAGCTTGCAAAATCCACACCACCATGCCTGCTTATAGGAATGCGGAGAATTTCTGCAACAATATCATCACGGAAAAAGGCCCTAACAGAATCTTGATTCCATGTACTAGATTCCTCATCAATCAAGCATTTTACCTTAACATTAGCAGGTATAGGCAGAAAAGGATACAGTCACTTTGGAGGAGTCGAAGGGATCCAATGATCTGAGAGAATATAAACATCTTCACCATTATCAATGCCCCACCTGACTCCCTTCTGGAGTAAATCACGTCCGGCTAATATAGCACGCCAAGTAGCAGACGCAGACCTTGGCGCTAATGCATTCCAGAAATCAGAAGTGGGGAAATATCGTCCTTTCAAAACCCGAGCATAAAGCGAGAATGGATTCGTCAGTAGCCTCCATCCCTGCTTGGCGAGCATAACCAGATTGAAAAGGTCCATGTCACGAAAGCCCATACCTCCAAGAGCCTTGGGTGTAGTCAACCACTCCCACGAGCGCCAATGCATTTTTCGTTTTCCATCTTCGCGGCCCCACCACTCATCAGCAATTATTTGACGGAATTTCTCACAAATATCAATTGGCAGTTGGAAACAACTCATAATGTATGTCGGGATAGCCTGGATAATGGACTTTAGCAAGGCTTCTTTTCCAGCTCTGGAAATTGGACGGTGAGACCATCCAGAAATGCTAGCCCAAGCACGAACAATAAAAAATTTGAAAGTTTTTGTTGGGGATTTGCCAACCTCTGATGGCATACCAAGATAGGAGTCATTGAAAGCTTCATTTGAAATCTCTAACAGATTTTTAACTCTATGTTTGACCTGCACCGAACACTTCTTTCCAAAAAACAAAGCAGATTTATCCTTGTTGACTAACTGGCCAGAACCTTGGCAATAAAGATTCAAGATGGACTTCAAAGCCTCCACACTACGTGTATCACTCCATGCAAAGAAGATGATGTCATCGTCAAAGAGGAGATGTGAGATAGGTGGGCCTAGACGACCATTCTTGATACCATGTAGCTCGTCACAGTTCTCCTTCTGTACTAACAGACTTGACAATCCTTCAGTGCATAAGAGGAACAAGTAAGGACTTATTGGATCACCCTATCGGATACCTTTAGAGGGCACAACTGGCTCGGTAAGATCTCCATTGACCCTGACAGCATAGCGAACATTAGTAACACATCTCATAACGGAATTAATCCATGCTAGGGCAAAACCAAGTTTGGAGAGACATCCATGAAGATAATCCCACTCCACACGGTCATAGGCCTTCATCATATCAATCTTCATTGCAAAGAAAGGTTGCTTAGCCCTCTGTTGTCGAATAGTGTGCAGACACTCATATCCAATAAGAGCATTGTCAGTAATTAAACGGCCAGGCACAAAAGCACTCTGAAAATCAGAAATGAGAACTGGCAAAAGCAACTTTAAACGGTTAGCAAGCACCTTAGAGGCAATCTTGTACAACACATTACATAGACTGATTGGCCTAAAAAATTTAAGCTGCTTCAGCCTAGACACCTTCAGAATAAGCACAATCACTGAATCGCAAAAACCATCAGGAATTGGATTTCCTTCAAGAAAACTTCTAACAGCCTGACAAATTTCTTCTTGCAGAAAATTCCAATGGGTCTGGTAAAACAATGCTGGAAAACCATCTGGTCCCGGCGCCTTGGTAGGCCCCATCTGGAATAAAGCGGTCTTGATCTCCTCATTAGAATAGGGTTTACACAAATCATCATTCATTTTTGGAGAAACTTTAGGAGTAATAGCATCAAGAACTGCAGAAGTATCACAAGGTTGAGAAGTAAAAAGCTCATCATAAAATTGTTGCACCATATTTTTTTATCGCATCTTGTGACTCACATATTGATCCATCATCTTGCTGAAGAGAATGAATTCTATTGATGCGCCTACGAGCCTTGGCACGTGCTTGGGAAAAATCGGTATTACGATCACCTTCCTTGAGCCAGTCAATCCTAGAGCGTCGATGCTCCATTATTTCTTCGTGTTCAAAAAGCTCACATAAATGTTTCTCTAAAGCACGTTCCTCAGTTACACTTGCAGCTGAGATTGGGGCAGCCCGAATTGACCACAAACGTCTTTCCAGTTTAAAATTTTGTTTATGAACAGACCCAAAACAATCACGACTCCAGGTTTTCAAAGATGTCGTCACTTTGTGTAGATTATCCCATGTGGACTGAAGCGTAATCTCACCATTTCTACCATCAGCCCAAGCTTGCTCCATAGTTTCCTTGTAATCGGTGGCGCACAACCACATGGCCTCAAACTTGAAACCTTGCTACACCGGGCGTCGCTCACATTCCTGCGTAAAGCAAGATAGCCCAATACGGATGGCATAATGGTCAGATGAGGTAGCAATGATATTTTTCACGTGAAACCCATTAAAACAGTCAGTAAAAGCAATGCTCACAACAGCCCTGTCTAGGCGAACTTTGACATGGCCATTTGAATCTTGACGATTGCACCAAGTAAACTTGGGACCAGAGAAGCCCAGGTCCCTCAAATCACAATCCCTCAAACAATCACGAAATGCAGCGATTTGTTGTTTAGAGCGATCACGAGGGCCAAGGTGCTCATCATGAGAGAGAACTTCATTAAAATCCCCACATATAATCCAAGGACCATTCCACAACGGTTTCAAACGTCGAAGAAGACCCCAAAAATTAGCCCTATCTTCTCTTCTTGGTTCACCATAAACAAATATAGCTCTCCATGTTGTAGTCAAGTCAGAAGATACAAGAACATCAATACATCTTGAGTTACATGCCTTCAAAGATACAGTTACCGACTCCCTCCAGAATAGAGCTAGACCACCATTTTGTCCCTCAGAACTGATAGCAAAACAACCAGAAAAACCTAAAGACCACATAAAATTACGGACATGAGTATCCCTCATCTTTGTCTCAGACAGAAAGAGGAGGGTGGGTCGATGAAGCTTCACAAGCCGGCGAAGCTCGCCAACTGTCGAGGCCGAACCCAATCCTCGACAGTTCCAGCATAAAATATTCATTGCGTTTGGCGGGGCTGCACTGCAGCCTTCGCCGGATCCGCCGATCGAGAAGGTTTAATACATTGTTTCTTGTTTGAGTCACAAACTCTCACCTCAGTAGACGTGCCAACATCTTTGCCAGATTTGTCAGAAACCACAATAGTCAAAATACCAGCAGAACTTGAAGGTTGCGCATCTGATAAATGCACAGAAACATGATTCTTAGTGGGCTTCCTCTTCTGTCCAGCCATACTGCTCTTGGTCCTCTGATAAGGAAAGATCTCATCTCCAGCAACGGCAGACCGACCATGGCTCCGGTCACTAGAGGAACGACCACGCCCCCTGCCTGATCGGTTGTTCATGATAGGAGATGATCTCTCAGCTTCCCCAACACCCTCATAATTTTGGGGGAAATACTTGCCACTATTATTAGCTGGTCTGGCATCATCAGAAGTAGCACTGTTAGCCCGGTTCCTTGGATCAAAAGATGAATATGAAAAATTATTGCCCGACTTGGATCCACTTGATTTCCTGGACAAGACCTCCATAACACACAATTTCTTCGCAGCATAAGGAAGGTCTCTGTTCACATCACGTGTACCTGGGTTTGGGCAAAGCATGGAGGAATGACCTAGAATACCACATGAGTAGCAATAATATGGCAAACTCTCATACATAACAACATAGGTTTCAATCGTCTTCGTCTTCGCAGAACTGATAGTGACATACCGAACCAACGGTTCCTGTACCATAATATCTGCCCGGACACGCATCAAAGCACCCCATCATCTTCCATCAGCATCCGCTTCCACACGCTCAATTCTACCAATTGGCATATCAAACTCCATGCCCAGTTTAGACTTCATCAATCTGGGCGGCAGGGCCATAATACGTGCCCAAATAGAGAGAGTATTAAACTCCACTCGCATTGGTTGTATGTTAGGATCAAAAACCTTGAGTAAGATAGCATGCTTGCCCACTATCCATGGCGAACCATCCAGAACACGATCCCTGTCCATCTCAGTGCTAAACTCAGCCACAAACAGGTTGCTACCCGCCGGGTGAAATAGCAGACCCCTAGGATTTCCCCAGGCCAGCCTCATTGCCGATGAAATTGTGTTGTTATGGAGGACAGTAGGGGAGAGGACCTTCCCCACTAGTGCGCAATCCGAGACAACCAGATCAGCATCATCGTCATCATCCACCATCACCGGTTGCGCCTCAATCGCCGTGAGATGAAGACGCTCGAGCATATCCTCAACACCGGAAGCGGAGTGTGAACTGTGCGCCTCCTGCGCAGGATTGAAGGCCACTGCAGGAACTTCCACAACGGAAGGCGATGGCGCAAGAACACCACTTCCCCCAGCCGAAAGAAGACGATCCACCTCCGTGCCAGTAGTCCCACCTTCCCCTGACATCGCTACTCTGGTAGCCTCGACAGGAACTCGCTCCGCCATCGCCAAGGGTGGGCAGCGATGCAAGGCTCGCCCCTGAATCACCCCGAACGAAGCAGAAAAATGAGAACTTGTTGATGCCACGAGAAATCACCAAGCGAGAGTAGGGGAGGGAGAAATCTTACAAGAAAACCGCGAACAAATCACGATCTCATACGAGTCTCATGCCCTGGGAACCGCTACCGCATGAGCGCCATGATACGCAAGGAGAGAGAAAAATCGCTCTTTGGTCTCTTCCACCATCCAAATTGTTGGGAAACTAACAAACCGGTTAGAGCGGTTGCGGCCCGACTTGGCCGAAGCTCCAGCCCCGAACGTTTCCCCACTTAACTTTGGGCACTTATCCCTGGGAGCTGGCAGCTGGAGTAACTAGTTTTTTTTTTATGGAAGGCCATCATGGCTAGCTTTATTAATTAAACAAAGGGATTACATCATCTACTAGCACGGATATAAGGCAGTCTGGAGGTTCGTCTGTCCAACTAGAAGAAACCTTATTACAACGACTGAAATTAGCTAGCACATGAGCCGCTTTGTTACACGAGCGATAAAAATGCATAAAGGTAACCTTCCCGATAGAAGAAGCAACATCCACACACTCAGCAAATATTGTTGTCGCCGCATCT
The DNA here is from genome assembly GCF_018294505.1 of Triticum aestivum. NCBI lineage: Eukaryota > Viridiplantae > Streptophyta > Magnoliopsida > Poales > Poaceae > Triticum > Triticum aestivum. Next base: position 206,350,206 of record NC_057806.1, read on the forward strand.
CACCATCTAGATTGACCATCACAGAAATTGACAACATTCAAAGAATCTGATTCTGCCTCAACACGGGGGAATCCGAGAGAGTTTGCGAGTATTAGACCATCACGCATTGCCAAAGCTTCAGTTTCAATAGCATCTGCCGCATGATCAATAACTTTGCACAGAGCGGCAAGGAAATTACCTTTGTCATCTCGGATAATCGTTCTTGTTGCTCCTGATCCCTCATCAGCAAAGAAAGCTGCATCAACATTCAATTTCACAAATCTAGGGCCAGGTTTAACTCACCTCCTTTCCCTGTCTCCACTCGGTTTATAATTAGCTTCCTGGAAATTATTTGTAATTGCCAAGACTGACATATGCCATCGCATGGGGGTGGAGGGTTACCATTATGTGTGAGTTGACGTCTATGATGGGTAACGTAGTAATTTCAAAATTTTCCTACGCACACGCAAGATCATGGTGATGCATAGCAACGAGAGGGGAGAGTATCGTTCACGTACCCTCGTAGACCATAAGCGGAAGCGTTATGAGAACGTGGTTGATGTAGTCGTACGTCTTCACGATCCGACCGATCCAAGTACCGAACGCACGACACCTCCGACTTCAGCACACGTTCAGCTCAATGACGTCCCACGAACTCCGATCCAGCAGAGTTTCACGGGAGAGTTCCGTCAGCACGACGGCATGATGATGGTGATGATGTTGCTACCGACGCAGGGCTTCGCCTAAGCACCGCTACGATATGATCGAGGTGGATTATGGTGGAGGGGGGCACCGCACATGGCTTGGAACAATCAACTTGTGTCTTTGGGAGCCCCCCCCGCCCCCGTATATAAAGGAGCAAGGGGGGAGGCCGGCCGGCCTTGGTGCGCCCCAAGGAGAGGAGGAATCCTCCTCCTAGTATGAGTAGGATTCATCCTTTCCTAGTCCTACTAGGAAGGATGAATGGGGAAGGAAAGAGAGGGAAAGAGGGGCCGCGCCCCCCTCCCCTAGTCCAATTCGGACTCCTCATGGGAGGGGGCGCGCCACCTCCTGGGCTGCAGCCCTCTCTCTCCCCTCAGGCCCACTAAGGTCCAATACTTCCCCGGGGGGTTCCGGTAACCCCTCCGGCACTCCGGTTTTCTCCGAAACTATCTGGAACACTTCCATGTCCGAATATAGCCGTACAATATATCAATCTTTACGTCTCGGCCATTTTGAGACTCCTCGTCATGTCCGTGATCACATCCGGGACTCCGAACTACCTTCGGTACATCAAAACACATAAACTCATAATATGAATCGTCACCGAACTTTAAGCGTGCGGACCCTACGGGTTCGAGAACTATGTAGACATGACCGAGACTCGTCTCCGGTCAATAACCAATAGCGGAACCTGGATGTTCATATGGGTTCCTACATATTCTACGAAGATCTTTATCGGTCAAACCGCATAACAACATCCGTTGTTCCTTTTGTCATGGGTATATTACTTGCCCGAGATTCGATCATCGGTATCCTCATACCTAGTTCAATCTCGTTACCGGCAAGTTTCTTTACTCGTTCCATAATACATCATCCCGCAACTAACTGATTAGTCACAATGCTTGCAAGGCTTATAGTGATGTGTATTACCGAGAGGGCCCAGAGATACCTCTGCGACAATCGGAGTGACAAATCCTAATCTCGATCTATGCCAACTCAACAAGTACCATCGGAGACACATGTAGAGCACCTTTATAATCACCCAGTTACGTTGTGACATTTGGTAGCACACAAAGTGTTCCTCTGGTACTCGAGAGTTGCATAATCTCATAGTCATAGGAACATGTATAAATCATGAAGAAAGCAATAGCAACAAACTAAACGATCATCGTGCTAAGCTAACGGAATGGGTCAAGTCAATCACATCATTCTCTAATGATGTGATCCCATTAATCAAATGACAACTCATGTCTATGGTTAGGAAACATAACCATTATTGATTCAACGAGCTAGTCAAGTAGAGGCAAACTAGTGACACTCAGTTTGTCTATGTATTCACACATGTACTAAGTTTCCGGTTAATACAATTCTAGCATGAATAATAAACATTTATCATGATATAAGGAAATATAAATAACAACTTTATTATTGCCTCTAGGGCACATTTCCTTCAGTCTCCCACTTGCACTAGAGCCAATAATCTAGATTACACAGTAATGATTCTAACACCCATGGTGTCTTGGTGCTGATCATGTTTTGCTCGTGAGAGAGGCTTAGTCAATGAGTCTGCAACATTCAGGTCCATATGTATCTTGCAAATCTCTATGTCTCCTTCCTTGACTTGATCGCGGATGGAATTGAAGCATCTCTTGATGTGCTTGGTTCTTTTGCGAAATCTGGATTCCTTTGCCAAGGCAATTGCACCAGTATTGTCACAAAATATTTTCATTAGACCCGATGCACTAGGTATGACACCTAGATCGGATATGAACTCCTTCATCTAGACTCCTTCATTTGCTGCATCCAAAGCAGCTATGTACTCCGCTTCACACATAGATCCCGCCACGACGCTTTGCTTAGAACTGCACCAACTGACAGCTCCACCATTCAAAAAAATATGTATCCGGTTTGTGACTTAGAGTCATCTGGATCAGTGTCAAAGCTTGCATCGACGTAACCATTTACGATGAGCTCTTTGTCACCTCCATAAACGAGAAACATATCCTTAGTCCTTTTCAAGTATTTTAGGATGTTCTTGACCACTGTCCAGTGATCCACTCTGGGATTACTTTGATACCTCCCTGCTAAACTAATAGCAAGGCACACATCTGGTCTGGTACATGGCATTGCACACATGATAGAGCCTATGGCTGAAGCATAGGGAACATCTTTCATTTTCTCTCTATCTTATACAATGGTCGGGCATTGAGTCTGACTCAACTTCACACCTTGTAACACAGGCAAGAACCCTTTCTTTGCTTGATCCATTTTGAACTTCTTCAAAACTTTATCAAGGTATGTGCTTTGTGAAAGTCCAATTAAGCGTCTTGATCTATCTCTATAGATTTTGATGCCCAATATATAAGCAGCTTCACCGAGGTCTTTCATTGGAAAACTCTTATTCAAGTATCCTTTTATGCTATCCAGAAATTATATATCATTTCCAATCAGCAATATGTCATCCACATATAATATTAGAAATGCTACAGAGCTCCCACTCACTTTCTTGTAAATACAGGCTTCTCCAAAAGTCTGTATAAAACCATATGCTTTGATCACACTATTAAAACGTTTATTCCAACTCCGAGATGCTTGCACCAGTCCATAGATGGATCGCTGGAGCTTGCATACTTTGTTAGCGCCCTTTGGATCGATAAAACCTTCAGGTTGCATCATATACAACTCTTCTTCCAGAAATCCATTCAGGAATGCAGTCTTTACATCCATTTGCCAAATTTCATAATCTTAAAATGCGGCAATTGCTAACATGATTCGGACGGACTTAAGCATCGCTACGGGTGAGAAGGTCTCATCGTAGTCAACTCCTTCAACTTGTCAAAAACCTTTTGCAACAAGTCGAGCTTTGTAGACAGTAACATTACCGTCAGCATCAGTCTTCTTCTTGAAGATCCATTTATTCTCAATGGCTTGCCGATCATCGGGCAAGTCAACCAAAGTCCACACTTTGTTCTCATACATGGATCCCATATCAGATTCCATGGCCTCAAGCCATTTTGCGGAATCTGGGCTCATCATCGCTTCCTCATAGTTCGTAGGTTCGTCATGGTCAAGTAACATGACCTCCAGAACAGGATTACCGTACCACTTTGGTGCGGATCTTACTTTGCTTGACCTACGAGGTTCGGTAGTAACTTGATCTGAAGTTATATGATCTTCATCATTAGCTTCCTCGCTAATTGGTGTAGGAGTCACAGGAAAATATTTCTGTGATGAACTACTTTCCAATAAGGGAGCAGGTACAGTTACCTCATCAAGTTCTACTTTTCTCCCACTCACTTCTTTCGAGAGAAACTCCTTCTCTAGAAAGGATCCATTCTTAGCAACAAATGTCTTGCCTTCGGATCTGTGATAGAAGGTGTATCCAACAATCTCCTTTGGGTATCCTATAAAGACACATTTCTCCGATTTGGGTTCGAGCTTATCAGGTTGAAGCTTTTTCACATAAGCATCACAACCCCAAACTTTAAGGAATGGCAACTTTGGTTTCTTGCCAAACCACAGTTCATAAGGCATCGTCTCAACGGATTTAGATGGTGCCCTATTTAACGTGAATGCAGCCGTCTCTAAAGCATAACCCCAAAATGATAGCGGTAAATCAGTAAGAGACATCATAGATCATACCATATCTAGTAAAGTATGATTACGACGCTCGGACCACCATTACGCTGTGGTGTTCCGGGTGGCGTGAGTTGTGAAACTATTCCGCATTGTTTCAAATGAAGACCAAACTAGTAACTCAAATATTCTCCTCTACGATCAGATCGTAGAAACTTTATGTTCTTGTTATGATGATTTTCCACTTCACTCTGAAATTCTTTGAACTTTTCAAATGTTTCAGACTTATATTTCATCAAGTAGATATACCCATATCTGCTCAAATCATCTGTGAAGGTGAGAAAATAATGATACCCGCCGCGAGCCTCAATATTCATTGGACCACACACATCAGTATTTATGATTTCCAACAAATCTGTTGCTCGCTCCATAGTTTTGGAGAACGGCGTTTTAGTCATCTTGCCCATGAGGCATGGTTCGCAAGTACCAAGTGATTCATAATCAAGTGATTCCAAAAGTCCATCGGAATGGAGTTTCTTCATGCGCTTTATGCCAATATGACCTAAATGGCAGTGCCACAAATAAGTTGCACTATCATTATCTACTCGGCATCTTTTAGCTTCAATATTATGAATATGTGTATCACTACTATCGAGATTCATAAAAAATAGACCACTCTTCAGGGGTGCATGACCATAAAAGATATTACTCATATAAATAGAACAACCATTATTCTCAGTTTTAAATGAATAATCGTCTCGCATTAAACAATATCCAGATATAATGTTCATGCTCAATGCTGGCACCAAATAACAATTATTCAGGTGTAAAACTAATCCCGAAGGTAGATGTAGAGGTAGCGTGCCGACCGCGATCACATCGACTTTGGAACCTTTTCCCACGCGCATCGTCACCTCGTCCTTAGCCAATCTTCGCTTAATCCGTAGCCCCTGTTTCGAGTTGATAATATTAGCAACAGAACCAACATCAAATATCCAGGTGCTATTGCGAGCATTAGTAAGGTACACATCAATAACATGTATATCACATATACCTTTGTTCACCTTGTCGTCCTTCTTATCTGCCAAATACTTGGGGCAGTTCCGCTTCCAGTGACCAGTCCATTTGCAGTAGAAGCACTCAGTCTCAGGTTTAGGTCCAAACTTGGGCTCTTCACTTAATCATCAACTTGCTTGTCGTTCTTCTTGAAGTTCCCCTTCTTCCCTTTTTCTTGAAACTGGTGGTCTTGTTGACCATCAACACTTGATGCTCCTTCTTGATTTCTACCTCCGCAGCCTTTAGCATTGCGAAGAGCTCGGGAATCGTCTTATCGATCCCTTGCATATTATAGTTCATCACGAAGCTCTTGTAGCTTGGTGGCAGTGATTGAAGAACTCTGTCAATGACACTATCAACAGGAAGATTAACTTCCAGTTGAGTCAAGTGGTTATGGTACCTAGACATTCTGAGTATATGTTCACTGACAGAACTATTCTCCTCCATCTTGCAGCTGTAGAACTTATTGGAGACTTCACATCTCTCAATCCAGGCATTTGCTTGAAATATTAACTTCAACTCCTGGAACATCTCATATGCTCCATGACATTCAAAACGTTGTTGAAGTCCCGGTTCTAAGCCGTAAAGCATGGCACACTGAACTATCGAGTAGTCATCAGCTTTGCTCTGCCAGACGTTCACAACATCTGGCGTTGCTCCTGCAGCGGGTTTGGCACCTAGCGGTGCTTCCAGGACGTAATTCTTCCGTGCAGCAACGAGGATAATCCTCAAGTTACAGACCCAGTCCATGTAATTGCTACCATGATCTTTCAACTTTGCTTTCCATCACGGGCCATCTATCTACAACAACATAGACATGCAAAATACTACCAGGTACTAAGTTCATGATAAATTAAAGTTCAATTAATCATATTACTAAAGAACTCCCACTTAGACAGACATCCATCTAATCATCTAAGTGATCACGTGATCCATGTCAACTAAACCATGTCCGATCATCACGTGAGATGGAGTAGTTTTCAATGGTGAACATCACTATGTTGATCATATCTACTATATGATTCACGCTCGACCTTTCGGTCTCAGTGTTCCGAGGCCATATCTGCATATGCTAGGCTCGTCAAGTTTAACCCGAGTATTCTGTGTGTGTAAAACTGGTTTGCGCCCGTTGTATGTGAACGTAGAGCTTATCACACCCGATCATCACGTGGTGTCTCGACATGACGAACTTTCGCAATGGTGCATACTCAGGGAGAACACTTATACCTTGAAATTTAGTGAGAGATCATCTTATAATGCTACCGTCGATGTAAGCAAAATAAGATGCATAAAGGATAAACATCACATGCAATCAATATAAGTGATATGATATGGCCATAATCATCTTGTGCCTGTGATCTACATCTCCAAAGCACCGTCATGATCACCATCGTCACCGGCTTGACACCTTGATCTCCATCCAAGCATCGTTGTCGTCACGCCAACTATTGCCTCCACGACTATCGCTACCGTTTAGTGATAAAGTAAAGCAATTACATGGCGATTGCATTTCACACAATAAAGCGACAACCATATGGCTCCTGCCAGTTGCCAATAACTGTGTTACAAAACATGATCATCTCATACAATAAAATTTAGCATCATGTCTTGACCATATCACATCACAACATGCCCTGCAAAAACAAGTTAGACGTCCTCTACTTTGTTGTTGCAAGTTTTACGTGGCTGCTATGGGCTGAGCAAGAACCGTTCTTACCTACGCATCAAAAACCACAACGCGGTATAGTGATTGCCTTTTGATCTTCGGAAAGAACCATGTTCATTGAATCTGATTCAACTAAAGCTGGAGAAACAGACACCCACTAGCCACCTGTGTGCGAAGCGCGTCGTTAGAACCAGTCTCGCGTAAGCGTAAGCGTAATGTCGGTTTGGGCCGCTTCATCCAATAATGCCGCTGAATCAAGAATCAACTAGTGATGGCAAGCAATATGTATATACCCACGCCCGCAAATCCTTTGTGTTCTACTCGTGCATATAACATCTACGCATAAACCTGGCTCTGATGCCACTAATGGGGAACATAGTAATTTCAAAATTTTCCTACGCACCTGCAAGATCATGGTGATGCATAGCAACAAGAGGGGAGAGTATCGTCCACATACCTGCGTAGACCGTAAGTGGAAGCGTTATGAGAACGCGGTTGATGTAGTCGTACGTCTTCACGATCCGACCGATCCAAGTACCAAACGCATGGCACCTCCGAGTTCAGCACACGTTCAGCTCGATGACGTCCCACGAACTCTGATCCAGTAGAGCTTCATGGGAGAGTTCCGTCAGCACGACGGTGTGATGACGGTGATGTTGCTACCGACGTAGGGCTTCTCCTAAGCACCACTATGATATGATCGAGGTGGATTGTGGTGGAGGGGGGCACCGCACACGGCTTGGAACAATCAACTTGTGTCTTTGGGTGCGCCCCGCCCCCGTATATAAAGGAGCAAGGGGGGAGATCGGCCGGCCTTGGTGCGCCCGAAAGAGAGGAGGAATCCTCCTCCTAGTAGGAGTAGGATTCATCCTTTCGTAATCCTACTAGGAAGGGGGAAGGGGGAAGGAAAGAGAGGGAAAGAGGGGCCGCGCCCCCCTCCCCTAGTCCAATTCAGACTCCTCATGGGAGGGGGCGCGCTACCTCCTGGGCTGCAGCCCCCTCTCTCCCCTCAGGCCCACTAAGGCCCAATACTTCCTCGGGGGGTTCCGGTAACCCCTCCGGCACTCCGGTTTTCCCCGAAACCATCCGGAACACTTCCGGTGTCTGAATATAGCCGTCCAATATATCATTCTTTACATCTCGACCATTTTGAGACTCCTCGTCATGTCCGTGATCACATCCGGGACTCCGAACTACCTTTGGTACATCAAAACACATAAACTCATAATACGGATCGTCACTGAACGTTAAGCGTGCGGACCCTACGGGTTCGAGAACTATGTAGACATGACCGAGACCCGTCTCTGGTCAATAACCAATAGCGGAACCTGGATGCTCATATTGGTTCCTACATATTCTACGAAGATCTTTATCGGTCAAACCGCATAACAACATATGTTGTTCCTTTTGTCATCGGTATGTTATTTGCCCGATATTCGATCATCGGTATCCTCATACCTAGTTCAATGTCGTTACCGGCAAGTCTCTTTACTCGTTCCGTAATACATCATCCCACAACTAACTCATTAGTCACAATGCTTGCAAGGCTTATAGTGATGTGTATTACCGAGAGGGCCCAAAGATACCTCTCCGACAATCGGAGTGACAAATCCTAATGTCGATCTATGCCAACTCAACAAGTACCATCGAAGACACCTGTAGAGCACCTTTATAATCACATAGTTACGTTGTGAAGTTTGGTAGCACACAAAGTGTTCCTCCGGTACTCAGGAGTTGCATAATCTCATATTCATAGTAACATGTATAAGTCATGAAGAAAGCAATATCAACAAACTAAACGATCATCATGCTAAGCTGACAGAATGGGTCAAGTCAATCACATCATTCTCTAATGATGTGATCCCATTAATCAAATGAAAACTCATTTCTATGGTTAGGAAACATAACCATCATTGATTCAACGAGCTAGTCAAGTAGAGGCAAACTAGTGACACTTTGTTTGTCTATGTATTCACACATGTACTAAGTTTTCGGTTAATACAATTCTAGCATGAATAATAAACATTTATCATGATATAACAAAATATAAATAACAACTTTATTATTGCCTCTAGGGCATATTTCCTTCAGTCTAATCCACCATAAGAACCACCAGCCCACCACAAGTACTTGCTTGATGTTCTAATTTGGTTTAATTGGCAGTGGCTTATTTTACATCAAAAGGAGGTGCTCCATGATCATAGACCCGAATCTATCTATTTCCTTTGCCTCTTCCACCAAATATACAATGCCCAAGTTACTCCAGATCTCTTTTGGGTGATCACAATCAAACAAGAGGTGTCGAATGTCCTCTGCATCTTGATGGCAGATCGGACATGCCCCATCTGAACCAATGTGCCTATTAGTGAAGATTGACTTTAGCGGGATAATTCCATGAAGAATGCGCCAACAAGAAATGTGAACCTTTCCATGGAACTTTGATATTCCACATTGTCACCATATTTTTGGTGTATTTGATCCCCCGGGCCGAGCCAATACATTTGCACGGGCCTGAAAAGTTTTAGTCCATTGTATTTGATATGCAGATTTTACTGTAAAGTAACCTCTACGGTCCGGATTCCATGTAATGAAGTCATCAAACGATCCATAATTCCTCGGAATTTGTAGTATCCTTCGAACATCTATTGGGTTGAATATGCTTTTGATTAAATCCTCATCCCACTCTCCTAAAGTTGGATCAATAAGATCATTGACCAAGGATAACACAGTTTGTCCACGCCTTGTGATCACTTTCCGGTCCTCACTTGATGGGATCCAAGGGTCCCTCCAAATATTAACATTTGCGCCAGTCCCTATCCTCCATATGTACCCCAACTTAAAAGTTTCTAGACCTTCATTGTGCTTTGCCATGTAAATGACGCACCACTCTTCAAGGCAGCTTCAAGTAAACTTCCATTGGGGAAATATTTAGCTTTCAAAACTTGTGGACACAAGGAATCTGCCAACATTGCTTCGAGAGCATTGCAAGGTTGAACGAATAGAGGTCTCTTGACGAGTGCCTCTTGGGAAGCCTCACAACGATCACTTGCAGGAGGGCTGAGAACACTCCTTGGCGCGCTTTCTGCCGTCATCATGTGTTGTGCCTTGGGCGCTCCTTTCGGATTTTGCTTTTTTTCGCCCGTGTTTTTGGCCTTTTAGATGGTTTTTTTGGTTTATTTTTACTCTTTAGATTTTCACTGGTCTTTCTTATCTTTTTGACAAAAAAGTTTTACATAGAAAAAACATGTTTTCTTTTTGTTTGCTTCCTTAAGAGGCACGGTTTTGCTTCTGTGAGTGGCATGGTTGTACCTCTTGGAAAAGGGGAAAATGTGTTTCACTTTTTTTCGTCCGTGAGAGGCACGGTTTTGCTTTCGTGAGAGGCACGGTCGTGCCTTTCAGAAAAAAAAAAATATTTTTTGTTTTTTTCATGAGATGCACGGCTTTGCTTCCGTAAGAGGCACGGTATTACTTCCGTGAGAGGCACGACCTCTCGGAAACGACAAAGAATATGTGTTCTTTTTTTTCCTTTCCTGAGAGGCACATTTCTGCTTCCACGAGAGGCTTGGTCGTGCCTCTCGTAAACGAAAAAAACGTGTTTTTTCTTTTGCAAGAGGTATGGATTTGCTTCCACGAGAGGCACAGCCATGCCTCTTGGAAACGGCTTCCGGAAAGGGAAAAAAGTGCTCCCGGTTTGGTTTTTTGTTCGTTTTTTCATGAAAAATTTCATCAAAACCTATCAACATGGTAGATAAAACATTTTGAATAATCGGATCTACGAAAAAAGAAAAATCTCTCGAGTTGACCAAGATCAATAAGATCATTGACCAAGGATAACACAGTTTGTCCACGCCTTGTGATCACTTTCCGGTGCGCACTTGATGGGATCCAGGGGTCCCTCCAAATATTAACATTTGCGCCAGTCCCTATCCTACATATGTACCCCAACTTAAAAGTTTCTAGACCCTTCATTATGCTTTGCCATGTAAATGACGCACCACTCTTCAAGGCAGCTTCAAGTAAACTTCCATTGGGGAAATATTTAGCTTTCAGAACTCGTGGACACAAGGAATCTGCCAACATTGCTTCGAGAGCATTGCAAGGTTGAACGAATAGAGGTCTCTTGATGAGTGCCTCTTGGGAAGCCTCACAATGATCACTTGCAGGAGGGCTGAGAGCACTCCTTGGCGCGCTTTCTGCCGTCATCATGTGTTGTGCCTTGGGCGCTCCTTTCGGATTTTGCTTTTTTCGCCCGTGTTTTTGGCCTTTTAGATGGTTTTTTTGGTTTATTTTTACTCTTTAGATTTTCACCGGTCTTTCTTAGCTTTTTGACAAAAAAAGTTTTACGTAGAAAAAACATGTTTTCTTTTTGTTTGCTTCCTTAAGAGGCACGTTTTTGTTTCTGTGAGTGGCATGGTTGTACCTCTTGGAAAAGGAGAAAATGTGTTTCACTTTTTTCGTCCGTGAGAGGCACAGTTTTACTTTCGTGAGAGGCACGGTCGTGCCTTTCAGAAACAATTTTTTTTGTTTTTTTCCTGAGATGCACGGCTTTGCTTCCGTAAGAGGCACAATATTACTTCCGTGAGAGGCACGGCCTCTCGGAAACGACAAAGAATATGTGTTCTTTTTTCCTTTCCTGAGAGGCACATTTTTGCTTCCACGAGAGGCTTGGTCGTGCCTCTCATAAATGAAAAAAACGTGTTTTTTCTTCTGCAAGAGGTACGGATTTGCTTCCACGAGAGGCACAGCCATGCCTCTTGGAAACGGCTTCCGGAAAGGGAAAAAAGTGCTCCCGGTTTGGTTTTTTGTCAGGGTTGCAAAGGAGTACTCCTCAAATAGTGATTTTGAGGCGAGCTCCTGTTCGGTGGCTGCTTCAGGGATCGAACTCGCCTCGTGAGCTAAGTCTAAGCCTTACTCGAATTTAGCTGACCACCACAGCCATTGGTCACTTGTGATTATAATAGCGCTAATAGTACATGAACTAGTAAGGTCGTCTATTTATTTATGATTTAGTTTATTATTTATTTATATTAAAATCATGAATTGAAAAGCGTTCATTGATTTTGAGACAAAAGTTCACAAACTTAGAAAAAGTTCACCGATTTTGGAAAAGGTTTATGAAAAAGTTTAAAAAGTTCATCGCTTTCGAAAAATTTCATCGTTTTCAAAAAAAGTTCATCAGTTTAAAAAAAATCATCGATTTTGACAAAAAGTTCATTGAGTTTGAAAAAATAGTTCATCGATTTTGGAAAAAGTTCACAACTTTGAAGGAAAATTTCATTAATCTTGAAAAAGGTTCATTAAATTTTCAAAAAAGTTCATTGGATTTGGAAAAGATCATACATTAAAAAAATGTGGATGGATTTGAAAACAAACATCAAACGAGGAAGAAGGCAAAATAAAACTGAAAAACAAAAAAAAATGAAAAACAAAAAACAAAAAACAGAATAAACGAAAGAAAAGATCATAAGGTAAAAAAGTGATGGAATTTAGCGCATCAGGTTGTTGTGGCGGGGTGGTTACCATAGTGCGTCCCGAGCCAGGGAAACCTAGGTTTGATTCCCAGCTCTCGCCGATTTTTCACGCTTTGAATACGTGATCGAAGGAGATGGTGGGTTGGACGGGAGGTGAGCGAAACGGCCGAGCCCAGCTGCACGCGTGGATTTGTAGAAACAGTAATAACCGACGCCTGCAGCGCTAAATAGGCTTCGCATTTATCCATGCACCCCTAGTATATATAGAGGAGAGCACCCTTTGTATAGACATTTAATGATGATTAATAAAGAAAGCTTCCCTTTACATATTTGTGTCAATTTACTTTAGAACAAGTACAATAGGGTGACATAAGCAGGTTATAAGAAATAAGATAATATATCTTTACTTAGTTGGAGGAGAGAGAAGAGAAGCGGGCTCTTGGTTAGTAGCCGGCTACAACACGAGACCCAAGATGTTGTGTGAGTATGTAAGATGGGCCAACTATTGATAAACTAGCACATATTTAAAACTTACTATTGTACATGTCGGCTAAGAGGTTGGTTGTAGATGACATGACAACTTCTTATAGCCGACTGTTGGTTGTATTATTAACCATGCTCTTATGTGTAGCGACCCGACCCGAATGGATCAAGTCGATGTGCTTAAGTGTCATCCCTGGATCGGTATGCTGACACACAGTACTCGAGGATTTATAACAGAGGTAAATCACATGTAAAAGTAACGTAAATACTATTACCTCAATCCAAAACAGCGGAAGTAACAAGGTTGTGGATTCCCATCAACACCAACGGCAAAGTTGAGTGTAGAAATCGTAACCCTAACGTATCACTTACTCGTCGTAAGATTCCTGCAACATGAGACGTTGCAGCCACAAAGGGTCAGTACATTGAATGTACTGGCAAATTCACAACATAGAGACTGATGAATAAAGGCTATCACTACATGCATATTTGCCTGGTGGAAAAGCTCTATGGTTATAGTTTTTGCGAAAAGCCAATTTTTCCCTACTACAAAGGAATAAATTTTATTTTACTATCATGGTGGTTGTTAAACATTGAGAATGGTTGACAGCATTCTCAATCCCAATTAAATAACATCATTAAAACCCAACAATATTCTTTTAAAGTAACATGATGAGATCAATAGGATAATCCAAGAACTAGATAGTCAAGATGTCCATAACCGGGGACATAGCTAATCATGATTAGTTTGTACACTCTGCAGAGGTTTGCGCACTTTTCCCCACAAGACTCGATCTCCTCTGTTGGATTTCTCGCACTACATGGTGTTTGAGAAACTGATGACCGAGACATAGTCTTTCAGAAGCGTTTGCACCTTATGATGGGTAGATTGTACCACCTACAACCCCTACATCTGCTAGTCTACCACTGTAAGAGTTCACATGACTTAATCAACTATGCTAGAGTCCATAATAGCTTGTGGCTGCATACGGAAGTTTCTAGTATGAATAATCTCATGATCCCTTTGAGCCTGGGTGGCGGACCGTAGGATGATCACACGATATATCCCCGGGATCTCCTAGGACAACACTGGTATATCCCCAGGTGTCCGAGCAAGTCCACTGGTATATCCCCAGGGTGCCCCTAGCAATCCACCCAGATGTGTATTTAAGTTGCCACCTTAAGTTGAACCATTAAATAACAATCTCACATCAGTCATGGATTTCACTCATACCCAAACCACGTCTACGAGCATAGCATAGCAATATAAGCAACGCGTAGAAGTAACTCCCAAGGGTTTGATAGTAACAGGGCAATAGGTTCCTACCTCAGCAACTACCTCCCAATACCCACATGTTATCAATCCTACTCATGCAATGTTTGAGGGTTGAAACTAACGCGTAAAAACTGGGTACGAAAGGGATATGATCAAAGTGTGAACTTGCCTGCAATGTTGATGAAGATGATTTGCACTCAAAACTCTTGATAGTTCTACTCGTCACACTTCGGTCAATCTATCGTAAGCAAGCAATAGTAACCACACATAAGCAATCACTCAAAAGATCAGAAAGATCGAAGAAGACGATTCGGAAAACATCAAAACCAAACAAATAGCTCTTGCAACATAAAACAATTTCTAATAGTACCAAAATTATGTGAATTTGGCCTTATCGGAATGTTTAGGTCAAGAGCTTCGATTTGCAAAAAGAATCAACTGAAATGGAGCTACGAAACTCAAGTTATAATCAAACGAAGTTTGAATTCAAATCTGATCTAATTCAAACTTTAAACTTTTCAAAAACATGTTTGAGTTGGATTAATGGATAGAGGGGATCATAACGAAGACGTGGGCGTTGGTTTCGTTGGATTTGGACTAACGAGTAAAAAGTTATAGTCGTTTGAAGTACAGGGACTATTCTGTAAATAAAGTATTCACAACTAGGTCCCTGGCTGAAAATAACAGAAAAAGAAAAAGACTAAAAGGAGAACGTTCACTTATACGGTCTAAACAGTGGGCGTTCGTTGTTTAGTAAAACCTAAAAAAAAACAGATCTAGTCTAGGTTTTTTTTAAACCGAACTTAAAATAAAACCGAGGCGGGTTACGGTTTATACCGGTTCACCCAAAAGAACCGGCGATGACGGTGGTTACTCCGGTGATCTCCGGCGAGGCGGCGCGGGGCTCCGGCGGCGGCTCCGGTGGCGTGGGGCGGTGAAGCGTGGGTAGCGGCGTCGGGAGCGGCGAGCGGCGCGGCAGGTGGAGGGCAGCGGCGGCAAGGTGCGGCCAGGGCGGCGGAGATGCGAGCACCGGCGACAGCGAGATCTGCGGCGGCGGCGCAACTACGAGGAGCGGCGGCGGCGGCGAAAACGGGACCCAGGGGTCCCTGGGTGGCCTTTTAAAGGGGCAAGGGAGGGCGGTGGCGTGGGGAAGGGGGCACGGAGGCCGGGGCGGTCACGGCGGCGGCGGTGATGTCGTGGCGGCGGCGGACTCGGGAGAAGTCCCGGTGGGGGGTGGGAGCGAGGCTGGTGCGCTGGGCTGGGCCTTGGCCTGGCAGGAGCTGGGCCGGCCCAGTTCGGCGGAGGGAAGTATTTTTTTTAAAACATTTTCCAGATAAACATAATCATAAAAACAAAAAAAAAGAAAATATTATATAGGCATATAATATATCAAAATTTTCAGAAAATTATTTTCTA
Source organism: Triticum aestivum (assembly GCF_018294505.1). NCBI lineage: Eukaryota > Viridiplantae > Streptophyta > Magnoliopsida > Poales > Poaceae > Triticum > Triticum aestivum. The sequence continues at coordinate 206,365,831 of NC_057806.1, forward strand.
CGACATGAACATTTTCCTAGCATTAAATAAAATTCACACAAATTCAAATAATTCAAAGAGTGCTACTGGTCTATTAAAATCCAACAAAAATCATTTTAAAAATACCAAAATGATTTCAAATTAATTTTTCTCCAATTTTCTATTGTAGGGAATCATTTTACCCTATTTTCCATATATTTTATTTTTGGAGAAAAATAATTTGAATAAAACTCAAATAACTCCAAATTGAAAATAAATTCGAAAGAACTTTGAATTTAATTCTTTGAGACTCCCAACTCATATTTCATATAGTTTGAAGAAGTCATTTTATCTTCGCTCGTGAAAATCATTGAGTTGCATAAAGTTTCAGAATTGGAAATATTCTCAAATGAAATTCAAATATTTTCAACACCCCGTCATTTAAATAAATGGAAGAAGTCATGTCATCTTCTCTCCAGGGTTTTGTGATGAAAGAATTTGAATTCTCGGGGATCAAAAGAAAAAGGTGAAAGTTTGGGAAAGTCCTTTTATTCCCTCTCATTTAACTTTCAAAAAGTTTTGAATTTCACTCACTTTCAGACAATCACTCAAACAATCAATCAAATCTATCTATTTGTTTATAACATTCCAAAATTTAGAATTTTGGGATGTTACAAACCTACCACCCTTAAAATGAATCTCGTCCTCGATATTCAGAGAGGCTAGCAAGAAATAGGTTAGGGTTTGGGGGTCTCCTCAAAATCCATCGATCATCACAGGGGTCTGGGATGCTACCACCCTTAGAAGCATGGTTACTGTTCCATCAAAACTCATATACTCCATCCTTATTCTTGACAGTGTCGGTCTTCTCAGATCCTCGAGAAAATTCCTCCTCTGAGCTCTTCCAGTAACGGCATAACCTTTTCCTTAATTCTTTTGTCCTTTCATCTTGGTAAGGTTATTCCGAGACTAGGTCTTCTTACCTGACGGGTCTGGTGCCAAAACTAAACAACTATCGATATCTCATGGTGGTCAACAATTTATGGTTTCTCCTGCAGGAAATGGGTCTGGGTGATCCTCACTGTATAACCTACGGTTGGCAAAGCTGCCTTGTACAGGGGAAAATACCTATACCATTCTAAGGCTTAAACAAGGTTTAATATCGCCATCTCTCTACTATAGGTAAGTCACTCAGAACCATCCCACATAGCAAGGCGAATAATAAGAGTAAGTCGGTATGGTGATCAATCCATCCCACACCCAAATCATTACCTTGTATACAGTTTAGCGAATCTCGCATTCTATCACTCGGTCATCCTCACAAGCATTGCAGAATTTCTCATGTCGACGAACCAAGTTCGGATAAATCCATAGATTCTGCAAGCCAAACAACCATCTATCGTTCCTTCACAACTCTCAGGTTTTGCGTTACTTCTATAAGATCGTCTATCGATAAGGGCATATCCTCTTCCAGGGTTTTTCCTTCAGCAAGAATGTGCTTGCTTCTTGGCAGGTCCTGGGGCGTGTGGGTTATGGCACACCTCATCACTTGTAGTCCTTGAACTTATCATCGGGCAACTGATCATTATTCCAACTTCCAACTTCCTCATATTCTTAAATCCATCTAATTGTACTGTCTTCCTTCCTTCTATTGGCACCAAACTAGGACATGATTACTCAGACTCATCATGGAGTTTCCATTGATCCATATTGCCGACATCATACCTCCTTTATATCCAATAGTAATTCATCTCTTCATCCTCGTGGGATATCCCACATATCGAGATAAAATTTATACTCATGAAGTCCATATTCCACTTCGTGGAACATCATTATCCTCTCCAGGGTCAAGCGTTCTTACAGGGGAATATGGGCCATCTCTGCATGGCACTTCTTCAACTGGGAAACGTGAAACACATCATGAACTCCTGACAGTCCTTTGGGTGACTCCAACTTGTTGGCCACTTCTCCCTATGCTCCAAAACTCGGTATGTCCTACAAATCTCGGGGCTAATTTTCCCTTAACTCCAATTCATTTAACTCCTCGCAGAGGGGACGCACAAAGACATGCTCTATCTCCAATTTCATAGGCTACCTCCTTGCATTTTTTCCTTTTTGAGTCTGCATAACTCTTCTGCCTGGACTGAGCTACCTTTAGTCTACCTCGAATCAACTTAACATTCTCTTTGGACTCCTTGATCACCTTTGGTCCAAACAACTGACGGTCTCCAACTTCATCCCACACACTCTTGGGGTATCACACATATCGAGACAAAACTCGTATTCATTTTGTCCGAAATCCACTCAGTAGAGTATCCTTATCTTTTCCAGGGGTCAATGGTTCTTACAGGGTACTACCACCCTTAAAATGCACAAATCTTCCATAGAACATATTTCTCATATCCTCAGAATGGCAAAAATTCTTCTTCATAGAGTAACAACTCATAAAACCCAAATCTTTACCAATGATGCTAACTTTATTGATTCTGCAATGATTACAATCTCTTGCTTTTCCATTACATGTCTCAACTCAACACCTCAATATAAGAGAAAAATGTTCTCACTTCTACTACTCCATTTCTTTTGTTGCAAACTCAACTATCTAGCACAAGTTTCCTTCTCCTTGGGGCATTTTCTAGCAAAGTGCCCTGCTCCATTACAACTAAAATATATTACTTCTGACAAGTATCGGGGTTTCCTTTTGGGCAACTGTTGAGGTAGTGCCTTGACTCCTTGCACCTGTAACAGGTGATATGACGCAGGTCCTTCCTGGTATCCAATCTGCTTCTCTTCCTGGACCTTTCTATTCCAATTAGGGCTTCTATTTCCTGTGGGTCATACTCTACTTCCTCTGTTGGGAATTCTACTAGATCCCCATTCAAACAATTTTGGGAGATGTGTCCTTCTTCTCCACATGAATAGCATGACTTGGTGCAGGGTTTAATTGGTTCTTCTTTGGGTGTGTCCCCCACCTTTTCCTTTATCAAAGTTTCTTCTAAAATTTCCATGAGGGCTCCTTTCATTACTTCTTTCTTCTGTTGGATGGTTCATTGTACCATGGGGTAAATGTGACACTGAGCAGGATAGTGGGTAGTCCCTTCACACAAGAAACAAGTAATCTGCCTGATTGGGCATTCTTCAACTTGGCGTCTTCCTTCACAATTAGGTCATTCATCCTTGTGTTCTTTATGGGTGTGTCCTATTTCTCCACAAATCTTGCATGCACAATGCTTCCTCATATCATTTCCATAAGGCTTCAACTTCTGGGACACAAGTTGAGATCTCTGCAGAGTCAACTTTAATTCTCTCCAAGTGGTTACTCCTTGCCATCCGTTGATGGTTTGGTATATCCTCCACCAAGTAGCATCACCTCTTTCAAAGCACTGAAGAGCATGCTGGTTTCATATCATGTCCAACTATAGGGTTATTCTCCATGTGATCCTCCATGTTCTGAATCCATTGGTCTGTCTCCAGTTGACTTATCGGTCCAGGAAAACATGAGTTCATCTCCATTCGTCCTCTATTGGGTCCATGGGTTTGGGGTGAGATAAGAGAGATAGAGAGGGATACACACAATACAAACAAAAGTTTTGAAAAGACAGATTTTATTTGTGGCTGTCGGGAAAAACATCAAACAATTGACAGCTCACAAACATCGCATCTAACGTAGGTATATAACAGGGGTTTGGTCTTCTAAAGGTCAATAAATCTTCAACGTCTCCAACTCTTCAAGCCTTGTTCATGCCTCCAATGGTTTCTTCCGATCATGCTTGTCTTTCTCAAGTTCCATTGCCAGATCAACTCTGTTGACGTGAAATCTCTCGTGACATCCTTTAATATTCTGGAGTTGTATTTCAAACTTCTAGGTTTCAACATCCTTTGCATGAACCATGGTCATACTGTCCTTCAGTTCCTGACAAATCTCCAGTATCTCGAGGTTGTAGCTCCTCCAGCTTCTTGGACCTAAGTTCTTCACGAAATGCTTCCTTGTCAAAATACTGCTTCATGGAGCTCCACCTTAAACTTCTTGATGTACTACTCCAGATCCTGGTGATACACCGGCTAAGGTTAAAACTCCATCTTACTAATAAGTGCTCCATCAGCCTTCTTCCATCAAATCCATTCTGAAGAAATGCATCCTTAACTCAGCACGGTGACAATAGCATCAATGGGCGATGACATCACGGATAACCGTGCTTCTGCCCTTGTCATTGACATGAGCTATCTTCCATAGTTGATATCTCCTGCCTTAGGGTTTTCTTGACAAAAACTTTGAGTTCTCAGCTCTCCATGTTCCGGTCTTTCTCCAATACATCTTGATCTCGGGTATTGACAGCTCCCATAGTCTGCCAAGTTCCATAAGGGGTGCCTTCCTAGGTCATACTAATCTAGAAATTCTACAAAGCCTTAAAATTCTACTTGTCTTCAGTCTTCAACCGTTGTAGTTTCCTGTATTCAGATGTACGGAAAATACTCTTCATTCCGAAGTGGTCTTAGTTGTCAGATATCTTGTACTTCTTGGAGTGGTCTCATCAGCCGAATCTTCGTGTGGTCAAAAGGGGAAAGGGGTATGGTCTCACTAAAGGGAATTTTTGAATAAGCTCAGAAGAGAAGAGAGGTAAAAGATCTTTTTGAAAGTGAAAGTTGTAGAGAACAATCTTTGCTATGGGCTTGCCAGTTTCTAGGGTCACGTCCTACAGTCAACATGTGCTCTGATACCATCTTGTAGTGACCCGACCCGAATGGATCAAGTCTCTGTGCTTAAGTGTCATCCTTGGATCGGTATGCTGACACACACAATACTCGAGGATTTATAACAGAGGTAAATCACATGCAAAAGTAATGTAAATACTATTACCTCAATCCAAAATAGCGGAAGTAACAAGGTTGTGGATTCCCATCAACACCAACGGCAAAGTTGAGTGTAGAAATCGTAACACTAACGTATCACTTACTCGTCGTAAGATTCCTGCAACATGAGACGTTGCAGCCACAAAGGGTCAGTACATTGAATGTACTGGCAAATTCACACCATAGAGATTGATGAATAAAGGCTATCACTACATGCATATTTGGCTGGTGGAAAAGCTCTATGGTTATAGTTTTTGCGAAAAGCCAATTTTTCCTTACTACAAAGGAATAAATTTTATTTTACTATCATGGTGGTTGTTAAACATTGAGAATGGTTGACAGCATTCTCAATCCCAATTAAGTAAAATCATTAAAACCCAACAATATTCTTTTAAAGTAACATGATGAGATCAACAGGATAATCCAAGAACTAGATACTCAAGATGTCCATAACCGGGGACACGGCTAATCATGATTAGTTTGTACACTCTGCAGAGGTTTGCGCACTTTTCCCCACAAGACTCGATCTCCTCTGTTGGATTTCACGCACTACATGGTGTTTGAGAAACGGATGACCGAGACATAGTCTTTCAGAAGCGTTTGCACCTTACGATGGGTAGACCGTACCACCTACAACCCCTACATCTGGTAGTCTACCAATGTAAGAGTTCACACAACTTAATCAACTATGCTAGAGCCCATAATAGCTTGTGGCTGCACACGGAAGTTTCTAGTATGAATAATCTCATGATCCCTTTGAGCCTGGGTGGCGGACCATAGCATGATCACACGATATATCCCTGGGATCTCCTAGGACAACACTGGTATATCCCCAGGTGTCCGGGCAAGTCCACTGTTATATCCCCAGGGTGCCCCTAGCAATCCACCCAGATGTGTATTTAAGTTGCCACCTTAAGTTGAACCATTAAATAACAATCTCACACCAGTCATGGATTTCACTCATACCCAAACCACGTCTACAAGCATAGCATAGCAATATAAGCAACGCGTAGAAGTAACTCCCAAGGGTTTGATAGTAACAGGGCAATAGGTTCCTACCTCAGCAACTACCTCCCAATACCCACATGTTATCAATCCTACTCATGCAATGTTTGAGGGTTGAAACTAATGCATAAAAACTGGGTACGAAAGGGATATGATCAAAGTGTGAACTTGCCTGCAATGTTGATGAAGATGATTCGCACTCAAAACTCTTGATAGTTCTACTCCTCACACTCCGGTCAATCTATCGTAAGCAAGCAATAGTAACCACACATAAGCAATCACTCAAAAGATCAGAAAGATCGAAGAAGACGATTCGGAAAACATCAAAACCAAACAAATAGCTCTTCCAACATAAAACAATTTCTAATAGTACCAAAATTATGTGAATTTGGCCTTATCGGAATGTTTAGGTCAAGAGCTTCGATTTGCAAAAAGAATCAACTGAAACGGAGCTACAAAACTCAAGTTATGATCAAACGAAGTTTGAATTCGAATCTGATCTAATTCAAATTTTAAACTTTTCAAAAACATGTTTGAGTTGGATTAATGGATAGAGGGGATCATAAGGAAGACGTGGGCGTTGGTTTCGTTGGATTTGGACTAACGAGTAAAAAGCTATAGTCGTTTGAAGTACAGGGACTATTCTGTAAATAAAGTATTCACAACTAGGTCCCTGGCCGAAAATAACAGAAAAATAAAAAGACTAAAAGGCGAACGTTCGCTTATACGCTCTAAACAGTGGACGTTCGCTGTTTAGTAAAACCTAAAAAAACAGATCTAGTCTAGGTTTTTTTTAAACCGGACTTCAAATAAAACCGAGGCGGGTTACGGTTTATACCGGTTCACCCAAGAGAACCGGCGATGACGGTGGTTACTCCGGTGATCTCCGGCGAGGCGGTGCGGAGCTCCGGCAGCGGCTCCGATGGCGTGGGGCGGCACAACGTGAGCAGCGGCGTCGGGAGCGGCGAGCGGCGCGGCAGGTGGAGGGCGGCGGCAGCAAGGTGCGGCCAGGGCGGCAAAGATGCGAGCGCCGGCGACGGCGAGATCTGCGGCGGCGGCGGCGAAAACGGGACCCAGGGAACCCTGGGTGGCCTTTTAAAGGGGCAAGGGAGGGCGGTGGCATGGGGAAGGGGGCACGGAGGCCGGGGCGATCACGGCAGCGGTGGCGATGTCGTGGCGGCGACGGACTCAGGAGAAGTCCCGGTCAGGGGGCGGGAGCGAGGCTGGCGCGCTGGGCTGGGCCTTGGCCTGGCAGGAGCTGGGCCGGGCCCAGTTCGGCGGAGGGAAGTATTTTTTTAAAACATTTTCCAGATAAACATAATCATAAAAACAAAAATAAAAGAAAATATTATATAGGCATATAATATATCAAAATTTTCAAAAAATTATTTTCTACGACATGAACATTTTCCTAGGATAAAATAAAATTCACACAAATTCAGATAATTCAAAGAGTGCTACTGGTCTATTAAAATCCAACAAAAATCATTTTAAAAATACCAAAAGGATTTCAAATTAATTTTTCTCCAATTTTCTATTGTAGGGAATCATTTTACCCTATTTTCCATATATTTTATTTTTGGAGAAAAATAATTTGAATAAAACTCAAATAACTGCAAATTGAAAATAAATTCAAAAGAACTTTGAATTTAATTCTTTGAAACTCCCAACTCATATTTCATATAGTTTGAAGAAGTCATTTTATCTTCGCTCGTGAAAATCATTGAGTTGCATAAAGTTTCAGAATTGGAAATATTCTCAAACGAAATTCAAATATTTTCAACACCCCATGTCATTTAAATAAATGGAAGAAGTCATGTCATCTTCTCTCCAGGGTTTTGCGATGAAAGAATTTGAATTCTCGGGGATCAAAAGAAAAAGGTGAAAGTTTGGGAAAGTCCTTTTATTCCCTCTCATTTAACTTTCAAAAAGTTTCGAATTTCACTCACTTTCAGACAATCACTCAAACAATCAATCAAATCTATCTATTTGTTTATAACATGCCAAAATTTAGAATTTTGGGATGTTACATTATGTAACCATGATTGACTACGATGCTCGCTTCCGCTCCGCAACCTTGGACCAGACTCGCCAGCAGGAATTGTGGAATACATTATCAGCACGCTTCACTCCGCCAACTCTCCATCAAGCCTGCATCACACAAGCTTTTGTTGATCTCGGGGAGATATGAATCCGAAATTTCTTCACAAAAATGGATTCCCCATGTAATTGTGATTCCGCTTTTTGCGATCTCATAATTTTTCGGGTTAGTTTTACCTGTAGTATGGATTTTTTTGCGAGATCCCGGCGGACCTGATGTCTCCCGCCAATGCGGATGGATCTTGCAGAGAGGAATTTGTTGACTATATTGTGGGGAGAGGGTGCTTTGACGAAGCGGAAATTTGCGCGACTTCATGATGTACTGGCAGATCATGAGCCGTCCGCTGCGATTCCCAAGATTGGTGCTAGAGATTGGTGTATAAGCTAAAAATGTTTCATATTTGCTATACATGTGAAATACGACTGACTACTCTGACTTATACGCTGTCCTCTTCCTGACAATAGTACCTGTGTCCCCTGATTTCTTGTCAAAATGAGGATGAAAATATCTATTGTGCGCTGTTCCTATCCATTTCCCCCATCCTCTCTTCTTTCTTTGTTCGTCTCCATTGCTTGGCTTCTTCTTCTTCTTCTTCAAGCTTTCTTTCCCTCTTCTTCTTTTCCTAGATTTCAGCTTATTGCTTCTACTTCTTTCATTCTAGAGGAATTCCCTTCTTGTACATGCCTCTACAGTTCCTTGAACATATTCAAAGTAGAAACGCTCCAAGTATTTGGCCGTTGTTATAGATCCGTCATATCAAGCATGAACAACTTATAGCTAAAGCACACATGTATGGATCAGCTATAAATCATCGTTTTATTCTGAATAATTTTTCTTCTGTATTCATAAAAATCTGGTTGCTATATGTATATATTTTAATTAAATTATGCATGAACCAGCCTTTGAAAGCATAATTAGTCACAAATGTATAGATTTCAATTTCATTTTTAATGTACGAAGCTAATATTATTTCACATGTTTTGTATTGTGTATTATAAATTTCACATATCAATATGTGGTACCTACACGATTTCACATTTCTTAACTAATTTTGGTACAAAGTATGAATGTACTGGTATTTCACATATCACTATCTGCTATCTGCATGATTTCAAATTTGTAACTATTTTTTGTATGATTTTTTCAATATGGATTATGATAATGGATGTATGAATGGTAGCTTCTTGGATCTGCTAACTATGGTTGAAGACCCAAAAACTTATATGACATCAAGGTATAGTTTAGCTTAATAGATATGTGTTATTATAACTGAATCTCGCTTACATCATACTTATAATAGTATACAATTTATATCTTTTTTTCAAATGTAGCATTGTTGATACGCAGATTGCTGAACAAAGCTTCACAAAAGAACAATCTAAAGATTTTTCAGATGCAAGAGATGTTCTTTCTCAATAAAATCTTAGGTATGGAACAAGTATATTTATATTGACATTATCAGTCTAAGTAAAATGACTTACATAGAGATATTATATTTAAAAGATTGATTTCGACGAATACAACGATGATCTTGAAGAAGTTCAATCTAAATTTGGAAAAGATGGAACAAATTTTGGTAATGAAGGAAATGTTAACGCAAACTTCTCTGGATGAAGATTACTTATTTTCAGCATATAAAGTTGATGAAGAAGAAGCCTCTGTTAATCTGGAAGATAATAGGTATAATTTTTTGAACATAATCATTATAAATTATAGTACCTACTAATTGATATTACTTTAGTACTTTGGTAAATGGAGCTATTAAGAAGGTATCAGATGATATTGTCAAGATAAATCTTTGGATATGTTCAAACCTTATGTTGGTATGAAGTTTGGATCTCTAGCTGAAGCATATGACTTTTACAACACATATTCTTGGGTTCTTGGTTTTAGCATCAGAAATGGAGACAATTTTGTGAATGTCAAAGATATTCAGACAATGCAAGAGTACAAGTGTCAGCGCAATGTGAGTATTGTTATTAATTTATTTTCCACAAACATATTTTTTATAATATGTACTATTTATATGTTGTGTTGAACCAATATATTTATATTTCCCAGGGTATAAACAAGAATGCAATTAGGTCAACAACTAGATGTGGTTGCAAAGCAGAATTAAGGGTTCATTTGAATGATTGCGGAGAATGGTATGTCAAAAGTTTCAAAGAAGAACATAACCATGAGCTTGTTGAAAGTTGTGGTCAAAAGAAACACATGTATTCTCATCAGCATATTGATCCGGGAGCAACAAATCTTATTAAGCATTTGAGACAAAATAATGTTTCAATTACAAGGGTAAATTCGGTCATATCCAATATGGATGGTTCAATCACTAAAGTGTCATTTAGTAAAAGGAAACTTAGAACTGTGTGTTCTCAAATAGCAAGTGAGAACATACAAAATGATATTGCTAAGACCTTAGAATTTTTTAGAGAGAAAATTGTGCAAGATGATAGATTTGCATTTACTATTGATGATGATAATAGGCTCAAGGCTATAATGTGAATTAGTGGCCGAAGTAGGGTACTTTATCAGTACTTTGGAGATGCAATCACATTTGACACAACGTATGGTACAAACATTTACAATATGCCATTTGGAATGTTTTTCGGGGTCATCAATCATTTTGAGAGTGTCATTTTCGCTGGAGTATTGCTTACAAATGAAAAGGTTGAGAATTTCAAATGGGCCTTTAAGGAGTTTGTCGCAATGACGGGTGGTAAAGCTCTTGTTACTATTCTTACTGGTATGTTCTAACTAGATTTTAATTTACCGTGTGTCTATTTATTAGATTAATATTGAAAATTTTGACATAAATTTGTAGATCAAGCACTTGCAATTGCTAATGCAATAAAAACAGAATTACCGAATACAACTCGTAGATGGTGTAAATGGCATGTCCTAAAGAGAACTCATGAACTTCTTGGACAAACATACAAGAAATACAATACATTTGCTGATGATTTCCACAAGTTAGTAAATCATATGCTTACGGTTGAAGAGCTTGAAAAAGCTTGGGAGATTATAATTGATAAATATTGTCTCAAGGATGATGCTTTCATGACAAGAGCTTATGATGTCAGAGAAATGTGGACTAAACCATACTTTCAAAATATTTTCTGTGCTAGGATGTGTAGTACGCAAAGAAGTGAATGTGCTAACCATATGTTGAAGATATATACTATTTGCAAGTCTTCTATTAATGCATTTGTTACTACATATACAAAGCTAATAGATGATAGAGAAAGTTGTGATGCTATGGCTGAGAAGAATTCAAAACAAGCAATTTTATTTAATTACTTGATAAAAAACAGCAAATTATACGGTGCATTACCTGTTCTTATGTATAATGTCATAGCATTAACAATTTTATTCTTTTTGTAGAGAAGTATTAAACTACACTTTGGATATCTTCTTGAAAAGCATGCTTACATAATATACACACCAAGAGTGTACTCTCTAATCAAAAAGGAATTAGTTAAATCAACCAAGTATATATTATTGCAAAGTTCAGAGGATAATATGTTCGATGTGATGCATGTTGCAGCGGAATCACATGATGCTTGGTGCAAAGTGAGATATGTCAGATTATAGGTTCTCGACAAACCCTTAAGGTTCGAACACTGGGGTGCGCACGAAGAACTCTCTCTCTCTCTCTCTCTCTCTCTCTCTCTAGCTTGCTCGCACGACGATCTCAAGGCCGAGCTCGACGAACCCAAGGAACATGGGACACAAAGGTTTATACTGGTTCGGGCCACCGTTGTGGTGTAATACCCTACTCCAGTGTGGTGGTGGTGGATTGCCTCGAGGGCTAGGGATGAACTAGTACAATGGATGAACTATCTCCTGAGGAGAGGTGTTCTTGAGCTCGATGAGCTGGTGTGTGTGTGGATGGTCCGAATATGATCCCTCTGGCTATGGTGGTGGCTAGCCCTATTTATAGAGGCCATGGTCCTCTTCCCAAATGTTAGGCGGGAAGGGATCCAACAACGACCGAGTTTTAAGGGGGACAACTAGTACAAACTATCCTGACAAAAGGTGGTCTTCGCCTGCCAAAGACTCTGGTGGTGACATTGCTCTGGGCTCCGTGGTGACCTCCGTCCTACCGTCCTGCTGGCCTTGGTATTGTTGCACCGATAAAGAAACCTTTGCCTGATGCCTTGGGACTCCTCGCCTGCGCTTGCCTCTTTAGCACCAAAGAGGAAATTGGTACACTGTGCCCGCTGGCGCCCGCCTGGCCTTGGTCGTCATGGCTCAGGTCACGTGAACCTCATGAGGTGCCCCTTGCATAGATATCTTTGCTCCTCGGGAGCCAGCGTAGTGAGGCTGCCCCCAGGGAGGTCTTGGCGTCGTCCTCCTCGCGAGGCTTGGCCCCTCATGAGGGTCTTGAGTGGTTGTTGCTGAAGATGGGCTGTACTAGGCCACTGGTGGAGCCACGCTGTGTCCCGCAGGCAGGCAAGTCTGGGTACCCCCATTCCCAGGACGCCGACAGTAGCCCCAGGGCCCAAGGCGCGGTCGAACTTGGCTTTGAGGCGAAGCCAAAGGACAAGTGTGGAGCGCCGCGGGCCCCAACCGCCTGCAGCCTTGGTCACCGTGTGGCGACTGACGGGACGTGGGCGTCTGCTTCCCCATGTCGCCTTGGTATCCATTCTATTTGATGACACCCTGCTACATGCAGAAGAAAACCATCATTACCTTAGATCATGGAGGCCGGCGGTTGGCCTCCTTAGGCTATAAATGAGGAGGGGGCCGGGCCCCTGTCGCTTATCTCTTTCTCCACTTCGCCTGCTTCTTCTTCTTACTCCTCACTTCATCATCTGGCTGCGACACCCATGGCTCTGATAAGGAGATTCTCCGCCACCGAGAAAGGGAAGCCCCCCGTGAGGAGCAGGGGCCTCTTCCGTCGAAGAAGAGGTTTGCCCACTCCTGCGACATCATCGTGAGGCAGGAGGTGACGAGGCCATGGTACGAGCGGCCTCCCCCCGGCTACCCATTGCCCTTGTACGCCCAAGCGCAAGGCTCCGGAGGAGGAGGCAGCGCCTCGCGCCGCTCGCGCCACGACCGTGGTAGCCAAGCCGTGGTGGCACGCGCCGCCGCCCCGCGAACTCATGCCGAGGGCTCCTCACGCGAGCTCATGGTGTGGGTGGCAATGCCACCGCGCACCTGGATCAAGTTATCGCAGTTCTTTGCCGATGAGATGCCGACGAGGGGGCCGCTCGAGCTGTGGCTGCAACACACCGAGTGCAGCACCCCGACAACTGGAGCAGGAGGTCGAGGCCGTCTCCCCGGGGAAGATCTTCATGACTCATGGATGGGGCGAGGTCGCCCGTGTCTGTCACGCGGAGGGGGCCCTCGCCATCCATTTCAAGTACGATGGCACGTCCATGCTGTTCTTCAAGGTCTTCGACGAGGAAGGCCGCCGCCTGGAGTGTTGTCCTAGAGGGGGTCGCCAGGACGGCGGAGCAGCCGGCGCTGGGCCCTCCCTTGGCCCTGCTGACAGCTCCTCCAGCAGCAGTGATGGCTCCTGGGAGTCCAGCAACTCTCCCGAGCTTGATGACACTCCAGAGATGAGCAACGAAAGCTACGTGCTCTCGAGGTCTTGCCGCGCCCGAAGCGCAGCGGTAGCGGCAGCCCAAAGTCATCGCTGGTCTAGATGGGGTTGGCGCCGACCCCTTGTGGCCCATTGTTGATGATGGCGTCGGCAGCGACACCATCGATATGGCTCCTGGAAATCTTCTTTTGTTCCCTGCGAGGAATCGAGATGAACCCCGTGGGTGTGTGTAAAGAATTTGTAGTACTTTTGTAGCGATGTTATTCCTATTATGAAATTCGTGATTGCATGTCTTGCTCCAACATTGTTCCCCCTTTTCATCCTCGCGGCAGCTTAGTGCTCTACGCCGACAGGTCCCAGTCCCCAGGCAGGATTCAGCCATCGCTGCTATGCCAGGTCGCGATGCCGTGGTCAAGGCCAGGAGGTGAGCGACCCGAGGTCCAGTAAGAGATCCTGAGGCGCGATGCTCAAGAGGCCCCCCTTGGCGTGCAAGAAGCTCCCTAAAGGTAGAAAAGGAAGGCGACATTGCCGTAGCAAGGTTGCAGGAGCCGAAAATCCTAAGTCGTGAGCTGGGCTGCCTTGGATACGTGACTTATCTTAGCGATCCTGGGTCGATTCCTTGCGTGGCGCCCGACTCATGCGCCGCTGATGGCGATGCTGCCAGGTTGTGTCCATGCCAGCTCCCCCCTTCACACTCTCTTGAGTGCTCTACGTCCTCGGGTCCTGACCCTCGAGCGAGCTCAGCTGCTGCTGGTATGCCAGGTCGCGATGCCGTGGTCAAGGCCAGGGGGTGAGGGCTGGAGAGTCAATAAGAGCTCCTGAGGCGCGATGCTCAGGAGCCCTCGCTTTAACGCCCCAGCGAAAAGCATGAAAGGGAGCAGCTGGCGAGGCCACCTGTAGCTGGGCTCTGGAGATTCCTGCGGGTTAGTGCAAGGAGAGAGTAGCTGATAGCCGCGCTTGCCGCCCAGCCATTGCTCCTTCCGTGAGAAGATAAAGGCACTGTGGATCTGGTGAGGTGACGTGCGCAGAGCGGGCCATGAGCTAGAGCTCGATCGCACAAGTTTATCAGCGTTGCAGGGACGGACCCGAGCACAAGCGTCGTGCCAGCATGTGAGACTCCCGTTGCGGGATGAGCAAGTGACCGATCTGCAACGCAGGAGACCGCGATGAACAAGCACCATGTAATAAATTATCATAAAGCAATTCATGCGAGGAAGCAAGCTAGTTCAGGTAGATGCAAGAACGATACATGCCACTGGGACGGACCCGAGCGGCCTGGGGATGATGCAGCCCGAGGGGCGCCCTCAACTGAGTAAGCTAAAGATGCGGAAGGATGCGCGTCGCAGGGACAAACCCGTGCAACCTGGGGATAATGCTGCCCGAGGGGCGCCCCCAACTGAATGAACTGGAAAGAGTCACCTGATACCGTTGCTGGAGAGGTGTTGGAGTAGCTGAAGATGTGTGCTGAAGAAGTTGTCCTTCACGAGTCACCAGGGTCCTGAGCCTCGAGAGGCTCTGGGAGCCCGGGCGGCTCATGAAGAACCGTCGCCCTCTCTGTCAGGACTACATGATGCCTGGCCTCCCAAGCCGCCAGAATGCTCCACAAGCGGTGCTGGAAGGTGACAGCCGTGTTCGGCAAGACGAATGGCATGCGAACATAGCTGTGAGGTGGACCCTCGCACCGACCAACGCACGAAGGCCAGAAACGCCTCTGAGATGCGACCCTGTTGAGCCCTAGAATGTTAACGCAGATGTGTAACTCGTCGCCCTCGCCAGGACGCGGAGCTGCACCAGGTGGTGGGCAGCGGTTGCCACGCATGGTCCTTGCTTCTTGAAGCTCCTCGGTCGCCTTGGTGATGAACTCCTGAGCACCAGGCGCTCCACGCCTTTTGCCCTCTTGAGGGAAACGTGTGGCGAAGCACGCCTCCACGTGGTGCCCGAGCACCTCCCTCGTGACACTGGCTAGGTCTGAGGCCCTCCAGAAGAAAGCCCCCGGGCCCACCCTGAGGGGGGCGCCGGGCGGACCTTCCTATGCGAGGGAGGGAGGCGCCCCATCTGCAGGCGTAGGTCCTAAGGTGGTTCCACTGGAGATGCCGCCCTCCTGATGTCCTTGGTGGAGCAGCTGCTTCTTCATCTTGGGAATGGCCTCAGGGGGTATACGACGCCTTTGCTGTCTAGATCTTCGGCCGCCGTAGCCTGGTAAGCGCGCTCAAGGGAGCACACCACGTCCTTCTCTTTGCAGGCGACCGAGATGACGCCGACGCTCCCTGGTATCTTGAGGACGTTGTAGCCATGGTGGGTCACTGCCATAAACTTGGCCAAGGCTAGGTATCCAAGGATGGCATTGTATGGCAGGCAGATGTGGGCAACATCAAAGTCGATAAGCTCGGTGCGGTAGTTGTCGCGGGTGCCGAAGGTGACAGGGAGGTGGAGCTGCCCTATCGGGGTGGTAGAGCCGTCGGTCACTCCTGAGAAGGGCTTGGTAGGCTGCAGTTGTTCATATGGCACTTGGAGGCGGTTGAATGTCTCGACGGACATGATATTGAGCCCTGCAGCGCTGTCGATGAGGGTCTTGGTTACTTGGACGTTGCTGATGATGGGTGAACAAAGCATCGGAAGGGCGCCGGCAGTTGCTGCGCACTTGAGCTGGTCTGACGAGCTGAAGGTAATGGCACATTTGGACCACCTGAGCGGGCGCGTGGCCTCGAGCTTGGGGAGCACTGTGTTCACCTCGCGGGCGAACTGCTTGAAGATGTGCTGGGAGGCTGGGGCCTGGGCGCCATCCAGGATGCAGGCGATGGCGCGCGGCTCTTGGAAGCCCCCAGCCCCCTCGTCTTAATGATGGTCATTGTTCCTCCTTGGTGGTGGCGGCAGCAGAGGGAGGCCAACCTTGCCCTAAGGTCGGTCCTCACAAGGCTAGTCCCTTCAGGCGCCCTCGCGAGGCTGGTCCTACCAGCGGTCCTCACGAGGCTGATCACACCACTCCTGGTGAGGGCCGCGGTCGTCCAAGCGTCCTCCACTTCGTCCTCCTCCTCGGCCGTAGCCTCGGTCGTTGCGCTTGGGGTGTCGACCGAAACGCCCATCGTGGATGGCCCTGAGCTCTTGACAGTCATTAGTGTTGTGGCTGTGCACATTGTGGAAGGCGTAGAATGGACGGCTGCCCTTCGAAGACTCCGGGTGATCGCGACCGCGCTTCATCTCTGGCTCGGCCGCTAGCACGACCGCTCCCTTACGCTTCACATCCTTGGCCTTGGCCTTCTTGTCCTCTTGCTAACTTGGTTGCTATGTTGACCATCTCCAGAGCCGTGCACAGGTATTCGTGGATGGCGAGCTCCTCCTTCATCTTGACATCGTGTACACCATCGGAGAACGCGAAGATGATGGCCTCGTCCATCACCTTGGGGATCTTGAGGCAGATGCTGCTGAAGCGCTGGATGTATTTCTGAAGGGTTTCCCCTGGCTGCTGCTTGATGCCCTGCAGGTCACCCGCGGCCGGGGGGCGATCGCGCGTGCCCTGGAAGTTGGCGACGAAGCACTCGCGCATATCTCCCTAGGAGGAGATCGATCCCGCGGGCAGGTTTAGGAGCCACAAGCACGCACCATCCTTGAGGGCCATGGGAAACTAGTTCGCCATGACCTTTCCGTCGCCGTTGACCGCTTCGATGCTCAGCTCATAGAGCTGCAGGAACTCAACAGGGTCGGGGGTGCCGTCGTAGCACGGAGGCAGGTACGGCTTGAACTTGCTGGGCCAGACGACGCTACGCATCTCAGGAGTGAAGGCGTGGCAGCCTGCTGTAGTCACTGGAGCTCGTCGCGGGGGTGGAGCCTGGTCTTGGTATCCGCGCGCCGCCACTGCGGGCAGTGCATGGTCTTGACGTGGTGGTGCTTGGAGCAAAGGGGCATTATCTTGTTGCGGCCGAGGGACTTCTTGGCAACTTACTTCTTGATGCATAGGTGCCCTGCACGGTGGGTCACGTCGCGGGACCGCGCGTCTTGGTGCGAGGGCTACGTCTTGACGCGGAGGTGGCGGAGGCGCGCCATGGGCACATCGCCCGTAGCTAGAGGTGGGCGAGGCAGCGAGAGGGACGGTGCAGGGGAGCCCCCAGCGGCGCTAACAAGCTCGGTGATGCGGTCCAGCCAATCTTCATAGAGGTCGTCGATGGGGCGGTATCGCAGGAGCTCACGTGCCATGAGAAGCGCGGCCTGTGCGTCCATGGGCGCGCAACGAGCGTGGGACGACGAGCCAGCCGGAGTCAGCGACGGGGTGGCAGTGCGTCCATCCCGCTGCACAGAAGGGTGCAGCGATGAAGCTTGCTGCTTGTTCGCCACCTGGCCGGTGGCGGCATTGGTAGAGGGTGATGGAGAACGGCGGGGAGGTCCGCCGACGGGCGTCGTCTAGGTAACGCGAGCGGCAAGGGCCGCCCAGCGCTCAGCATGGGCTCGGCGAGCATCATCCATGGATGCGGCGGAGCAGTGGAGCGTGGATCAATGGAGGAAAGGCTTCGGTGCACCCCTACCTGGCACGCCAAATGTCAGATTCTAGGTTCCGGCAAACCCTTAAGGTTAGAACACTAGGGTGCGCACGAGGAATTCTCTCTCTCTCTCTCGCTCGCTCGCTCGCACGGCGATCTCAAGGCCTAGCTCGACGAACCCAAGGAACACGGGACACAGAGGTTTATACTGGTTTAGGCCACCGTTGTGGTGTAATACCCTACTCCAGTGTGGTGGTGGTGGATTGCCTCGAGGGCTAGGGATGAACTAGTACAATGGATGAACTGCCTCCTGAGGAGAGGTGTTCTTGAGCTCGATGAGCTGGTGTGTGTGCGGATGGTCCGAATATGATCCCTCTGGCTATGGTGGTGGCTAGCCCTATTTATAGAGGCCATGGTCCTCTTCCCAAATGTTAGGCGGGAAGGGATCCAACAACGGCCGAGTTTGAAGGGGGACAACTAGTACAAGCTATCCTGACAAAAGGCGGTCTTCGCTTGCCAAAGACTCTGGTGGTGACACTGCCATGGGCTCCACAGTGACCTTCGTCCTGCCGTCCTGCTGGCCTTGGTCTTGTTGCATCGATAAGGAAACCTTTGCCTGATGCCTCGGGACTCCTTGCCTGCGCTTGCCTCTTTAGCTCCAAAGAGGAAACTGGCACACTACACCCACTGGCGCCCGCCTGGCCTTGGTCGTCATGGCTAACGTCACGTGAACCTCACAAGGTGCCCCTTGCATAGATATCTCCGCTCCTCGGGAGCCAGCCTAGTGAGGCTGCCCCCAGGGAGGTCTTGGCATTGTCTGCCTCGCGAGGCTTGGCCCCTTGCGAGAGTGTTGAGTGGTTGTTGCTGAAGATGGGCCGTAGTAGGCCGCTGGTGGAGCCACGCTGTGGGCCGCAGGCATGCAAGTCTGGGTACCCCCGTTCCCAGGACGCCGACAAGATACATAATCAAGGTTGATGAAAACATTGTATACTATAATTGTGAATGTGGCATATATCAGCATTTTGGTGTAATATGCAGCCATATAATTAGAGTAAGTTTATTATTACTTATCTAATCAGTTTCATTACTTCTGTTTATTTATAAACACTACAAAAATTACTATCAAAATTTAATATTATGTATGGTAAAATGCAGATACTTTTGATTAGGGGTTTATCAAAGGTTCTAGACTGTCATATCATGAATAGGTGGACTAAGAAGGCAAGATTTGGAACCATCCGGATAACAGATCAAACACATTTTGCTGAAAATGAAGAAGAGGATAGGTCTGTTAGGCACAAGATGTTGTATTTTGATGTTGTTACTTTAGTTAATCAAGGAGAAATTGATGATACAACTTGTGCAATTGCAAATCAAATTTCATGTGGTGTAAAAAGGAATTGGCAGAACACAAACTCTCTCTTACGACAGCATGCCAGATAGGATATGGAAATCCAAGTAAAGACACTCCGGAAGATAACATTGAAGATGACGTTCAAGCAGAATCTACGATGTAGGTTCATCGGGAATAGTGATTGTTGATAAGAAAATCAATGCATCTATTCCAGTGGATTCTATTCTTCCACCATTAATTGTGTCAAAAAATGGCCTCCCTTCAAATAAGTGGTACAAATCAAGCATGGAGGTAAATATAATAAAAAAGAAGCGTGCAACCAAAGCTAAAAATAAAAACAATGAACCAGGAGGATATTTTGGTATATCAAGAACACGATTTTGCAGCAAATGTCGTTCTCCTACTCGTACGATAAAGGACTGCCCTAAGATGTGTTTGCCTTGAATTTGTAATAATCAAATTTAGTATTTAGCTCTTTTTCATGATGGAAAATATGCAACTACTATCAAATTTTAAATTAGTTAGACATAATTGTCTTACTGTTTGAAATGAGCTATAATATGAGTTATTTTGGAAAGAATAATATATATTGTATTATAATTTATCACG
This sequence comes from Triticum aestivum, assembly GCF_018294505.1. Lineage (NCBI taxonomy): Eukaryota > Viridiplantae > Streptophyta > Magnoliopsida > Poales > Poaceae > Triticum > Triticum aestivum. The sequence continues at coordinate 206,385,732 of NC_057806.1, forward strand.
TAGTGAATGACTTGATTCAACTATAACTAAGCTAAAAACAGAATTTAATGCATGGTAATAAAAATTCAAATAAGATAAATCTATTCATTTTTTGGTATATTATGCAAAGTAACTTAGTCTACAACATCATCGTCATCTCCACCATCGTCTGGATCTTCATGATCCTTGTATGAACTTGAATGTTGCATCCTTGCTGTAGATATTGTTTTAAATTTCATTTTCAAATCATGACAATTATTTTCTTTTCATGATAATTATTAGTACCCATCCTTAAACATCTAACTCATCATGTTGTAAACATCTAACTCATTTTGAAGGCACGGTAATTTCGAAATCACCTTCTTTGTTAATTTTGATAATCACGTTTATATTGATTGGTGTGTTTCCCTATTAATTTTCAACAAAACATATATGTACTGTGGTAGTCCAAGCTGTTGGGGAACATATTGCATGGAAAATAAAAAAATTCTACGCACACGCAAGATCTGTCCATGGAGATGCATAGCTACGAGAGGGGGAGAGCATCTACATACCCTTGTATATCGCTAAGCGGAAGCGTATATAACGCAGTTGATGTAGTCGTACTCTTTGCGACCCGATCACGATCCAACCGATCTAGTGCCGAACGGACAACACCTTTGAGTTTAGCACACGTGCGGCTCAATGACGTCTCCTCCTTCTTGATCCAGGAAGATGGAGAGGAGAAGTGGATGAGATCACAACCAAAACGACGGCGTGGTGGTGATGGTGGTGGTGGAGCACTGACAATGCTTCGCTAAGCATCATCGGGACGAGGCGGTGGAACTACGAAGTAACGAGAGAGAGAGAGAGGCGCCAAGGGCTCGGTGTATCCTCTTGGGGTGCCCCTCCCCTCTATATATAGGTGGAGGGGCATGGGGAACAGCCCCTCCAAACCCTAGGCCGCAGCCAAAGGAGGAGGAGGTGGAATCCTAGTCCTCCTCCTCCCCTTCCATACAGAAGTGGACTTTCCACCTTTCCCAACTGCATGGGCCTTGAGGGACTTGTGTGCACCTAGCCCAATAAGGCCAAGGTGCCTCCCCTCGGCCCATGCTAATACTTGGGATGTGGTGGAACCCTTGGTGGACTTCCGGACTACTCTGGAAGTTTCCGGAACCTTCTATAAGCTTCCCGGTACAATACCAAAAAACTGAAACTTTTTCCGAAACCCTGAAAACAACTTTCCATATATAAATCTTTACCTCCCGACCATTTCGAGACTCCTCGTGACATCTAGGATCTCATCCGGGACTCCAAACAACATTCGGTTACCACTCATCAAATATCCCAATACTACTCTAGCGTCAACGAACGTTAAGCGTGCGACCCTGCGGGTTCGGGAATCATGTCGTCATGACCGAGACACCTCTCCGGTCAATAACCAATAGCGGGACCTGTATGCCCATATTGTTTCCTACATATTCCATGAAGGTCTTTATCGGTGGAACCTTTATGACAACATATGTAGTTCCCTTTGTCCGTCGGTATGTTACTTGCCCGAGATTCGATCATCGGTATCTCCATACCTAGTTCAATCTCGTTACCGGCAAGTCTCTTTACTCATTCCGTAATACATCATCTTGTAACTAACTCCTTAGTCACTTTGCTTGCAAGCTTCTTGTGATGCTGTATTACCGAGAGGGCCCAAAGATACCTCTCCGCCATACGAAGTGACAAATCCCAATTACGTTGTGATGTTTGATAGCACACAAGGTATTCCTCCGGTATCCGGGAGTTACATCACTACTAGGGAAAAGCCTAGTAGCAACGCGGGTTTTAGGTATAGAAGTAGCACGGGCACCCGCGCTACTGATACGGCGCTACAGCTAACCTGTACCAGCTGCGCGTGTGGTCCCGCGCTACTGCTATATAAGTGTAGCAGTAGTGAGCTGTAGGACAGTGCGCTACTGCTAATAGCTGTAGCGCTCTGTATTAGGCCGCGCTACTGCTAGTGGCACGCTGCTGCTAACTTTACTCCCCTCGCTACTGCTAATTTTATTAGTTTTTGATCTTTTTCTACATATTTGTTTTGTATTTGAACATGCTTTATACAAGAATCTTTAGCACATACAAATGTCATCATGATGCACATACAAATGGCTGCGAGACCACAAATGTAATCATAGCATATACATACAAATAGTCTCATCAAATCATGTCATCATCATAATCATCATCCAACACAAAGTGATCTCTCGTCATCATCTCGAAAATAGTGATACCTGCAAGTCTCGAATACTTGCAACTACATCGTCATCCATCTAAACAATGATATACGCGAGAAGTGCTATCATTATGAGTGATAACAGAACTATGCAGTACATGAGGCATTGGTTATGAGTCCTCTCTCGCGCTAGCGTGAACCTCAAGTAACCAGCTTTTGCTTCTTGTCCGCTTTTGAAGCCTTTATGGTTGGCGCCCGAGACCCCCTCCACTTGCACCTGACACTCAGGCCACTCATCGTACACTCCCAGAACCTTCCCTTCGTACATGACATAGCACTGCTTCTTCGCCATCAAGAATCTAGGTACCTGTTAGAGATGCATCTTCATCAAGAGAATGTACGATCATATGTAACAGAATATACTAGAGAAACACAAAAAAGACAGGGTTAGCAACTAGATGCAACATATAGTACGCAAACTATTTAACTAGAGGTACGAATGTCATTGTACCCAAAATAACAAAGTAGCGTTATGCAAGTTCAGCAGGGACCATGGACGTCACAAAGTTTCATCACTACAGAAAGCATACAAGTTCAACCGACACATATCATCATCATCGGCATCGTAAATCACTAGAAGTTCCATCCTTCCATATCATCAAGGATGGACCCTAGCTTATTGAACGGTGTGAGGTCATGACATTGCATGCATATGCAAGTTTGGACGTCAGGTCGTGATGTAGGGCCGTGGTGGAACATCCCCTTCTCATCGACGACTTCTTTATGATGGTCGTCGCAATGTCCCTTTGGATGCGAAAGAAGTCATCTTTAAGTTTATAATCTGCTTCTCCATGAGATTCTACCCACTTGCGGATATGATCATCGTTTCTGGTTGTCATGCGAAGCTTTTGGTGATCCATTCTGAAATCAATCATGAGATGGAGGAGGTAGAATCCATCTTCCTTGCTTGGTTTTGGGACATGGATGCAGCAAAAGTTAGTTTTATGCGAGAAACTCAACTTCTTGTTCCTTTGTTTCCTGATCTGCAGGTGGCCACCCCTAATGCTGAAGCCTTGGAGAGCATCATCTAGAATATTCATTATGTGGGTGTAGTCCTTCTTCTCGTAGTCTCTGGTAGGGTCGAAATACACAGCGTGGGAGACTCACGAGTAAAGAACAATAAGGACGGCGCACCCGTTGCTGCGGGGAAAAAGACACCTCAAATTATTCTCCATATGAGCGAGAAGGAATGATTGAAATGTACGAAAGGATTGTCCGGAACTGACTTACTTTGGATGATAAGGTAGGAGGACAATTTCCTGGTCCTTATTCTGTACCATGAAGTTTTGGAGGTACTCCCTAGCAGTTTCACCCTCAAAATCGCCGAGACTCAGGAAAGACTCGTGCATGTAGTACGGATCTGCCACACAGATCTGCGAGACTTCTCTCTTCATGACGGAGCTCATATGTAGCGCAAAAAGGCGGACGATTGTAAAATCGAGCCTCCTTGTCAGAAACATCTCGAAGATATGGTCAAACCGCAGGAAGAACACCTCTGCGGGCTGTGTGTCAACATAGCACTTCCCCTCAGGCACACGAGCTGCGTATGTCGGATATCCTGGATCCTTCGAGGCTAGTAGGCTTTTCTCAGTCGACAGCACATGGTTGTGCAGTCTCCTGAGATCCCTTGATAGTGCCTCCAGCGGTTTCGGTGGTAGCATCAGCTTGCCCGTGACATGGAACATGGCTGCACCTTTCACGGGTACACGCTCTTCAAAATCCATCGTATGGCTGCTATGTGCTCTGGCTTGTTTGGAGGCAGCTATCTTCCCTGGTCTCTTACTCTCCTTTTTCTTGGGCACACCTTCCAGACCCTTCCTTAACCCCTACCCAAGTGTTGCCGGACTAAGCACTGCACGACCCCAACTAGTTGAGTGTGTGTTGAGGAGGCATCTTCAGGCGTGTCCTGTGATGATTTCATGAAGAGAAACTTCTTGCAATCCCTGCTATGACGTTCCTGCCCGGGCAGATCATCCATATCCTCATTAGCATACTGATAGCCCGATTCGTCATATGGTTGACTCATCATATCTAAGTCACCCTCATAGGCGTCTGTATTGAGGAAACCCATTGGGTCCTCCATCTCCTCCGTCTCATCATCCATTCTCTGTTCTAGGGACCGATTACATCAGCCAGTACTATTGCAGCCCCTTCATCACATCGTTCGCTGCTCTCACCCGGCACTACAAGAGCTGGTAATTGCGTAGGCGGGGTGGTGGTCTCCATACATGCTTGTTGATGTGTGGTTATTGGTGTGCTCTCGTGCGGCTCTAGACAAAGAAGATTCTTCGGCCATAGTAGCACCCAACCATTGCAGCTTCCAATCCGCGGCGGGGTCTCGTCGTCCTCTCCTCCTAGGCGTAATGGAGGAGGCAAATCCTCGTGCCCCGATGTCACACTCGACAAGGTAACCATGAAGTGCCCAGCGGGCATCGGCTGGTTGTGGGACGTGAGATCCAAGGGCTTCGTTATCACCCCCTTTCGCATGTCCACCTTCTGTCCTTTGATCAAGTAGAGTACGGTGCACGGGGTTTTGTCGGCCTGCAAACACATGTCTGCGGCGTAAAACATCCGAAAGGCAATGGGAATGGAATATTCTAGATATATATGTTCATGTGACATGTAATTACCATGAGGGCGTTGAGCTCAGCCAAAGACAAAGGCCCGCCTAGCGTGCTAGAGACTGAGGACGAGATGCTATGAGCGGGTGCGGGTGCGAGAGGAGGCCCGTTGCATGAGCAAGTGATGGTGTGGTGGTGTTGTTGTTCACGGAGTTGCTCGTGATGAAACTGGGAAACGGGAAATCATGTACCGTCTTGTCTGGATTTTCCTTCGTCCAATTGATGATAGTCGGAACCAAGTTAATAGCAAAATCATTTCTGCGGGCAGTTACAGCTGCATTGGCTGCCTGCTATACCAACTCATTTTTCTCCTCGGCTGATTTTTTCGCGTCCTCAGCTACTTTTTTCTTGAACGCAAGCTTCACCTTCTCGTTGATGTCTGCCTAACTAAACTTCTTTTTTTGCTTCTTGGCCTCTGGGCCCTTGTTGTAGAACACCTTCCATGTGGCGCCGTCTCCGGCGCCGAGCACACGTCCATATTGCGGCCACTGGCCCAAAGGGAGTCCCTCAAGTTTGTTCACGGCCCGGTTGAGAGGGGTGTCCCACTTGGGCCTCATCAGAGAAGTAGGGCTTTCAGCTGCAAGCTGGTGTCGCTTCTCCTGCAGAAGGAACATGAACCGTTTGCGAATGTGTAGTCAACTTGATCTGGAGCTAAATGTAAGGTGGTAAAAGAATAATTACCAGTATTCTAATCAATCTCTGATGAAGTCATGCTCCAAGGGGTTGGTGAACTTCGCGAAGGGGTCTAGGAGACTCGCGGCTTCACGTTCCACGTCCTCCTTATCCCATATGTGCCTTTTACCGAGGTAGCCACGGCTTCTGAGGCGATGCTTCCCCGTGTACCTTTGCTGAAGGCTCTTGAATTTCGCAGCCTTAGCCTTGGCTGCCTCGATAGCGCAAGTGTCCTTGAACTTTTCGAACTCCTCTTCCGTAAGTGTTGGATTTTCCTCCAGAATCTTGGAGAAGGGTTCCTTAGCCTCAATAGCTCATTTCACCCTCCCTTTCTAGCAGGCCAAATCATTGATGAACATGCCCATGGCGTGATTGTTAATATTTTTCATCTTTGGATCATCCCACGGTTGTTCTATGTTATCATCCTGGTCGGGGAACTTTAATCTCTTGTGCAAATTCGTTAGGAGCAACTGCCTCAAATGTTCTTTACTCCTTAAGTCATCATCACTGATGCTCACGCATTCTGTAGGATGCATCCTACTTGGTTCCCATAGGACTTGCGAGACAAGAGCACGAGCAAAGGCTATCGAAGATAAGGTGAACTCGCTCCTCTCCGAACTACCACTTTCTATACATGAGACATGGCTACTACCTCAAGAGGAAACACTATGCGTGATCAGGCACTTGGAGGAGAGCCACGAAGCAACTACACCCAATGGACAAGATGGCGAGAACACAAACCATGAAGGACAAGAAGAGGAGCCGTGGAAGAAGCCCCAGCCACCGGACGACCGGTCGGGACCGGACGTCCGGAGCCTGAAGCCCCAGCCCGAAGCTACAGCGAGCGGACGTCCGACCAGGACTAGATGACTCGCCACACGCCCCAGCGAGCGGAAGACCGGGCAGGACCGGACATCCGGTGCCACCGCACCCGAGCCAATATTAGCGGAAGTCCGAAGTGACCGGACGTCCGGCATCCCCATCACAGAACGGATCCAACGGAAGTCCGGAAGCCACCAAACGTCCGGACACCCATGAGCCACCGGACAATCGTTCCCCAACGGACGCCCGATACCTGTCTGCGCATAGGATTTGGGCCTGAGGCCCATGTACCCCCTCACTTCGCCCCCATTTGCACTAAGACTATAATAGACCTCCTATTCCTCCTAGCCAGGGTTAGCAAAGTAGTAGCTCATTTAGAGATAGAGCTTTGCTCATCCACATCGGATCTACTCCTTGAGAGAGACCGCGGCCCCTCTTCGGAGAAGATCCCTTTGGATTCAAGACCTACTTGCGGAGAAGACCATCAAGACCTCCTCACGGAGAAGACCGGTTACCATTTGTATCGTCCCTTGTTGATCGTGGATCTTGTATCTCCTATTGTGTTCATGGATCTAGTACATGTGTGACTTAATCTTGTTGGTTTGAGTGTTTCTCTTTGTGCCCCTTTGTGATTTCCCCACGTGTTCCCCCTCGTGTTCTTCGTGTTCATCGCAGGATCCGCTCCTTTTGTGAAAGATCGACCACATAGGGTTCTACCCTACATCATCTTGGTATCTAGAGCCACGTTGATCACGATTTCGGAGCCTCCCCGTTGTGTTTCTAGCCTCGTTTTTGTTGATTTTGTCCGTAATTCGAAAATTCCCCACAAAAATAGCCCCAATTTTTTTGTGATTTGTTGGTGTGATGAAATTTTGTTGGATTTGATCCGTGATTTGCTTTGCCTTGAGTGGATCTAGCTTTTCCCCTTTGTCTCCGCCTTTTTCATCCTCGAAATCACCCAGATTCGATGAATTTCGTCCTCTCGATCAAGAACCCTAGCTGTTCTTCCCGAGCCCTAAGTTGCCCAGGCACCGGACGTCCGACGACCGGACGACCGCTCCCCCACCGAACGTCCGGCGTTCCCTGACGAAACTGAATTTTTTTAGTTCGGTCACCACCACTGCTCCACCTCCACCTTCGCTTACGCAACCCATACCACTACACCATCACCACTTCCGCATACCACCACCATTGATTACTCGTTTAGCACTCCGATACATTTTGGAACTTTGTGTTTTGAGAATTTGAGTCGCGGTTCCGTGTCCTATTGTGTTTTGGCTATTTAGGTACGGTTCGACATCAACATCACCACCACTCATCTTCGCCACGGACGCGTCATCGACAACAACCACTACACCATTTTGACACCATATCGTAAGCAAGAAGCAGTAAACTCATCTTGGTTTAGTGATACATCATTCTTGCCATTATATTGATAGCCATCATAGCCTTACTCTTTTGCGTCGCTTACCCATCGAGACTAGCCTTTGAGTATTGTCGGCAATGTGACTTGTGCACATTAGTGATAATACTTCCCGTAGCATACATACATATCATTGGTGCATATCTTGGTATCATCTCTTGTGTCACAAGGTTGTCATCGCATACTCAATTGTTATCTTGGTTCATGAAGCATTGCATGAGAAAAGAGCTCAAACACAAAGAACCAAACAAGCTTTTAAGCATAAGGGAAAGATAAGTAAAGAGATTTTAAGCAAGAACCATAGCATCATACAACATTAGGATTGTCATACTAGATCATCTTGGATCATATCATCGAAACACCATACGTAAAGCACACTTGGGATAGAAGTCGTTGCATTTTTCCTTAGTAGGTTGTGCAAAAGTCTTCGTATCCGCCTATTGTGCAATCATCCGAGCGTCTCTCTACTGTTGTGCAACAAGAGCATTTCCATGGATTCCACATTTTGGCTCATCCTTGGTTGCACGACCCCACTTATCTCTTTGCGTGTGTGTTCCTGTGTAACATATTTGCTTGGTCTACTTGTTGCATTGCATACTTGCAAATCTTTTCCAACATTATTGAAGCTCACTAACAATTGCATCAAATTTTGTGCCACCATCAAAACCAAGCTCCACCATAAGCTTTTACTTGTGTAGGTGCAAGAAACCAACAAGAATTGGTACCAATTGTGCTATTTCCTTGTTCCACATTGGAGTGATCTTTGATCCACTTTCAACATCAGTCAAGGTACATTTGGTATACATTCTTCTCTTTCTCCCACTCACATATTTCTCTTGGAATGATGGATAGGCCAAGTACTTCTACCAACCCACTCTTCATCGGGCAAGATGATGACATGAACTCCTACGTCACAAAGAGCCACCTATTTGGTGCACAACGTGCTTTGCATCAAGAGAAACAAGCAATGAGCGAGCGCATCGACAACCTCGCCACCGACTTGTGACTCTTCGAGCAACGTACAAGAGATTACTTCGACCACAAGCTCGACGACCGCAAGCAAGAGAACGATGCAAGAATGGATGAGATTCGTGCTTTGTTGCTCAATCACTCTTCTTCCACTTCGTTCTCATCAAGACGGAGCCGCTCAAGTCGACACTCCGACTACACCATCTCTGGCTCAAGTACACCAACATCGAATACTCTTCATCGTGCCGCGTGCCAAGATTGTCAAGCCAACTGCAACCCTCCACACGATAACAACTCTCAAGAACAACGACATCGTCAAAACCAAGCTACCCTTGCGCAAGCACGAGAATGGCAAAGACAACACCAACACGAAGAGGAAGAGTGAGCGCGTCTTCACCAAGAAGCACAAGATGCCAAGGCACAACATCAAGAGCAACAATTGCGAGATGCTCAAGCACTTGAGGTGCAACAAGCCCTCCGAGAATCGAGTCGAGCCGTAGCCAACCGAGGCCGACAAGCTCCTGAACATGAAGAAGCACTTCGCGAAGAAGCTGACGAACGAATATATCAAGCCCGCGTGCAATGTCAAGCTCGACAAGTTCCTCCACAAGCTCGCCAAGAACATCAAGTTCAACAAGAGCAAGAAGACAATGTAAATCCTCCACGGCAAGAGCAAGTTGTGAGAGACGATCCTCCTCGTCAAGGACGTCATCATCCCCGACCCGAACACAATGAAGAGCAACGCTATGGCAAGCTAAAGTTCACCATGCCCAAGTTCAATGGAAGCAACGATCCCCAAGAGTACCTTTCATGGGCATTGAAGGTCAACAAAATCTTCCGCTTGCACAACTATGAAGAAGATAAGAAGATTGTGATGGCATCCCTTGAGTTCCAAGACTATGCCCTCATTTGGTGGGAACAAGTCATTGAGCACCGAGAGGCAAAAGGTGAACCACCCATCACTACTTGGGCGCAAATGAAGGATGTCATGAGAGCATGCTTCGTGCCTACCTACTACAACTGCGACCTCTTCAAGAAACTCCAACTACTCAAGCAAGGAACCAAGAGCGTTGAAGAGTACTGCAAGGAAATGGAGATTGCAATGATACGAGCCAATGTCACGGAAGATGATGAGCAAACTATGGCACGTTTCTTGATTGGACTCAATCACCCTATCAAGAAGATTGCCGACTTCCAACCATACTCGAACCTCATCGATCTAGTGCATCAAGCTACCAAAGCGGAACGTCAAGTGCAAGATGACTTCAAGTATGCCAAGTTCTCATCCAAGTCATATGGTTTCTCCAACACCCAAGATTCAACGACTCCAACACCGTCTACATCAAAAAAGCCTTCTACGAGCAACATCGACAAGTTGAGTTACAAGAAAGCTTCGACAACTGCTACCTCTTGAGCACTGTGTTGTATTTCCCCGAAGAGGAAGGGATGATGCAGCAAAGTAGCATAAGTATTTCCCTCAAATTTTGAGAACGAAGGTATCAATCCAGTAGGAGGCTACGCTCGAGTCCCTCGTACCTACACAAAAACTATAGCTCAACGCAACCAACGCGCTTAGGGGTTGTCAATCCCTTCACGGTCACTTACGAAAGTGAGATCTGATAGAGATGATAAATAATATTTTTGGTATTTTTGGTATAGAGATGCAAAGTAAATAAAGTAAAAGCAAAGCAATAATAAAGTGATGGAGATTGATATGATGAGAAAGAGACCCGGGGCCATAGGTTTCACTAGTGGCTTCTCTCAAGAGCATAATTATTCTACGGTGGGTGAACAAATTACTGTTGAGCAATTGACAGAATTGAGCATAGTTATGAGAATATCTAGGTATGATCATGTATATAGGCATCACGTCCGAGACAAGTAAACCGAAACGATTCTGCATCTACTACTATTACTCCACTCATCGACCGCTATCCAGCATGCATCTAGAGTATTAAGTTAAAAACAGAGTAACGCCTTAAGCAAGATGACATGATGTAGAGGGATAGTTTCATGCAATATGATAAAAAACCCATCTTGTTATCCTCGATGGCAACGATACAATACGTGCCTTGCTGCCCCTTCTGTCACTGGGAAAGGACACCGCAAGATCGAACCCAAAGCTAAGCACTTCTCCCATGGCAAGAACAACCAATCTAGTAGGCCAAACCAAACTGATAATTCGAAGAGACTTGCAAAGATAACCAATCATACATAAAAGAATTCAGAGAAGATTCAAATATTATTCATAGATAGACTTGATCATAAACCCACAATTCATCGGTCTCAACAAACACACCGCAAAAAGAAGATTACATCGAATAGATCTCCACGAGAGAGGGGGAGAACATTGTATTGAGATCCAAAAAGAGAGAAGAAGCCATCTAGCTACTAGCTATGGACCCGTAGGTCTGAAGTAAACTACTCACACTTCATCGGAGGGGCTTGGATGATGATGTAGAAGCCCTCCGTGATCGATGCCCCCTCCGGCGGAGCTCCGGAACAGGCCCCAAGATGGGATCTCGTGGATACAGAAAGTTGCGGCGATGGAATTAGGTTTTTGGCTCCGTCCCCGATCGTTTGGGGGTACGTGGATATATATAGGAGGAAGAAGTACGTCGGTGGAGCTTCGAGGGGCCCACGAGGCAGGGGGCGCGCCCTAGGGGGGGCGCCCTCCACCCTCGTGACCACCTCGTGGCTTTCTTGACGGAGGGTCCAAGTCTCCTGGATCTTATCTGATGAGAAAATCACGTTTCCGAAGGTTTCATTCCGTTTGGACTCCGTTTGATATTCCTTTTCTTCGAAACCCTAAAACAGGCAAAAAACAGCAATTCTGGGCTGGGCCTCCGGTTAATAGGTTAGTCCCAAAAATAATATAAAAGTGGATAATAAAGCCCAATAATGTCTAAAACAGTAGATAATATAGCATGGAGCAATCAAAAATTATAGATACGTTGGAGACGTATCAAGCATCCCCAAGCTTAATTCCTGCTCGTCCTCGAGTAGGTAAATGATAAAAACAGAATTTTTGATGCGGAGTGCTACTTGGCATAATTTTAATGTAATTCTTCTTAATTGTGGTATGAATATTCAGATCCGAAAGATTCAAGACAAAAGTTCATATTGACATAAAAATGATAATACTTCAAGCATACTAACTAAGCAATTATGTCTTCTCAAAATAACATGGCCAAAGAAAGTTCATCCCTACAAAATCATATAGTTTAGTCATGTTTCATTTTCGTCACACAAGAATGCTCTCATCATGCACAACCCCGATGACAAGCCAAGCAATTGTTTCATACTTTAGTAATCTCAAACCTATAAACTTTCACGCAATATATGAGCGCGAGCCATGGACATAGCACTATGGGTGGAATAGAATATAATGAGGGGGGTTATGTGGAGAAGACAAAAAAGGAGAAAGTCTCACATCAACGAGGCTAATCAATGGGCTATGGAGATGCCCACCGATTGATGTTAATGCAAGGAGTAGGGATTGCCATGCAACGGATGCACTAGAGCTATAAATGTATGAAAGCTCAACAAAAGAAACTAGTGGGTGTGCATCCAACTTGCTTGCTCACGAAGACCTAGGGCACTTGAGGAGGCCCATTGTTGGAATATACAAGCCAAGTTCTATAATGAAAAATTCCCACTAGTATATGAAAGTGATAACATGAGAGACTCTCTACTATGAAGATCATGGTGCTACTTTGAAGCACAAGTGTGGTAAAAGGATAGTAACATTGTCCCTTCTCTCTTTCTCTCTCATTTTTTGGGCCTTCTCTTTTTATGGCCTTTCTCTTTTTTGGGCCTTCTCTTTTTTATGGCCTTTCTTTTTTTTATTCCTCACTTGGGACAATGCTCTAATAATGATGATCATCACACTTCTATTTATTTACAACTCAATGATTACAACTCGATACTAGAACAAAGATGACTCTATATGAATGCCTCCGGCGGTGTACCGGGATATGCAATGAACCAAGAGTGACATGTATGAAAGAATTATGAACGGTGGCTTTGCCACAAATACTATGTCAACTACATGATCATGCTAAGCAATATGACAATGATGAATGTGTCATGATGAACGGAATGATGGAAAGTTGCATGGCAATATATCTCGGAATGGCTATGGAAATGCCATAATAGGTAGGTATGGTGGCTGTTTTGAGGAAGATATAAGGAGGTTTATGTGTGAAAGAGCGTATCATATCACGGGGTTTGGATGCACCGGCGAAGTTTGCGCCAACTCTCAATGTGAGAAAGGGCAATGCACGGTACCGAAGAGGCTAGCAAGGATGGAAGGGTGAGAGTGCGTATAATCCATGGACTCAACATTAGTCATAAAGAACTCACATACTTATTGCAAAAATCTACAAGTCATCAAAAACCTCGGCACTACGCGCATGCTCCTAGGGGGATAGATTGGTAGGAAAAGACCATCGCTCGTCCCCGACCGCCACTCATAAGGAAGACAATCAAATAACACCTCATGTTTCAAATTTGTTGCATAACGTTTACCATACGTGCATGCTACGGGACTTGCAAACTTCAACACAAGTATTTCTCAATTTCACAACTACTCAACTAGCATGACTTTGATATTATTACCTCCATATCTCAAAACAATCATCAAGCATCAAACTTTTCTTAGTATTCAACACACTCATACGAAAGTTTTATTATTAATCTTGCATACCAAGCATATTAGGATTTTAAGCAAATTACCATGCTATTAAGACTCTCAAAATAATCTAAGTGAAGCATGAGAGATCAATAGTTTCTATAAAACAAATCCACCACCGTGCTCTAAAAGATATAAGTGAAGCACTAGAGCAAAACTATAAAGCTCAAAAGATATAAGTGAAGCACATAGAGTATTCTATCAAATTCCAAATCATGTATGGCTCTCTCAAAAGGTGTGTACAGCAAGGATGATTGTGGTAGACTAACAAGCAAAGACTCAAATCATAAAAGACGCTCCAAGCAAAACACATATCATGTGGTGAATAAAAATATAGCTCCAAGTAAAGTTACCGATAGAAGTAGACGAAAGAGGGGATGCCTTCCGGGGCATCCCCAAGCTTTGGCTTTTAGGTGTCCTTAGATTATCTTGGGGGTGCCATGGGCATCCCCAAGCTTAGGCTCTTGCCACTCCTTGTTCCATAATCCATCAAATCTTTACCCAAAACTTGAAAACTTCACAACACAAAACTTAAAGTAGAAAACTCGTGAGCTCCGTTAGCGAAAGAAAACAAAAGACCACTTCAAGGTACTGTAATGAACTCATTATTTATTTATATTGGTGTTAAACCTACTGTATTCCAACTTCTCTATGGATTATAAACTATTTTACTAGCCATAGATTCATCAAAATAAGCAAACAACACACGAAAAACAGAATCTGTCAAAAACAGAACAGTCTGTAGTAATCTGTAGCTAGCGCAAGATCTGGAACCCCAAAAATTCTAAAATAAATTTCTGGACGTGAGGAATTTATCTATTAATCATCTGCAAAAATAATTAACTAAATAGCACTTTCCAAATAAAAATGACAGCAGTTCTCGTGAGCGCTAAAGTTTCTGTTTTTTACAGCAAGTTCAACAAGACTTTCCCCAAGTCTTCCCAACGGTTCTACTTGGCACAAACACTAAATAAACAAAAAAAACACAACCAAAACAGAGGCTAGATAATTTATTTATTACTAAACAGGAGCAAAAAGCAAGGAATAAAAATAAAATTGGGTTGCCTCCCAACAAGCGCTATCGTTTAACGCCCCTAGCTAGGCATAACAAGCAAGAATAGATCTAGGTATTGCCATCTTTGGTAGGCAATCCATAAGTGGCTCTCATGATAGATTCATATGGTAATTTTATTTTCTTTCTAGGGAAGTGTTCCATGCCCTTTTTTAATGGAAATTGAAATCTAATATTCCCTTCCTTCATATCAATAATTGCACCAACCGTTCTAAGGAAAGGTCTACCGAGAATAATAGGGCAAGAAGGATTGCAATCTATATCAAGAACGATAAAATCTATGGGCACATAATTCCTATTTGCAACAATAAGAACATCATTAATTCTTCCCATAGGTTTCTTAATAGTGGAATCCGCAAGATGCAAGTTTAGAGAGCAATCATCAAAATCACGGAAATCTAGCAAATCACACAAAGTTTTGGGAATAGTAGAGACACTAGCACCCAAATCACACAAAGCATAAAACTCATAATTTTAATTTTAATTTTAATAGTAGGTTCCCACTCATCATAAAGTTTTCTAGGGATAGAAACTTCCAATTCAAGTTTTTCTTCATAAGATTGCATCAAGGCATCAACGATATGTTTAGTAAACGCTTTATTTTGACTATAAGCGTGAGGAGATTTTAGCACA
The DNA here is from genome assembly GCF_018294505.1 of Triticum aestivum. NCBI lineage: Eukaryota > Viridiplantae > Streptophyta > Magnoliopsida > Poales > Poaceae > Triticum > Triticum aestivum. The sequence continues at coordinate 206,400,879 of NC_057806.1, forward strand.
GATTGCAACAAGGAAATACAATCAATCAAAGAGCAATTTTCATAGTTAAATTCCTTGAAATCCATAATAGTGGGTTTAGCAACATCTAGGGTTTTAATTTCTTCAATCCCACTTTTATCAAATTTAGCATCAAGATCAACAAATTCCGAATTCTTAGAACGCCTTCTAGGTAAAGGTGGATCATATTCAGTCCCATCATTATCAAGATTCATATTGCAAAACAAAGATTTAATAGGGGACACATCAATAACTTTTAGATCTTCATCATTATTTTCATAGGAACTAGAAGAACACGCTTTTATAAAGGCATCTTTCTTAGCACGCATCCTAGCGGTTCTTTCTTTGCACTCGTCAATGGAAATTCTCATGGCTTTGAGAGACTCATTGATATCATGCTTAGGTGGAATAGATCTATGTTTCAAAGAATCAACATCAAGCGCAATTCTATCAACGTTCCTAGCCAAATCATCAATCTTAAGAAATTTTTCTTCAATCATAGCATTAAAATTCTTTTGTGAAGAAATAAATTCTTTAATATTAGATTCAAAATCAGAGGGCATATTATTATAATTTCCAAAAGAATTATTGTAGGAATTACCATAATTATTAGAGGGATTACTAGGATAAGGCCTAGGATTGAAATTTCCTCTATACGCGTTGTTGCCAAAATTGTTCCTACCAACAAAATTCACATCCATAGATTCATTATTATTCTCAATCAAAGTAGACAAGGGCACATCATTAGGATCAGAAGAAACACTCTTATTAGCAAATAATTTCATAAGTTCATCCATCTTTCCACTCAAAACATTAATTTCTTCTATCGCATGCACCTTTTTAGTAGATCTTTCAGTATGCCATTGAGAATAATTAACCATAATATTATCTAGGAGTTTAGTAGCTTCTCCTAAAGTGATTTCCATAAAAGTGCCTCCCGCGGCCGAATCTAAAAGATTTCTAGAAGCAAAATTCAATCCGGCATAAAATTTTTGTATGATCACCCACAAATTCAAACCATGAGTAGGGCAATTACGTATCATTAATTTCATTCTCTCCCAAGCTTGTGCAACATGTTCATGATCAAGTTGTTTAAAATTCATAATATCATTTCTAAGAGAGATGATCTTAGCGAGAGGAAAATACTTAGAGATAAAAGCATCTTTGCACTTGTTCCATGAATCAATACTATTTTTAGGCAAAGACGAAAACCAAGCTTTAGCACGATCTCTAAGCGAAAAAGGAAAGAGCTTCAATTTAACAATATCATTATCCACATCTTTCTTCTTTTGCATGTCACACAAATCAACGAAGCTATTTAGATGGGTAGCGGCATCTTCACTAGGAAGGCCGGAGAACGGATCTTTCATGACAAGATTCAACAAAGCAGTATTAATTTCACAAGCTTCAGCATCGGTAAGAGGAGCAATCGGAGTGCTAAGGAAATCATTATTATTGGTATTGGTGAAGTCACATAATTTAGTATTATCTTGAGCCATTGCGACAAACAAGAAAACTAACACACAAGCAAACAAAAAGCAAACGAGCAAAAGAGGCAAATAGAGAAGGAGGAAGGATAGAGAAAAAGGGCGAATAAAACGGCAAGGGTGAAGTGGGGGGTAACGCCCCAGATATACTTTCCATATTTGTATCCAACTCTTGCCGTCTCCGGCGCTAAGTTATATTTATTTCTCGGGTTCGGGTCTTTGTCTCCGTGTGTTGTTTTTCTTTTTTCGTGCATCTCTTATCATGTCATCACGTGCATTGCATTTGCATACATGTTCATCTCATGCATTCGAGCATTTTCCCCGTTGTCCGTTTTGCATTCCGGCGCTTCGTTCTCCTCCGGTGGTCATTTCTAGTCTTCTTTCGTGTGTGGGGTTTAAACATTTCCGGATTGGACCGAGACTTTCCAAGCGGCCTTGGTTTACTACCGGTAGACCGCCTGTCAAGTTTCGTATCATTTGGACTTCGTTTGCTACTCCAACGGTTAACCGAGGGACCGAAAAGGCCTCGTGTGTGTTGCAGCCCAACACCCCCCAATTTTGGCCCAAAACCCACCGAACTCTACTCCATGTCCTAGAGCGTTCGATCATGATCGTGTGGGCGAAAACCGCACCTCATTTGGACTCTCCTAGCTCCACTTATGCCTATTTATACCCCCTCCATTCGGATCTCTTCTTCCCCCGTCCGAAACCCTAGTTCAAAAAAAAACAGATCAACCCCGCCACCGACGGACGTGTCCGGATCCGACCGGACAACGTCCGCCCCGCCGCCGCAGCGAGTCCCGCGCCGCCACGTGGGCGAGGCCCACATCGCCGCCGCCGAGGCCCGGGAGCCCGAGG